>NC_089826.1:53933919-54236949 GCF_035046505.1 Tiliqua scincoides
GATCAGTAAAAAAAAATGATGAAGAACCAACAAGTCCGACATAATGTTTATTTATTATTGTGGGATGAAAGTTGGGTGGATGGAGAACAGGAAGTGTGAAAAGAGAGAGAGACAGCAAATTATATATTTATTATCCAATCATTATCAGTCATGCCCCATGACACAATTTAAAAGACCCATATTCTCTCCCCCCCCCCCTCCATTTGTTATCAATATCAGCATATAAGCCTGGGTGCATTGTGCCTAGTTTCAAATATTTGGAATGGTGTGATTACAGGCTGGTACTGGAATTTACAGTCAAACCTCCAGAAGCGCCAAGGATTTAATCATTCAAGAGACGTGGATGAGCTAATGGAATTGCATACTCTAGTGTGTTATATTAATAATGAAGAGGCCTGAGAGATACAAGACAAATTTTCAGGTCAACGAACTGAGATTTGCCAGTGAGATAGTGAATGATTGTATATAAAAGTTGCAGATGAATGCTGCCTTCGGGAAGATGCAAGTGTTGGGCAGCAATCTTATGTATTGAGTGAGTCGACTGGAACAAATAAGCTAAATCAGTGGTGGGTGATATGGTCTGCTTGTTCTTCCAACTCCTTCGCTGATTGACAGGTTTAGACATTGTGTTACAGAGAGTGGGAAGCAAGTGCAGTGCATTCTCACTGTGGCTTGATTAAATCACTGACAATATTTAAAGTTCATGAAAATCCTGTCATGATGAGGAATGATATACTGTATGTACATTCCCCATCCTCATAAGGTCCTTGTTGGAGAAGGCTGCTGAATCTTCTTGGGTCAGAAGTGTTGTGCAGGCTTAGCTTCTTATGCAATGTTGTCCCTGCATGCAGTGCTGTCATTTCTTCCTAAGAAGTGAACAGCGCAGTTCAGTCCTGGGAGGGGGACATAGACTACAGCAGAGGCTGCCACAAGATCCTATCCTCTGTAGCCTGAAACCCTTCATGGGCTACTTGGTTCTGCGCAAGTGATTGAGCTGGAGCACATCTGAATAGACCCCTAGCAGTTTCTGGAGCTCAATATGGGGTAAGGGAACTGCCTTACCACAAGGCAACCTCCAGCTGCTTTCCTGCCCACACAGGATACAGTGGCTGCTATTTCAGTGCCACTGTATTGTGGCACAGGCAGTCCCGTTAGGAGTATGCTACCCAACATGAATAGAATAGGTGCAAGAATGTGTTTTCCTTTGTCATGTCTCCTTTGGCTGTATAATAAAATTCCTGCCTTTCTGCTATATTCCACGTACGGATGAGCAGAACCACTTGGTTCCATTTCAGGAGGTTTTGTGCAGAGTGGAGTGAATTGTGCAACCTTCCTGCTATGCATCTTTATGCATGCCCAAAGCCTCCAGTGGCATGAGAAAATCAGAGGCATCTCTATCACATTGCCAAGGCATAGCCTTCGCTATTGTAGGCAGCGGAAGCAAGGACCTCATAACTCATCAAGTCTATCTTTATCCAGATACTGGGTTTCTAGTGTTACCCAGAACTAGCTGTTCTAGTTATCTATCTTTAGATATCTGATTTCCCTCTGTTATTACAGTGATGTAGTAGTTTGCCACTGATTCCTCCATCACTATGCTCATACGCATATTGATGCTTCTCCTCTGACATTTTAGTTTGAGAATCATTGCCATAGTAGTTTAAAATCTCATTTAAAGATTCCCTTTGATCTTTGTGTTTAATAATAGAGTGGTATTAAATAAAATGAATCAACTTTCAAATAACATTTAAATAATTACTTTGGCTTTGTGCTTTGGACAAAAAAATGATAGTGAGGTCTAGTACCTTCTTTATCTTGCACTTTCACATCTCACAACCTAAAATACATACTTTTGGGATGTTTTTCCTGATGTATAAAAGTCAGACGAAGAACATATGACTGAATGGTCACAGTGGCAGTGCTGACACCACCATTTTGTTTTGAGGCTGTGGCCTACACTTTTTGAGCAGTAGCCAGGGTTAGGAATCCAAACAGAAACTGACTCTGAAGGAGTTTCTTTCACGAAGCCCCTAATCCAAGAGTGCTCACTCACCTCAGCCCTTCCCTACTGCAGGACTCCATCTGCTCTCTACCCTCCCTTTTCTTGTTTCGTCTTTTTGTCTTTCATCACTGAATGCATGAGGTTACCATGCCACTGTTTGGGCTGCCAATTGGCCTGGAAGGAAAGAAGGGACAGAATGACACAGTAGCAGCACATGGTGATTGAATGGAAAAAAGCAGGGGATGAAAGTTTGAAAAGAAAATATGACACCCATGGCCACTCATTCAACTCTCTTTCCCAGTGGGTTTTGGATCTGGGTTTTATGTTGCAATTTTGGGTTTGAGGTAGGTCTCAGCTCTTGGTCAGTTGAAGGCCATTGGTCTAAAAATATACCAGTGAGCTGATACACACCAAAGGAAAACAGTGAAGATGAACACTTAAACTTTGATAACCTATTGCAATGCAAGCAAACCATAAAAGAAACAAGCAGCTCTGCTCTTCCAACAAAAATAAAGCACAACATTCTACTGTATACATGTGGGTTCTGTATACTCACATTTATGCATAAGGAACCTTCAAAGAATATTCTAGAAGTTTTACAAGAAAATGCACAGTATGCTTGAATGTAGCGATAAAAGCAATAATTGGATATAAAGCTCCAGTAAAACCTCTCATCCCACCCCTTCTGCTTCCTACAGATCTGTAATCCTTCCATCTGCACAGAACTCTTCATTCCATTCTCGGGTTCTAATTGATTGCCACTGTTGAGTAAAAGCACAGATTTAGCCCTAGTCAGACTGTCTATTGTGAAGGAACTGGGTTTCCTCTCCCCTTGCATGAGTTCCACAATTCCCTTAACAGAGTTGTTTTTTTTTCCCCAGTTCAAACTTGCCTTCCATGAAATAGCCCTAAGGCTGCTAACGAAGAATATATATAAAATATAGAAAACATGACAATTTATAATAAGAACAAACGCAAAGAATTTACTAAAATAAGTACAGTGGTGCCTCGCATAACGAAATTAATCGGTTCCGCGAGTCCTTTCGTTATGCGAGTTTTTCGTTTTGCGAAGCACGTTTTCCCATAGGAATGCATTGAAATTTAATTAATGCGTTCCTATGGGCAAGAAAAGTCAGAACAAAGTCAAATTTGGTTTACAAAGTGTTTATTAAGTGCTCTTTAAAGGCATACATACTGTACAGAGGATTTCAAAAACGGGGGGGGATGCTGAGTGGGGAGCTTGAAGGCTGTAATCCTGTGCACACTTTCCTGGGAGTAAGCACAATGGGACTTACTTCTGAGGAGACACGCACAGGATTGTGCTCTAAGCTGGGGAGGACACAGCAGCTGCACTCAATTGCTTGCTTTTGCCGTGATCATGGGGGGAAACATGAAGGAAATGGGGCAGTGAGAGGGTGAATGAGCAATGGGGGGATGCAGAGTGGGGAGTTTGAAGGCTGTCATCCTGTGCACACTTTCCTGGGAGCAAGCTGACATGAAGATCCGCCTCTTACTAGGGTGTACGGATCATAAAGGGACATGAAGATCCGCCCCTTACTAGGGTGGAAGGGATCATAAAGGGACATGAAGATCCTCCCCATACTAGGGTGAACGGGATCTTAAAGGGACATGAAGATCCCCCCCTTAAGACAAACCAGGACAATAAAAAAAAAATTCGTTATGCGAAGCATAAGTCATAAAAATTCGTTATGCGAGTTACCGAACTTCGCACACCGCTTTCGTTCTGCGGGTTTTTCACTGCGCGGGGCATTCGTTATGCGAGGTACCACTGTATAGTAGTCCAGCAGCAGCAGTTGGGTGTTCTTTCTGCAACTTTTCTCTAACAAAGGTAATAACACAGATGTCTAGGGCACATTGTAACCACTGAAAAACGTACTGCCCAGTGGCTGTAACCACTGGTGGTTATCTGGAGCCTTCAGCCACATGGAACACTCAGTATATGTTTTCCCATTTGGAAAGCTGGGATAGCGCAGGATGTAATAACTCTGGAATTATGATGTGGCCTAAGGGCTGTGGATGATCACCTCCGCTGCCACATGGTGAGCTTGTATGCAATGACTGAGAGATGGTATACAACACAAGTCTACGCATGTTTACTCAGAAGTAAACCTCATTGTGTTCAATAGTGTTTACGCCCAAGAAAGCGAGTACAGAATTGCAACCTTACAGCCTAATTCTAATTCCCAGTCCACCACGGTAAATGCTGCAGTGCTGTCATACAAAGTGCACCACTGCTGTGTGCTTTGGAGCCACTGTTGCAAATGGTCAGAGACTCCATACATGTGGCAGAGGTTCCTGGGTGTCAAGCTGGAGCAAGTGAGATGGCGGTTTGAAGGGAGAAGGGTGGGTCCCAGTGGTGGCAGCGCAACGGGATGCTCTCCCCATTTTCCTGACCTGACACTCCTCCTGCCTCTCTTCAGTCTTACTCCATCAAAACAGTTGTCATAGGTTTGAAGAGGCCCATTGATGACCAGGCAAACTATGGAGGGATAAGGAAAAAATATTTTTCTTTACCTCTTCCAGGCCGTCTAGTTGTCCCCGTCCCCACCATTGCATGCAGCATGTGCTCCATCAACACAATTGCATTGCAAAAGATGGTGGGGAAATAGGTTTGGGCTCTTAGTGTAGTGGCTGAGAGACTGAGCTAGGAATCAGGACTTGCCTGGTTCAATGCTTCTCTCCACCCTACATTTACTAGGTGACCTTAGAAACATCATTCTCTTAGCCTCAGTCCCCCAGCTGCAAGATGGGGATAATAGTACCTTCTTACCATGCAGGGTTGTTGTAAGGACAGAGTATCAAGATGATACATGCAAAGTGCTTTACATATGCAGAAAAATGTTATGCTAATGCTACTTCTTATTTTTATGGCCATGAGGCTCCTGATCATGTCTTGCCACCCACAGAATAATGGAATCACAGAGCTGCAGGGCTTGGAATCCTGTCCCATCCAACCCTCACTCCCAGTGGCACTTCAACAGCCACCAGCTTGTGCCAAGAACAGACCACAGAAACTCTGCAGCAAAGCACTTGCTGAAGAGATGCCTTGTTAAAATGCAATGCAGAGGAGGAACAACCAACAGTGGATGAACAGACATGTCTCCAGGGGCTCCTGAGAGACAGTCTGTTTCCCCCCAAAAAACTGCAGGTCTGAAGAGGATCTGAAGATCTTTATCAGGAGAGATAAGATCTTTCCACAGTGCAAGTACCAGAGATTTTGAAAGCCCGACCGGGGGGGGGCTTTCTTCTTGGAAACCTAATCGTCAGGGACAGTATTGGTGGAGGTGCAGTGTCTGCAATCAAGCTGCTGGCTCCGTGCTAAGATACCATATGGAAGAAAAAGCATAAAGTGTAAAGTTTAAGTTGGAAATTTAAGATAAGTATGTGTTAATATTGTCCCTTGCTTTGATTGACTGATTTGGCTAAAAGCCCTGGATACACTGAAGGTGTTAATGAGAAACTATTTAAGGATGTTCAAAGTGCTCTTTATCTTTGTAGTGGGATAAATCGGTCGTGGATTATAATTATAAATATAATTTGGTGTGTGGACTAAAATCCAGAATCACTTGTGGACATAATTTTTATTAGACTTGAAAGAGTTTTGTCTCCTTGAGACTGTTTTTTTCGTTTCATTTTTCTCCATTAATCACACTGTTATCTGTAAGAAAAATTCAAAAAATGCCTGACTGAAAAAACATGTGGTGGAAGTAAGGAGAATAATACACTGTGGATCTTGTGGATAATCTTGTGGATTAGAGAGAAATTGCAAGATGGAACCTGTTCCAGATATTTGGACTCAAATGATCCTCAAAAGTTTGGAAAAATTGCTCACAATGAGAAGACAGCAGTTGAGTTGGTCCTTGCAGTTTCAAGCCAGTTTAAAGACTCTCTCTCAACAGATAGATGTTTGCAAGGAGCAATTGGAAGATGTGAAGAAAACAGGAGATAAACAGAAGGAGAAAGCAGAAAAGATGATGGTGAGGGATGAAATCATTATCAGAAGAGTGGATACAGAAATTAGAAGAGTGGAAAATCAACAGGATCTAGAGGGTACATTGATGGAGATTGAAATAGAGAATATGGACAGAGTAACATGGGTGCACAAAATACAAAATTTGTTGGAACAAGAAGAAGAAAACATATCCCAGTTAACTGGAAGAATGAACATACCTTATACAAGAAAGTGTGGGCTTATTGGATTCTACTATGGAGATAAATTATTAAAGATATTACAGGAGAAAAAATGGAAAGAAAGAAAGAAAAAGAAACCTGAGGGTTAACCTGAGGGTTAAAGAAAATTAGAGGATTTTATTTAGTTAATAACTGGTTTAAATTTACTTAAAAAAATAAATATATACAAAATTGATATATATGAATTAGAATGAATTAGAAAAAATAGCTGGAAATGTTAGCGTGTGGATGAATTGTTTTATAGGTGGTTATTAAGTTAAAGAAAAAAATGTAATCAGATTGGAGAATTAGATTGGAGAAAGGTAAAGAACATATTATAAGAGATTGTTGGTTTTACTATAATTTGGAAATTAGATTATTATTATTTGATATTAATGAGTAATTGAACTAGTTGAGATGATAAAAAGTGAATATTTAGAAAATATATTATAGGGAATTAGGAAAAATCTATTATATTTGATATAAGAACTATATAAATGAGTAGAAGAGTTAGAAGTAGATGGAAGAATTGTTTTATATGTTATACTTTGGTAATTAGATTATTTTGTTTTAATATTAATGAGTAATTGAAGTAAGTTTATGTTTGATAAGTTTATGTTTGAGAGTGAAAATTTGCCTTTATCCCAAGTGTAGGAGGCATGTCCCATTCCACTGCTTTCCTTATCTGTGCTTTGTACCTTCTGTGGCGGAGGGAGGGGGTTGGCAATGTTCAGCAAAAGATCTTAACTTTGCACTCTGTCAACTGTGGCCCAGCAAAATGTAATAGTGGAGAACACATCTTGATTGTGGATGGAACCAGAATGAATGGTCTTTTTCCCTTGCCAACTGCCATGTTCGCTGATTGGTGTCATTGGATCATCCCCAGTGAAATAGATTCTGCCAGTATTTCCAGCCATTACTTATTCTTAGGCTTTTCCACAGAAGTCTAATGTTGGGTAATTGGAACCAATAATGGTAATTACTGGCTTGAAACTAAAGGGGAAATTCCAAGTGCGATCACCCATTAGGCGCTGATTATCCTTATGAAAGCTCCATTTCCTTGCAGAACCAAAAGAAGGTATTATTAATTTGATACTCCTACACTGCTCCTTTGGAGCAGTTAGCTTGATTCCATGATTTCCACATCAGTCAGTGTATGCTGCCTTTTATTTGGTGGTATTCCACAGGAGCAATTATACATACAGCTATCTCTCCATTAATGAATGTCATTTTTACTCATTTTTCACAATAGCAACCTACTTTTGTATCTTTAATTCTGATTTATGAAGAAAATTGTCATTAGAATGAAGAGCAGAACTCCAATGAGGAAATGAGAGTTGATTTTTAAAAAAATTTTAAAAGATTTATTGGGCAGGAAGTCAATCTGATTGGGCAGGAAATCTGATTGGGTAGGAAGTCAGAGCTCTGAGGAGGATGCAGGGTTGGCTCCCCCCCCCCTCCAAAAATATAATACAGTACTGAAATGTAAAAGATAAAAAGTATGAATGAGCAGGAAGTTGAAGTGCAGGATGAAATTTGGGGCAATATGTAAGTCACTCTTGCATATAAAAATGTAAAATAATGGACATTTTTTTTTGCCATTTTACATCAGTGGAAAGAAACTAATCATTTCATGTATTTAACAAATACATATGGCACACTTCCCCCACAATTGCTCACAAATTATATAAGAATTAATACTATTTTAGCCCCCAGTTTATGAATTTTTTTGCCTAAATGTTTTTGATGCACCCACTGCATTCATAAATGGAGGAATAAATGTTGTCACTTTGAAAAACAAATACAGGTTGGTCCTTGGCATCCATGTGGTTTTGTTCCTGGAATCCCCGCAGATGCCATGAAGCACAGAGAAAGCAATCCATGGTCTGACCTGCTTCTGCAGCATGGGGAGGAGGTTGCCGCACCTCAGAATGCCTGCTAGAGCCTTCTGGCAGGCACCTCCAGTCATGTCTAGGAGGTCCTCAGTGGGTCCTCCAACCACAGGTTTGGAATCTGCAGTGGATCAAATCTGCAAGTTCAGAATCTATGAATAAAGAGGAAGCACTGTAGATGAGAAGTTACAACATCTCCCAGCAAGTAACATCCCCCCATCAGTAAACATCTCCCTAAAGTAAATTCTTTTTTGTTAAGCAATTTCTGCCCAACCCTGCATTTACACAACAGGGACCAAATGTGTATATCTGTAGTCTGGACAAAAACAGGTTAATTTTACAGTCTGGATCACAATTTGCCCACACGAAAGTATCCTGGTACTGAAAGGGGGTCACCACCTGGCATCGCATCCATGGAGGCAGTATTTGTGAAAACAAATAATTTTGGGTGAGGTTTCACATGCTGACCAAAAATGTAATGTAACTTTTTCTCCCAAAGTACATGGATAGGGGCTACAGTAAGTGTGAAGTACAACCCTATACATGTTGCTCAAAAGTGAACCCCATTAAATTCAGTGGGGCTTACTCTTGGGAACACCTGTGTAGGATTTGCCCTAGTAAGTTCATGGCAGAGGAAAGTGAGAGTCGACCTGTGGAAGTCTTGATTTGTAACTCAGCCTGTTAGCTAGGTAAGAGCTATGTCCTTATATTACCTTGCTGTGCTGCATTGTGAAAGCTTACTGTTACATGTCAGGAGTGTGCGTTCACAGCAAACAGATGACTTCACAGTGTCCAATTGTCTTGCTCTGTGTTTGTTCAACAGTTGAGTGTGACACCTCGACGGTATAACAGGCAATGCTGTTGCCAGCATCCTGATGCCAATCCACCTGGATGTGCAGGCAGCGCATGTGGAGACATTTTACAGTGCCTAAATCCTTATTCGCTGGAGTCACATTGCAGTCTTGGGACTTGATCACTGAGAAAAGTAAATTGAAAGCCAATGTATTGTGCTTCTCCAATGTTATGATTCTGAAACCTCTTTTCATACGATCTGAAAGAATAATTTAAGGAGGTTTTTTGCTGAAAAGGCTGTTCAGCAAATTCAATAGAGTCCCGATTATCTGACCTAAATGGGGCAGATAGGTGGTCAGATTATCGAATAAGTTGGATAATGTAGGAAGGGTTGGGGCGGTGAGAGAAATTTCAGTCAAGTAAACTGGAAGAAGTTATTTGAAAAGGGTGAATGGGAGAAGAAGATCCCAGAAAAATAGCAGCACTCTGGAAAGCCCAGCAATCCTAAGGCATCTTCTCGTTCTTCCAGCCTGAGGAGCCCAAGCAAGGAGTCCTGCAATCTGCAATGGCGCTAGAGTTTCTGCTCGTTCTCTCTTCCCCCCTCCCATCTCCTCTCCAGCAAGAAGCACTTTGGGCTCCTGTCAAAAATGTTTCAACCTTTTTCCATCCAGAGGGGAGAAGAAGGTGGAGATGGGAGGAAGGAGGAAGTGAGCAAGCAAAGGGACTGGCAGCTGTTGTTAATTAACCTATTCAGAATGAACAAGGCATTTATTTACATGCAGCTCCCCACCAACAAAGCAGGGGAATTAGATTGTACATCATATGTCTACTATACTGGATACAATGGAATGTCAGATAACTGAAAGTAAGGTAAGAGGCAATCCTGAGCTGCCTGGTGCGCAGGGCTGCAGTGGCACTGAAAATGGCTGCCACTGCATTGAGTGCACCTAGGCAGCCAATGCTGCCTCCTTGGGAGAAGGGGACTTGCGTCCCCTTCCCCAGTGGGGCTACTTGAGTCTACAACAACTCAAAGGTTGGTGTAGAAGTAAGAGCCTCCATGTTGGGTGGGTGACACGACACGGAAGCTCAGGATCCAGTGGAGCAAAGCTCCACCAGTCCCACTTCCCTCCCGGCCCACTTCCGCCCTCCAGCATGCCTCCTACCCGCCTTCCCTCTGCCCTCCCTCCACCCTCCCTCACTCCAGAATGCCACCTCCCTGCCTCTCCCCGCGCCCCCACCTTCCACTGCCAGGCGGTCACCTGGTCGTCAGTTTCTCCTTGGACCCACACCAGCTCTTTTGCTGTAAGTAAGTCAAAGGAGAGCCAGAGGCCATGCAGGGGCTGGGAAAAGAGGTCTTTTCCCAGTCCCCACGCTGCTGCTGCTGCTGCTGCTGCTGCTGAGATCCACCCCTTCTGAACCAACTCAGGTTGCTCCCCAAACTTCCCCAATCCTCCCTTAAACCACCCATGACCCTACCCATCCCAACTTTACCTGCTCCATGCAGGCTCAGTGGATCACTGGTGGGCCTATGGAGCCTCCTGCTGTTTGTGCCAGAGGTTCCAGAGTGCCTGAAGGTAGTGCACCTTTTTGCTGCCATTACTGGAATTATGGCAGCAGGTCAAACGATCTACTGCCGTAGGCCCAGGATAGGCCATAAGAGTAATATACCCATCGGAGTGGGTTGGTGTTCTCCATCAGCATAAAAAAGATTGACACATACAAAGTGGCCTGCCACCCTTTCCCTGCTTGTGATTAAGTCCCAGTGTTCCCAGTGCTGCATATTTCTGTAATAGCTGATGGAGAAAAAAAACCTAATAGAATGCGAGATTAATTTAAAAACAAAGGGTGTTGCGAAATGGTAACTCTTCAGTCTTCAAAATGCTTTTGGTGAAATATTTTGAAGCCCATCACAGATAATACAGGCAGATCATTCACTGTAATGAGGTTTTTACACAGCTGTTTTGCACTGATGATGCCTTATCAATTCTGACATAGCTGCCATTATCTTGGATGGCACTGCTAAAAGAGAATCTCAAGACTTACAGTATTTATGGCCCAGTCCCACTGGAGCACCGGTGGAACACCAGCATTCCACTGGCACTTGCTACCGCAGCAAGGCAGTAAAGCACTTTGCAGCAGTGTAGGGAGCAAGAGCACTAGTTGTGAGATCGAAGCCTTCCGACACATGCTAGCAGAGTGGAGCAGGTAAGTCTGACATAGGGGTTCAAATAATGCAGGAGGAGGGGGGTTCATCAGAGTGGAGGGAAGGATAGCAACATGGGTGGACAGGATAGCAACATGGGTGGGGGTGGGCTGATCAGGCCCAGGAAGGGGGCAGGATCAGTGGCAGACTCTGAATCCTGAGGCCCTGATCCACCTGCACAGCTGTGTTTCTGGCTCAGGTCTGAGTTGACTCATGCTGGCTGCTGGGGCTTGCCCTGGGGGAAAGGAACATATCCTGAGGACAGTTCCAAAAATCAGCCAAAAATCCCCCCTCAAAAATTTTATTTTTCACATTTTTATATTGCCCTTCCTCCAAAATGCTCAGGGCATTTTACACAGCTGCTCCCTTCTTTCTTGTCCTCACAACAACCCTGTGAGATAGGTGAGGCTGAGAGAAAGTGACTGGCCCAATGTCACCCAGGAAGCCTCATGGCTAAGGGGGGATTTGAACCTGGATCATCCAGGTCTAAGTCTACTTCCCAAACCACTGCACCACTCTGGCTCTGATGCAATGCAATGCACACTACAAAATGCAGTGCAGCCCACACTGGCACTGCTGCTTCACCACTCAGGGATTTCCACTGGATTGGGCTGTTAGTCATTGTTTTTTTTTTCATTTTCTCTCCTTCCAGCAAGCAACGCTCATCATCTTCCTGAAAGAGTTTCTGCAAAGAGTACCCATTCTAGCTGAACTGATGGGTTCTCAGGCTAATGTTTCAGCTTCTTCATAACACAATTCTGCTTCAGATTTATGGCAGCTGCATGTGCATTTACTAATTTAGAAAGCTTTTCTTTGATTGTCTTCTAATGCTGACTTAAGCTGTGTTCCTCTTGCAAATATTTTCATCAAGAAAAATGTTTGTGATGGCAGTAGGGCTCAGGGAAAAGGTATCCAGGCAGCTAAAGAGATTACATTTTCTTTCCTCTCCCCCAAAAGGTCAGTATGAGTTTAACCATCTTCATTTTCCTAACCATTATTTCACAACCAGCTCTGTTGTGGGGTGGCAGGAGGTGCATTTTGATGCCGTTCCCCATTGTTCCTTGATGCCATCTCTGGTGTAGCATTTTTCTGGCATCAACCAGTAGTGTCTGTTGTCTGAGGAGGGGTTGGGTTACAGGGTATGTTGACCCCTCTTTCTCCTTGCCACATCCCTCTCCATCATGCCCCAGTCTTCTCCCTGTTTTGGCCTTTCTGCCGTAGTTGTGCTAGCATCCGAGTGATGTCTGAGGGCCCAATCCTATCCAACTTCCCAACACTGATGCAACCGTAATGCAGCCTCGAGGTGAAGGAACAAATGTACCTCGAGGAGGCTTCTGTGATTGCCTTCCCACCACAGGATGCAATGCATGTCCCATTGGCATGGCTGCACCACCACTGGAAAATTGGACAGGATTGGACCCTGCCATTTTCCCAATTATGCCTGCATCCCTGGTGCATCCAACAGCAGGCTTCTACACTGGTGGGGTTGTCGTTGTGTTGGCATCTGTGAAGATAGCCTGCTGTATGTCTAGGATAGGACTGGACCTTGAGTATGTTTGCAGCCGGCTGGTGTGCTTAGAGCTGCAGGTGTGTTTAGAATCACACTTTCAGACATTTTGCCAACAAGGAATAGTGAGCAGTTCATACATAATTTGCAAGATTGTCTCTATTTGATTTTGTTGGGTATTTTTACAAAAGGGGTGTAATGTTTTCCTTCTTTAAAGAGAAGTGCTGTCTCCTTTTCCACAGCTTTATTTTGTTTTGTTTTTTTCCAGTCAGTGTTGCTCATGGAAGAATATCGACTAACCAGGCAGGGTTCTTGGAGTAAGGCAGCTGTTTTGAAAACTAGAAAGGATGCACATTCAGAGAGACCTGCAACAGATAGGAAAGTTGTCTCGTGTCGCCTACAGCTTCCCCCAGATATGTTTAGGTTCTTCAAAGGCAAGCGAACAACACTACTCCTCTGTGAAGAATGTTATTTTGCCAAAAGAAAATTCATCCCAGTATAAAGCCTTCACTTCAATAAATGCTTTGACAGGATCCTGTTTTTCTGTTCTTCCTCCTCAGTATATATGCTTGGGGACAAATATACCTTTACATGAGTAATTCATAACCTCTTATACTTGTGTAGCTCAATTAGTTTTAGCTAGAGCCTGCTAACAGATGGGCTAACTTAGGGCCCAGTCCAGACCTGTGAGCACCAGCTTACCGCTAGGGTGCACGGTCGCAAACGTGCCATAAGGGCCCAGCATGGGCCCAGCACTGGAGCTAACCCACAGCAATCCCATGCTGGACCCATGGTTCGCCGCCCAGCACTCTGTGCGAATGCTGGGCGGTGGAGAGGTAGAAGGTAAGGGCAGGCGAGGCGGGGAGGAGCTGTTCCAGGGCGGGCAGAGGTGGAGAGAAGGCATGGTGGGAGAGGCAGTGGGGCAGGAGGGGGTGGATCCAGCGGAGCTCCGCTGGATCTGGAACCCCGAGTTGGTCCATGCAGCGTGACACAGAACTCCTTGATTCTGTGCCAGCTAAAGAGCTGCTGCAGAATCGAGCAGCCCCATTGTGGGGCTACTTTCCTTACTGCCCAGCACGCTCAGTTGATTCATGCAGGTAGAACAGCCTGGGAATTGGGGGTTAGGATACAGCATGTGCTGGCCCTGATTAAAGTAATTTGCTGTGTTTGGTTGCATGTTTGGTCCCCTGAGTAAACTTGATCACAATCTCCTGTGCTCTCAGTTGTTCAGTTTTGTTGGTTGCTTGGTTTCATTAAATTTTTAGATTGCATTTTGTTTTCATATGTTGTGAGCTGCCATGAGGGCCCCTACAGGGGTAGATAAGGAGGCTACAAATTCTTGGGTTGGTTGATTGATTTATCAAAACTTGGGTGAAGTTAAAAGGCTTTCAACAGGATGTCCAAGAATTCTCAGTGGTATTTTGTACTTTTCTATCTACGGTACTGAAGATGAGGTATTTCTCTCCCCTTTAGAAGATTACCTTGCTTCTCTTCTATCAATCTGGGTTGGACAGTGGACATTTCTAGCATGTACATTGTACCCTCTGGGCTTTTGAGGAGCTAAGTAAATGATATGGGAGAAAACCATTCTCCTCAAACCGCAGAGTAGCTTGAGGTATGTTTCAGAGAAAGAAAATTTTACAAGTACATCAGAGAAGGTTTCAGGCAAAGCAAATGTCAGCATAATGACAGGTTGCAAACTCTGAGGACCTTTCGCAATGTCATAAATATTTAAAGCTTGAGGTAGCTGACATGATATTGTCAAGAACAATTGGAAATTGTTACCCTTAATTATGTCATTTAGATATTGGGATTTCAATGATCAGATGATATATGTCTGACATTTAGGATGTATTTATTCCTATCATAGAAGATTGTGTTTCCTCTGTTGCATGTTACAACATTGCTTAATCTTATGGGCCGAGACACTTTATACCTTGAATTCCTTTGAGACCATTTGCTACATGAACTGCCTGTATAATGAATAGGTCAATTTAAAAAACAAACACACAATTCGGAGAAATTAGATAAGTTATGAGGTAGTTTGTGCTGTATCATTTTTTTTTCCCAGGGGAAGGCACTCACGGGGCGAGCCACTGATCTTACTTGTTAACATATTCTTATTCTGTATTTTCCTCTTACCATATATTAGGCCTGAGGTGAGGTCAGTGGCAAACCTCCCCAGCCCTACGCAAAGGCCTTTGATGGTGCCCAATGGGATGCCACCGCCCTCCCTGCACGCGAATCCGCCCTCCCCACTTACCTGGAGTGCATGGAGCCTCGCAACTCCAGGACATGTTGGGGAAGCCTCCTGAAGCTTCTCTAACACAGTTTCCGACTGTGTCTGGAACCTCAGTGAGACTTCCACACAGTCCTAGAGGCACGTGAGGCTCTGCACCTGGGGCAGTTACCCCTTTCATTCATTGGCAGGTCTGCCACTGCCTGAGGTCACAAACATGATGGGCAGGCAACCTGCATCCCCTGAGGCTTTTCTTGAAACTGGGACTGAGTAGAAATGACTGACATTTCATCTTTCTTAAAAATAAATGAGCCCAGGTATGTCAATATCACAACTTTTGTCACATTTCATTTAATTTTTGTCTTTTCCTTTCCTGAAATTGGAATGTGCACATTTTTTTAACTCAGAGACTTAAAGTCATCTCAAAGATATATTAAAATATTTAAAATAAATTTAAAAAATAAATCACAGAGGTCATCATCCAGCCAAAACAATGCGCTCTTAAGCTCATTGGTTTGGATGGAAAAGATTATGCAGACTCTAAACTCTCCCATTAAAATAACGGGAATTTAAAAGTACTTAACTCTGTCTAAATTATACTCTGCATTCATCTAGAAGTAATGCGTTGAAATGGTATAGTTGCAAAGGTCTTCAGGTGCAGGGATATGAGAATCTGCCTTGCACTGAGTTGGCCATTGGTCCATCTAACTCAGGGGTGTCCAAACTTTTTGGCAGCAGGGCCACATCATCTCTCTGACACTGTGCCGGGGGGGGCGGGAATAAAAGAATTAATTTACATTTCAAATTTGAATAAATTTACATAAATGAAAATATTAGAGATGGAACTTATATGAATGAATGAAGGTCTTGCTATTGCCTATAAAAGGCCTTGCACAAAGTAAGGCCAGCCTTTCCCTTGCTGCTGCTGCATCACAGATGTGAAACAGCAAGCCATGGAGGGAGCCCTTGTCCCGTAGCTCACGCGAGAGGTTGAACAGTTGGCCATCACTCTGAGAGCAGTTTCATCATGCAAGCATGGGCTCCAGCAAGTCTCCAGAGGGGTCAGAGGCTCATTGGTGACTGGGGGCTCCCTGAGGGCCAGATTAGGAGTCCTCGTGAGCTGCAAGGGGCCCCAGAGTTGGGGTTTGGGTACCCCTGATCTAACTGAATATTGTTGACACAGACTGGCAGTTGCTCCCGAGAGTTCAGGCAGGAATTTTTTCTCTGTTTTTTCTAGAGATTGCATCTGGAACTTTCTGCATACAGAGTTGATGTTCTTCCACTGAGCAATACCCCTCTTTAATTAGCTTGATGGCAGGGCCAGCCCATCCGTTACACCAGCTATTTAAGAGAGACATTGAAATAGAGAATGAAACGTCAAATAGAGCAGCCACCACTTTTCCTCTCCATGCTTTTGTTGTGTGACAGGCAGAAATTTAACGTGTGCAGCTCTCAGCATGCTGTACTGGTTGGATTTCCTCTGGTTCTGCAGTTGTCAGGGGCACAGGACCTCTGTCTGGGGAGAGAGGAAAGTTGGCAAATGAGCAACAAAGGTTGAGAGCAGCCTTGATTTAAGTGCATCTGAACACAGCATTTGTGCATTCTTGGACATACTTAATTACTAGGAATGGGGGGGGGGGAGCAACTGCCTCTCTGCTTTGCTCTCTATAAACTCCTGCCTGCTTTAAATGAAGATAAAGAGGGGCCACCCAAAAAAATCACAATGGAGAATTTGTTTATAGACTGTCAGTAGAGAGGCCATAATGCTGCCCTCTGTCATTGTCTGCCATACCACTGACAACCTATAAAATGCCTGCCCCTGCATAACTCCTGATTTGTCTGTTTCTATGCCAGCTCAGACCCTGGCAGATGCCTGGCAGGTATCAGCTGCTTGATTTATTGCCTCATTTAATCAACCGTCTGAAGAAAAGAATGAGATGATATTTTCTTTTTGGAATTACAAATTAGGATCCTTCCCACCATTTTTACAGACGGGCATTGAATTTTTTTTTTTGCATTTGAGGTGCACCATTTTTTTGTGCATAAAAATTAAATAATGTTTGATTTTTCCCCACTCTCCTGCCTGTCCCTAGAAGTGAAATTTATGCAATATCCCGGCATATAAATGAAACCATCCTAGCTGAATATTTTATTGTCATGGCAAGCTTTCCAGTATGGAATCCATTGATAATGAACAGGCTGGATGTGTTGTCTCCTGAAGATTTAATAGCCATTTCATTTCACCTGGCTTTCTCTTTTCCACTTCACAAAATAATTTCTCCAGAAAATTTGTTCAGATGTCACATTTTTCCCCCTTGACACTGGAAGATAAGGGGCTGATTGGAACATTAAGCTTTGCCAACTTTGGGAGTATTGCCCTGTGGTGCTGGCTAGGGGCACTGTCCTCCAAGGCAGTTAATAGGACACCCTGAGGGCCAAACTAAATGAGATGCTACTTTTGTCATTTGGTACTGTGTGTTTGACTTTTGTTTATTAAGACAGTAGCTGACATACTTAGAAAGCTGCTTTACACTGAATAAAACCATTGCACTATCTAGCGCTCTGTTGAGTACTGGCTCTCAAGGGTATCAGACAGGCATCTTTCCCTGCAGTTTGTGGAGATACCAGAGACTGAACTGGAACCTTCTGCATGCCACACATGGGCTGGACCACTGAGCTGAAGTCCCTCTTCAGCTGCAGTAGGGCCATCAAGATTGAGCCTACAACGGACACTTAGGAGGGAAGCTACCAAGCAAGTTCCAGAGTCCCTGATCTGGTTTGGGACCGCAACAAAGAGAAAAGGGTAAAGCTTTGTTCCCCCCCTCCCCCATAGTCTTGTTGCTGATTGTTCCCTTCTCACAGCTTCTAATTAAGAAACAAAGTAGCAAACATGCAGTGCTGAATGACATGATTAATCATGACTAATTTGACACATAAATGGCTTAACCAGTTAATGGGTAAAGTGGTTTATCTTCCTAGGGAACCTTGCAGCTGTAATCAAGAGAGTGGTGAATGTGGTGGTGGGGTACTTTGTAATCTCAAAGATTTTTTTCCTCACCGCACCAAATTTCAATTCTAAGGGCCATATTGGGGAAGCTTTGACCATTAAAGTGATATAAAATGTATGTTTCACTTGGCATTTAAGGGACAAGTTGCATATTTTAGTCAAGGGTTGCTGATCTCTTGACTAAAATATGCAACTTGTCCCTTAAAACAGCCACAGTGCCAGAGGACTGGAGATAGCAAATGTCACGCTGATCTTTAAAAATGGAAGGAGAGGGGACCAGGAAACTATAGGTTGGTCAACCTAACATCTGTACCAGGTAAGATGGTGGAATGCCTCATCAAAGATAAAATCTTAAAATGCATAGACGAAATTTTTCTCCCTCATTTGAGAAAACTTCACAGTCAGGGAATTAGAGAGCAGCTTCTCTCGTTGATTAGGAACTGGTTGAGGACCAGGAAACAGAGAGTGGGTGTCAGTGGGTCATTTTAACAGTGGAGAGAGGTGAAAAGTGGTGTGCCTCAGGGATCTGTCCTGGGACCAGTGCTTTTCAACCTGTTCATAAATCTGGAGACAGGGTTAAGCAGCGAGGTAGCCAAGTTTGCGGATGGCACTAAACGTTACCAAATGGTAAGGATCAGAAGGGTTTGTGAAGAACTCCAGAAGGATCTCTCCAAATTGGCAGAATAGGCAACAAAATGGCAGATGCATTTCAATGTCAGTAAGTGTAAAGTCATGCACATTGGGGCAAAAAAACAAAACATCTCATGTAGGCTAATAGGTTCTGAACTGTCTGTGACAGATCAGGAGAGAGATCTTCTGGTGCTGTTGTACAACTCAATGGAAGTGTCGACCCAATGTGCAGCAGCAGTGAAGAAGGCTAATTCCATGCTTAGGATCTTTAGAAAAGGTACTGAGAATAAAACAACTCATATTCTAATGTCATTGTACAAATCAATGGTAAGGCCACACCTGGAGTATTGCATCCAGTTCTGGTCGCCACATCTCAAAAAGGTTATAGTAGAAATGGAAAAGGTGCAGAAGAGAGCAACCAAAATGCTTACTGGGCTGGGATCCCTCCATTATGAGGAAAGGCTATAGCGTTTGGGGTTCTTCAGTCTAGGAAAAAGGGTACCTGAGGGAGGACATGATTGAGACATACAAAATTATGCAGGGGATGGATAAAGTGAATAGGGGGATGTTCTTTTCCCTCTCACACAACACCAGAACCAAGGGACATCCACTAAAACTGAGTGTTGGAAGAGTTAGGACAAACAAAATAAAATATTTCTTTATCCAGCACGTAATGAGTCTGTGGAACTCCTTGCCACAGGATGTTGTGATGGCATCTGTCCTGGATGCCTTTAAAAGGGGATTGGACAAATTTCTGGAGGAAAAGTCCATCTTAGGTTACATCCCGTTTTGGGTATGTGCAACCTCCTGGTTTTAGAAGTGGGCTACTTCAAAATGCCAGATGCAAGGGAGGGCACCAGGATGCAAGTCTCTTGTTGCCTTATGTGCTTCCTGAGGCATCTGGTGGGCCACTGTGAGATACAGGAGACTGGATTGGCTTTTGGCCTGATCCAGCAGGGCTCTTCTTTTGGTCTTATTTAGTCTGCCATTAGGAGCACATTTGATCTTCTTTCATATTATTGGTGTCAAGAAGAAATGGCATTAACGGGAAGACTGTGGAAGATAACTCAGTTTTACAATCTAGCAAGAGTGGGTTTAATTCATTTATATTTATTTATAGGTCACCCTATGCTATGGGTTCAGAGTGGCTTGCAGCAGTCTAATCAAAATGACGTCTTATACTGTGTCCAAATGGCTCATGATTTTACAGTTATATTATGAATGTGGCAGTCCAAAAAGCATTTTGGCCTGTCACGCATAAATGTCCCTAGTGCTGGGTTGAAATCCATGCCAGGATTGACATCCAGCAGGTCAGTCTTGGCTTAATGTCTACATGCATACTGTCTTTTTCCCTATTCCCATTGTGATTTCCAAGAAACCAATAGTACCCTGTTAAATATGCAATTTCTTTACCATGGCTGAACAACAAGGGCACATAGAGAGATGTTTTCTATGACTGCCCACCAGGACCAACTTATCCATGAGACTGACGGGCAATCCTGAGCTGCCCGGAGTGTGGGGCTGCCACGAAGTGAATATGACTGCTGTGGCATCCTGAGCACAACTGGGCAGCTGCTGGCAGCTCCTTGGGGGAAGGGGATGTTTGTCCCCTTCCTCCGGGTAAGGAAAGTAAGCCCCACTATGGGGCTACTCAATTCTGCGGTAACTCTGGAGCTGCCGCAGAAGCAAACAGTTCCATATCGGGCCCCATGGTCTGACATGGACCTCAGGGTCCCACCCTCCTCCCACCCCGCTCCCTTCCCTGGTTTGCTTCCTCCCAGTGGCATAGCTAATGATCTTGTAGCCCGGTGCCAAGCTCAAAATGTTGCCCCAGAAGTGATGTCACAACTGGAGGTGACATCACACCCAAGCTTTTTAAAAAGTGAAAATTGGGAGGACCCACCTCCTCCCCCCCAGCAGTTCACCACCCACTTGCTCTGCTGCCTCCCCCCAGTCAGTGGCATAGTTAAGGCATCTATCTGCTACATGGCGCCAAAGAAGATTTTGTAGCCCCCCCCCCCCGCATGACAAAATCAAATTTAATTAAGTAAATAAATAAAAAGTTATTGGTTCCATGCTGTATCATAATAACATCTCATTGGCACTCAGAACAATCAGTCTCATAGGTCAGTTTGGAGTTAAGCAAATCCACTTTTTGTTCCATAAGGCAATTGTGTTTTCATTTTCTGGTTAATTGGCCATAACGTTTGATAGAAAACAGATATTCTAGTGCAGTTTGTTTCATTGCAATCTGCATTAAATTACCTTTCCAATGATATATAACATGATGGTATTATTCATACATACCAAGATTTGCACAATTTTGGTCACTAGTATCAAGCTCATTTTGTTGCCCCCTAAAGCTTGATGCCCGGTGGTAAGCACACTGGTTGGTAAGGGTGTTGGTAAGGGAGCAGTTGCCTGTTTCTTTGTCTTCTACTTTTTCCACACCTTGGATTCAAAAAGAAAGAGGGAGAATGGACTAGAAGGAAGAGGAACAGCAGAGGTGGCAGCTGGAACACCAACAGAAAGAGGGATAGCATTTGATGCATCAGCTTGGGGGCCAGGAGATCTTGGCTTGATCCTGTTGTTCACCAGTGGTGGAATTTCCTTTCTTTGGCATTTCATGAAAGTTTAGAGCTCAGCATCATATGTTGGGCATGTCAGAGCTTTTCATTTGAGCAAACGTTTAGTGTTTGGGGACACACAAGGGTTGGTTTTAGAACAATTTTGAAGGAGAATGAATTTGGTGGGCTGAAGGGCTTAATCAAAGGCCTTGCAATGTTTTTCTTGTTATAGATGTACTCAATAAAGTTGTCTTAGGAAAGGCAGAACTGCAGGCAGGGATAAAATTCCATCTACGTTGAACTAGAAGGCCAAAAGAAAAAAGAAATGCTCTCCAAGGTGCTCTCTACTGATGCAAACTCAGGACTGGGCAAGAAGAACTGCAGCTTGCTTTTATTGGCAAAGCCTTAGCAACTGTTCACTTGCTGCAAGCTGCTGTCCAATTGCTGAAGTTGCTCAAAAGTTGATTCCCTCCTGCTCCTACTCATTGAAGCCCATCAGTTATGCTGACTTCAGAGTTCAGTTTTAAAAAACACACGCATTATTTTCCATGCATCTTTTTTCATAATTAATAGGAGCGGGAAGCCCACTTGGAAAGGGCATCATTTACAAAACCATATGCCAGGATGTTCGTCTGGCCCTGGGCAGCAGGCACTGGAGGGTTGATGAGCATCCTGCAGTCATTTTGGCTGTGATTGTATGGTGGATGGAAGCTTGCCAGCAGCGAATGTGCCGTGAAAAGGTCTAAAATGTCAGTGGCTTCCTCTGTGTGTTTAAACAAAGAACATTTGCAATTTATGAAGCATCACCAAATGGCTTTGCAGATAATGAGAAACTTGGAATGAAAATAGATGAAAAAGGCCATTGAATCATGCTCTTGTGGCATATGTGTGATGTGAAGATTGGTATGTTTTCAGGTGAGCCCCTCACAACTCACTCATGTTTCCATACTCTTCTACATATTTTTGCAGATCACTTGAAAGAGAAGTTGGAGGAATATATGGCCCGTTTTATCAAAGTCAGGATCGTGCGCACCAAGAAACGAGAAGGTCTCATTCGCACCAGACTACTTGGAGCATCCATAGCGAAAGGAGAAGTGCTGACCTTCCTGGACTCCCACTGTGAAGTCAATGTGAACTGGCTGCCTCCTTTACTAAGTGAGTGACATTAAAATATGAAACATTAGAAACAGAATAATTTCTAATGAAACAGGACGCACACACTCATGAATCTATTTAGTATTGAAAAGGTAGTTCTCTCTTTCTGTTAATAGCCTTGGATTAGATGGTTTTTCTATAGAACATATTTCCAAAATCAAAAACGTTGTGGCCATCAAAAAGAAACTGTTTTTCTACAGGTTTAAAAAAAATACGTGACTTTCAAATATTATATATAAGGGAACCCACAACAGAATTATTTCTTTGTTTATGACTCACCAGTACATTTAGACCTTTGACTTGGAAGTGAAACTTCCTAGGCCAGTGGTTCCCAAAGTCCTCCTTAGGAGGAGGGAACCACCTAAGTACTTGCGGGAGCAGGGGAATTGCAGCAACGCGATCCCCAGGATCACACTGGTGCTGGGGAAAGGGAAGGGTTATTTCTGGCATATCTGAAACCAGCTACAGGAAAATAAAAGGCTGGAAAACCAGGAAACCAAGGCTGGAAAATAAAATCAGAAAATCGTGATCAGAAGTCACTTCCGATTTAGCAATTGGAAACGGGAAATGACTTCTGATCATGATTTTCTTTATTTTTCAGGTTTGGGGAATCCTGTAGAGGTGTCTGCAGGCTCCGTGGACCCCCCAAACCACACTGCTGCTTGCAATAAGCCAGAAACCCTCCTCATTCCCTAGCAGCAGCACAGTCTTGGGGATTGTGTTGCTGCAATCCCTCTGCCCCCCACCCCTTAAGGGGCCAGATCTAAGTGCTTCCCTGGCTGGTGGGTTGCGACCCACTAGTTTGGGAACCACTGTCCTAGGCTGTACTTGCTAAGTGTAGTGTGAAAAAATAGAATGTAGCTGCCATGTTATGTTTGGTAGTGTAAAATAGTTGACTTTTACTAAGTATTGAGGTTGGACATTTGCAGTTTCAGAAAGATCATCCCATTTCCAGAAAATGAAAACATAAGTCTTGCAGCTTACAGCCCTGAGACAACCAAAACTTAAGTTCCTGCCCTTCTGATTGTCAAAAACTTGAAGTGACAGCCAGACTTTAGGAACCAGAGTGGAAAGGAAGGCCACAGAGAAATGATGGAAGTCAAGACTAAGAGTGATGAGAAGGCTGCTGAATCCAGGCACTACTGAATGGAACACATAAGGACTGGGATTGTTTTGTTTTAGAATTTGGCTGAAAGAAAGAAGAAATCAGTCTAGATAGGTTTAGTTGAAAGTGTTTTTCCTGATTATTTTAATTTCCCAAGTGCTTTTATGCATTGGTGTAAAAGATGCTTGAGAATACCTGTCCTTTGATTTTTTTTTTTTTTTAATTTTCAGTAAAAATCTAATTTGGCTGTTTAAGTACCTTGGTCCTGAATTTTTTTAACCCTATATCTAAATGCCATGCCCATTCTAATTAGTACTCCCATGTTGAATAATCATGGGCTGGTTGGTGGAGGCAGACAAGGAAAAAAAAAGACTTTAACTTGGACATCCCTCCTTGCTGGGAGGGAAACATCCAGACCAATGGTTCTGGAGCATTGGTCTCTAGAAGAATGGGAAAACAAACCAGTAAGTTGTTTTGCTTCCCTCCCACCAAGGCTGTCCCTTGGACTATAGTACATGATTACTAGGAAGTGGATCAGTAGAACATAAAAATGACTGTTTAGAACTGAGCTGGTAATTGGACAACTTTCAATGCTGGTAGCTTGAGTGACGCACTACTGGATCTTGAACCAGCATGTGGGAGGTAGTAATCTAAAAGATTTGGGCCTATACTGTCATTTTTGGAATAATTTGTTGATATATTTAAGTGGAAGTTGGAAAATATAAATATTCCCCAATTTAATTTAATTTCAGTTATTTGCCTCCTCTGCCTCTGGGGCTCAGGACAAATGACAACAATTTAAAAACTCACTATGAATGAATCAGGAAGATCGCCTACACAACTGGATAGTTCTTAAAGCTGCTGTAATGTTTTGGTTTGATGTTTTTTAATTGCAAACTGCTAAGTGCTGGGAAAGTTAGCAGCATGGTGTAATTGTTCCTATGCAGGGACTGTTTCTTTTTTGTTCCTGCACCTTTCACTGAATTGGTTTGTGCTGAAAATACATTCAAGACCTTGGAGTCAACACCAACAGCCATTGCATTCCCAACAGCAAACTCACAAAAAGCAGTTCAGTATTGACTACTTTGCTGGCTTCCAGCTAGAAACAGCAGAGGGTTGGTTTTGTTTATTATGAAGTTCTAAGTGAGAAATAATGGTGTCTCCTTTTACTTATGGTCTCTATACGAAATTGAACAGATGGTTTCATAAACCAAATATCTGTAACCCGGCTTCACACATTACAGTTTTAAAGTGCATGTCAAGTTAAGGTTTTCTTTAGCAGTTTTCTTTAGCACTGTTAGTAGTGAAATTGAGAACCATAGTGTAAGAACTGAGGAAGGTAGAAAGAATACATACACCAGCAGCACTAACTAAGCAAGCGCAAGATCCATAGCACAATTTTAGGCCAAAAGGTGGGGGAGGGAACCATGCTACATATTCCTAGTTCATCTTTGAGCATTTATATAATGCAGTTTATCAGTGAGAAAACAGAAGGAAAGAATGTGAAGGTGTTCAACAAGCAAACAAGAGCACATGAAATTTGTTTATTGCTCAGCAATGCAAAATTCAGCAACGAACATTTTTGTGCAACTCTCCAAAATAATTGGCTCACTTACCTTCTTGACTTTTATACATGCCTTTTGTCAGCACCTCTATTCATTCAATCACTCTTTCATTCTTAGTCTGGCTACATGTACATAGTTCCCTTCATTTACCTTCCTGCCTCCCTGTATCCCATATACCCAATGCCTCTTCCAACCCCTTTACTCTCACCTTTATATGCTTATATCACTTCCTTTTCTCTATTGCCATTCAGCTGGAGTCATCTGCTTAAAACTTTCTTCTTGCCATGAGTATTTCCAGAAAGTTAGTTCTTTACCAGGTGCATCCATGTTCTTCAAGATTCTTACACTAAGAATAAATTGTGATTACACCAAAGCAATGTTGTATGAGCTGGAGCACTCAAGGAGCACAATGCATGTCTACTCAGAAGTCCCATGTTCTTCAATGGATCTTACTCTTCAATGGATCTTACTCTCAGGAAAGTGTGTATAGGATTGCAGCCAAAATCTGCCCATTTGAGGAATGCATAGCATGAAAAATGCTCAAAAATTCAGTAAAATGTAGCAACATCTTGACCATCACTGTACTTAAAACTCAGCTTTCTAGCACTCTGGTTGAGGAGGAAATTCTCGCATTATGTTCACCATCATAGCTAAATACAGAAACAAAGAAGGCCTCAGTGGGAATCCCAGTAATTAATTATATAGGGTGGGATTCTTCACTTGCACAGCCAGCAGTCCATCCCTTCAGTTCCAGATCCATGTTTCCATGCAACTGCAGATCTAGTTCTTTCCCTCTATATTCTACCAAATTCTGTTTTCCTAAAACCTAAAAAGAAAATGCACAAAGGGAACACAAAAGGATTCCTACCCAACAAGTTCTGCAGCTATAAAACTAACCTGTAGCTGAAAGAAAGAAAGAAAGAAAGAAAGAAAGAAAGAAAGAAAGAAAGAAAGAAAGAAAGAAAGAAAGAAAGAAAGAAAGAAAGAAAGAAAGAAAGAAAGAAAGAAAGAAAGAAAGAAAGAAAGAAAGAAATGTATACTTTATTCCAATCACACCATTGGGGGTTTCCAATTTCAAAGTCCTTAATTAGGGGTGATATTGCAGCTGTATTAAAGAATGGTTTAAAAATAGGCTTCTGTTTCTTATCTTTGAAAAAATCAAAACACCCAAAATCTATTGTAATAGATAGATAGATGAATGTTTGGATATCATTTCAAGGGACAGAATGCAAATCATTTGCATTTGGAACTCCTTTTCACAGACTGTTGCTTGTATTAAGGACTTATTTCAGAAATAAGACACTGCTTCATATGTTGCACAGGGCAAACTTGGTTCTACAGCTAACGCTGCAATCCTTTGCATATTTACCTAGGGCTAACAATCCTATCCTGTCTGGGCTACCAGAATGTGCATTCTGGCTGTGCAATGCCTTTTGTGGCAGTGCAAAAGCTAGGCTGTTGTTATGCATGTCCAGGCTACTGTTGCAAATCGACAGAGGAGCAGCATGCGCATCAGTGACCCTTGGAGCTCCAACACTCTCAGTGAGTTGGCAGCGGGGGCAAGTAGGGACAGGACTGGGGGAGAGGGAAGGGGTGGAGAGAAAGGAGGTGGATCCTGGTGGCACCAGCTTGCGCCAGGATCCTACCTCCCCTTTTCATTCATCAGACTTATGCCAGCTATAGAAACTGGCATAAGTCCAAAGAGACCCAGAGGCCATCAGGTGGCTATATAGACTGAATGCACTTCTGAGTTTACCAGTGTAAAGAAGCATAGGATCACAATGCAACTCATCCAGTCCTGGCTCCTGGACAAGTGTAACTGTGTTTCCAAACAAGCATTAGGCCCATTCACATGCTATATTTTTCATGTATACACAAAAGCCTCTTGGATACATCCAAAGGTGCAGAGTGCAGGGATCAAAATGGAGCCTAAACAAAGTCCAAATTCAATTGGTGGGTCCCTTTAAAAGAAAGAAGTGGAGTCTTTTCCTTTCACTGCCTGCACAGCAGAAGCTGAGTTCTAGCAATATCCGATGTTCATTTTTTAAAGAACAAAAATGGGCAGCATTTTCTCAGCATGTCTCTGCTGTACACACATGAAGCTGAAATATGTGGCATTTTTACTTTTTTTGTTCTTCTCTCACTGCCCAGCTCTTTGGGTGACAGATTGGGGACAGCTTAGAGCAGCAAAGTGACAGAGATATAGATGACTTGACTTTTGCAGGCCTCGCTGGGATGTGACTCTCTTTGAGGCACTATAATTGCTTCTAATCACTGACCAAGTGCATCAAGCCCTGTTTGGATAGAGCCGGATGCAGATTTGAAAACTAAAATGATTTTCAGGCCATAGGGAATTGCCTAGACGATCTTCAGACTTAAAAACAAACAAACAGAACAGAACAAAAACACCCTGTGGGATTCACTTTGTGGTTGCTTGATAGATGGCTTGACTCGACCTGCCGCTTTGTATTTTCTACTTTCATCTTTCAGACCAGATTGCGCTAAACCACAAAACCATTGTGTGTCCCATGATCGATGTCATTGACCACAATCACTTTGGGTATGAGGCGCAAGCGGGGGATGCCATGCGTGGAGCGTTCGACTGGGAGATGTACTACAAAAGAATTCCAATTCCACCCGAGCTCCAGAGGACTGATCCCAGTGACCCTTTTGAGTAAGTAGCTGCAAAGGCAAGTGCCGGAATGACACACTACAGACAGCCGTTGTGAAAACTGTGGCTTCTGCAGCAGGCCTCGGGCCTTATGAGCAAATTAACCTCAAATTAAAGATGGTCAACTAAAGCAGCAACAAACAGGAGAGTGGCGGGAGAGGTCAAGCAGTGGAATCTGAAAAAGCCAGAAGATAGCTATATAGAGCTCCACTGCCTCTGCTCCTAAAGCCTTCAGCAAGGAGGAATATAGCTAGCAAATGCAGTTAGCTATTTGTTGCAGTTAGCAGGGAAGGAAAATTGGTAGAGAATGGGGACTGAATGTATCTGTGCTCATTCTCTTTCCTATTCCATAGAGTAGCCTTTGAAGAGACATTAGTTTATTACTTCTTTGCTAGAGATTGATGCAGCAGATGAATCAAAAGTGAGCTTGCTTTCTGCCAGCAAAGATCCTATGTATGATTGATGGTGTTGCTACTGTGTACGTCTTGCTATAATTTAAACACAGGGGTATAAGGCAGAGCAGGCTTCCACTGGCTTGTGAATAATCTCGGATAAGCCATCTTCTTATCCCTGGTATTGTAGGGATCAGATAACTCACAGTAACTATCTCCCACGTCTCCTCAAAGTAGAGTCCATTTTTACTTTATTGCATTTTTTTCCCTGTCTCGTAAAGGGGGATTTATCCTCATCAGCTGGCGGAATGAGGGGAGACGACGCCAAGGGAGAGGAAGTAGGAGTTATGGCTGGCTATCAGAACCACATATTGAAGACATAGTGTTCAAAAGCTGATTTAGTTCTGTTCATATCAGTGGGACTGACAGCCCAATCCTGAGCTGCCCAGTGTGGGGCTGCTGCGGCAGTAAAATCGGCTGCTGTGGCATCCGGTGCACCCTGGGCAGCTGCTGCCACCTCCTTGGGAGAAGGAGATGTTCTGAATCAGATCAAGGTGTTCTTATTAAGAACAAAGGAACATAAGAACAGCCCCACTGGATCAGGCCATAGGCCCATCTAGTCCAGCTTCCTGTATCTCACAGCAGCCCACTAAATGCCCCAGGAAGCACACCTGATAACAAGAGACCTGCATCCTGGTGCCGTCCTTTGCATCTGACATAGCCCATTTCTAAAATCAGGAGGTTGCGCATACACATCATGGCTTGTAACCTGTAATGGATTTTTCCTCCAGAAACTCATCCAATCCCCTTTTAAAGGCGTCCAGGCCAGATGCCATCACCACATCCTGCGGCAAGGAGTTCCACAGACCAACCACACACTGAGTAAAGAAATACGAGTAAAGAAATACTCGTATTTTCTTTTGTCTGTTCTAACTCTCCCAACACTCAATTTTAGTGGATGTCCCCTGGTTCTGGTGTTATGTGAGAGTGTAAAGAGCATCTCTCTATCCACTCTGTCCATCCCCTGCATAATTTTGTATGTCTCAATCATGTCCCCCCTCAGGCACCTCTTTTCTAGGCTGAAGAGGCCCAAACGCCGTAGCCTTTCCTCATAAGGAAGGTGCCCCAGCCCCTTAATCATCTTAGTCGCTCTCTTTTGCACCTTTTCCATTTCCACTATGTCTTTTTTGAGATGTGGTGGCCAGAACTGGACACAATACTCCAGGTGTGGCCTTACCATTGATTTGTACAACGGCATTATAATATTAGCCGTTTTGTTCTCAATACCTTTTCTAATGATCCAAGCATAGAATTGGCCTTCTTTACTGCCGCCGCACATTGGGTCGACACTTTCATCAACCTGTCCACCACCACCCCAAGATCTCTCTCCTGATCTGTCACAGACAGCTCAGAACCCATCAGCCTATATGTGAAGTTTTGATTTTTTGCCCCAGTGTGCATGACCTTACACTTACTGACATTGAAACGCATCTGCCATTTTGCTGCCCATTCTGCCAGTCTGGAGAGATCCTTCTGGAGCTCCTCACAATCACTTCTGGTCGTCACCACTTGGAAAAGTTTGGTGTCGTCTGCAAACTTTGCCACCTCACTGCTCAATCCTGTCTCCTGGTAATTTATGAAGAGGTTGAAAAGCACCGGTCCCAGGACAGATCCTTGGGGCACACCGCTTTTCACTTCTCTCCATTGTGAAAATTGCCCATTGACACCCACTCTCTGTTTCCTGGCCTTCAACCAGTTCTCAATCCACGAGAGGACCTGTCCTCTAATTCCCTGGAGTTTTTTCAGTAGCCTTTGGTGAGGGACCATGTCGAACACCTTCTGAAAGTCCAGATAGATAATGTCCACGGGTTCTCCCGCATCCACAAGCCTGTTGACCTTTTCAAAGACTTCTATAAGGTTCATGAGGCAAGACTTACCCTTACAGAAGCCATGCTAATTCTCCCTCTGCAAGGCCTGTTCGTCTATGTGTTCTGAGATCCTATCTTTGATGAGGCATTCCACCATCTTACCCAGTATAGATGTTAGGCTGACCGGCCTATAGTTTCCCGGGTCCCCACTCTTTCCCTTTTTAAAGATAAGCGTGACATTTGCTATCCTCCAATCTTCTGGCACTGTGGCCGTTTTAAGGGACAAGTTGCATATCTTAGTCAAGAGATCTGCAACTTCATTCTTCAATTCCTTAATAACTCTTGGGTGGATGCCATCAGGGCCCGGTGACTTATTAATCTTTAATTTATCAATGAGGTCTGAAACATCTTCTCTTTTAATCTCTATCTGACTTAATTCCCCGGTCAGGAGGGGCTATTCGGGCAGTAGTATCTGCCTGAGGTCTTCTGCCATGAAGACAGATGCAAAGAACTCATTTAATTTCTCTGCCATCTCTAAGTCTCCTTTTATCTCCCCTTTCCCTCCCTCACCATCCAGAGGGCCAACCGCTTCTCTGGCAGGTTTCCTGCTTCTAACATATTTGAAGAAGCTTTTATTATTCCCCTTAATGTTGCTGGCCATGCGTTCCTCATAGTCTCTCTTGGCCTCCCGTATGACCTTCTTACATTTCTTTTGCCACAGTTTATGTTCCTTTTTATTCTCCTCATCAGGGCAAGACTTCCATTTATGGAAGGAAGCTTCCTTGCCCTTTACAGCCTCTCTAACTTGGTTTGTTAGCCATGTAGGCACCCTCCTGGATTTAGTGGAATGCTTCTTTCTTTGTGGTATACACCTCTGCTGGAACTCTATTACTGTTGTTTTAAGCAGCCTCCATGCACTCTGGAGAGATTGGACTCTTTTTACCCTCCCTTTCAACCTCCTTCTAACCAGCCTCCTCATTTGAGGGAAGTCCGCCCGTCAGAAGTCAAGGGTTTTTGTGAGAGATTTGCCTAGTATTCTTCCCCTGATGTGCATGTCGAAAAGGATCGCAGCATGATCACTGTTCCCCAATGGCTCTGTAACATTGACATCTCTAACCAGGTCCTGTGTACCGCACAATATTAAATCCAGAGTCACCTGTCCTCTGGTGGGCTCCGTGACTAGCTGCTTTAAGGCACAGTCATTTAGCATGCCAAGGAATCCGGTCTCCTTTTTGTGACCGAAACACAAATTGACCCAGTCTGTATGAGGATAATTGAAGTCCCCCATGATTACAACCCTGCCCCTCCATGTTAGCTCCCTGATCTGTTTCCTCATTTCAAGGTCCCCATCCGATTTCTGGTCTGGAGGATGATAGCACGCCCCCAGTATTACATCGCTCCACAGGCCTGGTAATTTAACCCACGGAGATTCTACCGTGGAGTCGGACCAACCTTCAGTCTCTACTTTGCTGGATTCTATCCCTTCCTTAACATAAATGGCCACCCCACCTCCAACACGCCCCTGCCTGTCCCTCCTGTAGAGTTTATAGCCCGGGATTGAAGTATCCCACTGATTCTCCGCATTCCACCAGGTTTCCATTAAGTCCACTATGTCAATGTTTTCCCTTGTCACCAGAAGTTCCAGTTCTCCCATCTTTGCTCAGAGACTTCAGGCATTTGCATAAAAGCATTTGTACATGGAATGCCCCAGGGTGGGCTGCTTATTCACTCCTTTGTCCCCACATCCTCTCATTGTACCAAACTGTCTATCACATCCCATCACGCTACCATTCCCAATTTCTTCTCCTACTCTGCCTTTGCCTTGTTGTTCTCTAACCTCCCCATCCTTGTCCCATAGGGATGAGGAGTCCCGAACTGGATGCCCTTCTGCTCCTGTCGTTTTACCCCCAGGGATCAGTTTAAAAGCTGCTCTGCCACCTTTTTAATGTTATGTGCCAGCAGTCTGGTTCCATTCTGGTTCAAGTGAAGCCCGTCCCTCTTGTACAGGCCCCGCTTCTCCCAAAACGTTCCCCAGTGCCTAACGAATCTAAACATCTCCTCCCTACACCACCGTCTCATCCACACATTAAGACCCCTGATCTCCGCCTGCCTAGCTAGCCCTGCGGGTGGAACAGGTAGCAGTTCAGAGAACACTACCCTTGAGGTCCTGGCTTTCAGCTTCCTACCTAAAAGCCTAGATTTGGCCTCCAGGACCTCCTGGCTACACTTGCCCACGTCGTTGGTGCCAACATGAACCACAACCACTACCTCCTCCCCAGCACTGTCTACCAGCCTGTCTAGACGAGAAGTGATGTCCGCAACCTTCGCACCAGGCAGGAAAGTCACCATGCGGTCCTCACATCCGTCGCAACCCCCCCCTCTATATTTCTAATAATCGAATCCCCCACTACAAGAAGCCCCTGACCCCCCACCAAGGAGCATCCTGAGTGCGTTCAGATAGGGGCCTGTCCCCTGGAGAAGGAGTCCCCCCTAGGGGATTGTTTCCTTCCTCTCCAGGATGACATCCTCCAGCCCTGAGACTTCCCACCCGGGCAGCTGAGGAGCTGCACGCCTGAGGTTGGGACGAATCCTGATTGCCCCCTGAAGTCTCCCCACGGTCCTTCTCTGCCTGCCTGTGCTTCTCCAGGTCGGCCACCAAGGCTTTAAGCAGACGCATTCCCTGAGACCCTGGAGCTCCTTGCACCAAGGACACACCCATGACTTATGCCCCAGAGGCAAATAGTCATACATGTGGCACTCAATGCAGAACACTGGATAGCCCCCACCCTGCTGCTGGCTGTCTGACTGCATAGCTTTTTTTGTTGTTTTTATTTAGGGGTACTTTTAAAAACCCTACACTGGTTAGCAGCCCTCTTCTCAAGGGAAGAGAAGGGCAGTGCTTGGGTTCCTGGCCTCCTCGCCCTGTTGCTGAACTTGCTCAGATGCTAAACTTGCGGTGCCTTACCTGGCACTCAGCTCCCAGAGGCACTTGGGGTCTCAGAGGCCATGTGTGCTTCTGCAGAGAGACTCAAGCGATGGCAGGCCCTAGCTTTTTACCCCTGGCTAGCTCCTCCTCCCTCCCTCCTTGCAGATTGAAAAGGGGGCTAGTCTTCCCAGGTGAGATTACAAAAGCTCAGGAAGACAAAAGGCTGCTGATGGGCTTAATCCACTCTGCAGGCCCCTGATTGGGTTGCTTGGATTAGCCTAATGGGGCTCTTATCACCTCCTTAAAGTGGTGATGCTAAAAAAAATAGACTATGCTAGATTGCCTGAGTGGTTGGGAACTGGCCCTTCCTAGGTTCTTATCCTCCTAGTTCTGTTCTCTTAAGCTGAACTGTTTTTTAACCTCAAGCTAGTTTTTATTTGAGTTTGTGTATTTCTTTAATTATTTATTGCTCTCACCTAAATCCTGTGTCCCAATTTACTAAACTGTTTAGGTTATGTTCTAACTTAGATTAAGTTTAACTTGGGTTAAGTATAGGGTTAATTTAAATATAGGGTTAATTTAAAACAAAGTAGAAAAACTTACTTTCCACTTTATCCTCCTCAGTTTTATTTACTTTATTTTCCCAAGTGCCTGACCCTTGGGCTCTTACTCATGAGTAGGACTCTGTTCCTGCTCAGAGTAGACCAGGACACACCTACATAGGACAGACCTATGTACACACCTATGTATTTTATTTTATTAGGGCCTCTGTATGCAGACCAAATAATGGCATGTGTAACTGAGCACTACTGTATAGTTGTGGATAGACACTGATTGCCGTTATTGCCTTTGGGGTGCCAATCAGAGCATGAATATGGCGACTGCCAATCTTCCCAGTCTGCTCCCATTTGTAGAATCATGATGATAATTACACGGTTTGGCATATCATTACTGTGGCTAAGGCTCCAATGCCATACATACTTTCCTGAGAGCAAGACCCATTGAACACAATGGGATTTACTTCCCATCCTATGACACACATAGGACTGTGCTGTAGACACACATAGGATTGCATGGTGTGTGCTCTTTGAGGGTAGGTTTACATTACTGTAATAACCACAGTGAGAAGAATGAAGTTTGCTAAGTCAGGGAATTCCTAGTCCTGTGCAAGTATTTATCTCCTGTCCAGGATGGTGCTTGCAGGGGCACAATGGTGGAACATGGTTGGAACCAGGACCTTGGGAAGTCAGTACCAGGAACTGTGAAGCCAAATCCACAGTAAAACTGGATGCAAGGCAAACGGATAAGCAGGGAGCTTGATGCGTAACTCCAACAATAGTCTGGCACTATGTGTTTTAAGTAACCCTACAGCAGGGTGTGTGTCTCATTCTCCACTGTCTCAGAGCTAAACTGCTTGGGCTTAAAAGAGCCACACCATATTCTTGAGGCACATATTCCTATAGAGATAGGAAGTCTCCTACTCCCCCTAGATGTGATGTGGTAGCACAGGAATGACCTCCCAAACTGCAGGTGATTTGAGAGGATGTGTCAAGAGGACTAGAGGCAGGGCTACCTCATCAGGTAATGAGAGTGAAGAAATACAGGTAAGTTGTCCCCCAAGGGTTCCTCCAGTCTAGCAGAGCCTCTGGCAGGGTGATTATTCAGAAGCTGTCTTGTCATGGTTACTGAATTCAATGCACCTCATCTTCCATGTTGTCACACCTCGATGGGGAAGGGATCTGAGTCCTAGTCCATGGCAGTTCAGTGAATGTGTGGCAAATAGCACCTATAATCTCCACTCCTGATCTCTGCACATGCACCCAAAGGTTTAAGTGGAGCCTACTTATGTACAAATTGTATTGCATGGACACTCTCCCCCCCCTTTACGTGATAGGAAACCCTGCAAAAAATGTCCCATATCCCATTACTCACATATCCCCACCTTCCCTAAAGAGGGAAGGGTAAGGAACATCAAGAATATCCATGATCAAAACTGCATGGTTGTGAACTCTCTCCTAGCAGTGTTTACAACAGTCGTTTGAGTATAGAAGTTCTGGGTTATGTATTGAACTGTTTGTAGAGAATTTCATACAATTCTCTCCGCATTTTGTTCCATTCACAGTCCAGCAGATCAAGCAATGAGACTTACCCTTCATTTTCTGTTGCTGAAATTCTTTGCTGCATCGCCATTCAAATGTTTCCAAAATCAAAACCACAAGAAAATTTCTTCTCCAGCCTCAAAACCCTGTGCTTTTCCAAATTGGGCTTGCCTTCAGCACAACAGATCAATCCATTTGTTTGGGATTATCCAGCCATGCTAGTTTCTTAGAAGAAATAGTGTACAGCAAAGTTATCCTTGTTTCACATCTGCATTCCTTGGTTTAAGTTTAGTAGTACATAAATCCCAGAGCAGAGTAAAGTGAAACTTAAAAGGAAGATTAAAATCTGCACATTCTGTTTAAATACCCAAGAACAATTAATGTCTCCCAAGGTACTTCTGGCTTTTAACTGCATTCCACTACTCAATAAAACCCACCTGCTGCAGTAAAATTGGAACCGCACAACTGCAGTGCATGTAAACAGCGCCAAGATGCCATATATAAAGTGTGGCATAGTTATTTGGTTTCTAAAAGGTCACAGAGCTCAATGGAGCCTCCAGGATCATCTCATTCAACCTCCAGTCCAATGAAGCAGGATTAACTATACTCCAACTTTACCCCAAATTATATACCCTCTCAATTGGATTCCTACAAGGCACTGAACATGAGGCTGCCTTTGAAAACCTTTTGGAAATTTCCTTTAGTGCAAAATGCAGCTGCCTGGTTATTACCTAGAACCCAGCTATAAGAAAGCCATCTCACAGGTACTTAAATAGCTCCACTGGCTGCTGGTCCATTTTTTGGGCATAATGCAAAGTGCTTCTTGTTATCTGAAAAACCTTCAATGGCATTGAGCCTGGTGACTCATTGAGAACAGTCTTCTTCTACATGAGCCTGCCTGAGCTCCTTATTCTTTGCCTGAAGATCTCCTCTCATGGCCTCCACCATCATCGGAGGTTAGATGTAAGGTGACCAGTGAGAGGGCTTTTTCAATCTTGGCACCGTACCTGTGGATGCCACTCACCAGAGAAGCTTGCCTTACATTAACTTGGATGGCTTTTCAGTGGTAGGTGCAAGTTTTTTGTTCTTTGCTTTTTGGTGTGTGTGTGTTTAAATTGGCCTAGGCATTTCAGCATATTTTATTACTGATCTCAGATTTCATTATATGGTTTGAGCTGGTTTTAGTGATGTTAAAGCTCCTGTTTCTGTGGTTTTGACTGGTGTATTTGGAATTTGATTGTGTTAGAATTGTGTTTGTTTTGATTTATAGTTTATGCTTCCCTTGTGTTGTTGCTCTTAAGGGAAGCCGAAGGAAGGAAGGAAGGAAGACATTACCTATCAAGAGATGATTTATTCTTAAAATGTTTTCCAAGATGTTACTTTGGCTGTATACACCAGTTATTCAATACACCAGTTACTGCAACTCTTTCTCATGCTAAAGATATATTTTGTCTTTTGTTAAACGTATGTCTAAGTGTTGGAAGAGTGCCAGCATTTACACTGAGCCACCCAGTGTATATCTGATCAGCAAAGTGTGTCCATAATGGCCTACACCAGGGGTGCCCAAACCCCGGCCCAGGGGCCACTTGCGGCCCTCAGGGGCTCCCAATCAGGCCCGTGGGGAGCCCCCAATCTCCAATGAGCCTCTGGCCCTCCGGAGACTTGCTGGAGCCCGTGCTGGCCCGACGCAACTGCTTTCAGCTTGAGGACAACTGTTCGACCTTTCACCTGAGTTGTGGGATGAGGGCTCCCTCCGCTACTTGCTGTTTCACATCTGTGATGCAGCAGCGGCAGCAAAAGGAAAGGATGGCCTTGCTTTGTGCAAGGCCTTTTATAGGCCTTGAGCTACTGCAAGACCTTCATTCATTCATATAAGTTCCATCTCTAATATATTCACGTATGTAAATATATTCAAATTTTAAATGTAAATCAATTCTTTTTTTTCCTGGCCCCCGATACAGTATCAGAGAGATGATGTGACCCTCCTGCCAAAATGTTTGGACACCCCTGGCCTACACCAGTATGGGGAGTTGGTCCCTAGTTTAAGGACTTGTACGTTGCTCTCACCTACTTTGTTTAAGTTTCTCTTTGGATTCTTTTCCATCTTGGGTTTCTGCCTGTGGTTCTACTTCTTTCTTCCGTCCCAGTGAAGTTCTTAACATTGTAGGACTGCTTTAATCCTCAGCTCTGCTAACATAGAGAAGGTCGTGCCTGTACATGTGAAAGACTGATTGATGGTCTGACTGGGCTCATAACCAAGGATTTACATAGAGAAGCATCACACGTGAGTTTTATAACTATTTCAGTTGTGATGGCCTCTGTAACATGGTATGTTGTTTCTCCAATCAAACATACTGATCAAACAAGACTGGAGAAAGAGCAGAGGAACTACCAGATTTATATTTCCATAAAAATGAGGCATCAGCCATACTTATCTTTTTTTTTGTCCCAGAATCCCTGAAAACCACATGACATCATAAATTTGTCAGTGGGACTAATCAACGTGAGGCTGTGTAACTCTTCATGTATTCCATTTTAAGGATCTCTTAAGTTGGAGTCTTTGAGAAGTATTACACCATGTCCACCTCCCCTCTACCTTTTTGCTTTGCTTAACACACAGCCTCATGCAAGCACCAGGTTATTTGCTTAACCCACAGCCTCATGCCAGCACCAGCACCTTATGGAAACCTGGTCTAGGAGCAAAGCCCTGCACTGAGTCCCCCATAATGCCCTCTATGCAGTGGTGCACTGGATGTTATCACTGTCACTAGGATCCTGAGCATTCAGCAGTTGTCCTGGCCAGGCTGCTCCTCTGAGAGTGTCAGCCCTTGGCTAGTGCCTGACACCTAGCTGACCTCTGATGCCAGCCTGCTGAAGAGTTCTTGTAAACTCAAAAGCTAGCTGTGTAGGATTTTGTGTCATCTTGTTTGGATCTTATAAAAGAGTTATTAGATTATGGGTGCAATCCTAACCAACTTTCCAGCACTGACTTAGCTGCAATGCAGCCCCCAAGGTAAGGTAACAAGTATGCCCTTATCTTGAGGAGGCCTCCTTGACTGCCTCCCCACCTCAGGATGCAGTGCACGCCACATTGGCACAGCTGTGACAGTGCTGAAAAGTTGGTTAGGATTGTGCCCTAAGGTTTTCAAATATAATGAACATCTTTGATGGGGGAGGAAGTGCTGGCAGTAGCATAGCTAGGTGGGTGCAGAGCACTAAATTTTGCATGGCACCTCACTGTGGTGTGCAATTGGCTCCTCCCCCTAGAGGAGCTAGAGGTGGCTCTGTTTTGCTCTAGCAGCCCAGAATGGCTCCAAAGGGGAAGGGTTGCTTGCATGTCGTGGTGAGGCGCCATGCAAAATGTAGTGCTTTGCAACTCTCTCGCTATGCTACTGAGTGCTGGTTATATTTTGTTTTGGAACAAGTATCAGGCAATAGAAGTCTTCACGCAAGGCAGTCACATCATCAGTGTCTGACGTGACACACATCTGAAAAGTGACCATAATCAAAGCCTGGTCACCTCTTTCTCTCTCTCTCTCTCTCTTTCTCTTCTCTTCCTTGTTTTTTTTTTTTTTTTTTTTACATGTGATGCTAGCTTTTTGTTGGTCCAACTACTACTGCGGAGAATGCAAGCAGAGAAAATTGTATGAGTATGTCTTGCCCCTACACTGACAGTCAGGACCATTCTGCCAGATAAACTTCTGCTGTGACACTGCCAGGCTGATGCCTGCCGACGCTACAGGCAGCCATGCAGGTAGCATTTGGAATTAAATTACCTCTTTTCACCATCATGATCTTTGTCAGCTGATGGCTAGCGGGAACAGCAGCTTCCTACTGGACATTCAATTGCTGAGCAGAAATGCTTGATTGTGGAGAACTGGAACCCTTTCAGCCCCTTGAAATAAGAATTGTTACTTGTGTATTGTACTTACATCCACATTGTCACTCAGGCAGCAGATTGCTTCCTGATTACAGTGAAAACAAGAGCCAGCTGCAGAGAATGCGATCCTGGGTATTTTCTTCCTTATCTTTTTTTTTCCTCCTTATGTTGTGATCTGTTCAGGACAAATAAGTGAAATCTGAATGACTCTGAAGAATCTAGTTGTTGCCGCTCCTAATATAGTGCTTGAGCCATGCATATGGAGCTATAAAAATCAGAATTTAGCTTTAGTTTTCCTTTCCTCCAAGTTATCACCTGTAACACTCCCAAATGTACTGGCTATACTGCCAAGTAGGAAACAGGCATGAGAGACCATCTGTCAGAGATGCTGTAACCGTTGCTTGCACTGAGCACGGAGCTGGGCGAGATGACCTTCAATGTCTTAACAGTCTCATAACTCTTAACCTTCTGTGATTCTATGAAAAGAAGCAAGACCATCTCTGGGAGCGTTCACCCTCTTCCTGCAATCTCTAGTTGTATTTTAACTTCTATGAAGTTGGTAGATTCTGCACCAGGGTTTTCCCTGTTTCTTTCTAATCTTTGTTGAGACACAAGTAGGATCTACTGTGAGCTAGGATTCCACAGTTGCTGTCAGCCAGCAAGGGACAATCAGTGCCTCTTCTGAGTCAGTTTTAACCCTGAGAAATTTTGGTTTGCATTTTCTTTACCATGTTTTCTTTATACTGTTCTTTGTACTGATTTTTCATAACCAAGTTGGAACAAAGTTATCAGCACATCTGGGCCATTAAGCATGCAACTTTTAGAGCCCAATTCTATGCTTGTCTACTCAGAAGTAAGTCCCATTATAGTAAATGGGGCTTGCTCCCTTAGGCTCCAGTCCTATCCACATCCCTCCCTACTGATGCACCCATGCCAAGGAGGCACACGCTGTTGGCTACCTCTGGCAGCAAAGGTAAACTGGGAGCAGGAGCAGGAAATGGGGTGGAACAGGGCTGGGAAGGGGAGGAACAAGGGAGTTTCTGGTTGCAGAGGACTCCTCAGAGAAAGGGAATTTTTTTTCCTTACCCTGGGGGAAGCCTCTGCTTTGATTCTGTGCCAGCTTTTTTGGTTGTGCAGAACCAAGGAGTGAGAGGGAAAGGGAAAGAAATAGGATATGGCCACACATGAGTACCACTGATCCCATCCCCTCCCAATCCCGTTCCACCTCCCTCCCTGCTCCCCACCCAGAAACATCCCCATTCCTCATGCTCCCCATCCCTCTGACCACCTGTCCACACCGCTACCTTACGTGATCCCTGAAGATGGTGTCTTCATTGCCTGCAAGTGCACACTACTAGCGACTATGCTAGCAGCCTTGTTGTGATCACCAGCAATGTCAATGAATGCGATGACATCGTGCAATACACAACGGATCCAGGTATTTCCGTGGATCCTGACTCTTCTGCCACTGGAATGCGCATTTCAGTTGACCCTTTGGATAGGACTGGGTCATCAATGATCACTTTTTGAAGACTATGCAGTATTATGTCACGTCTGGCAATGTGATTCAAGCCACCAGAGTAGCTTGCTACATCCTTGTTGAGAGCCTCTCCAAATGACATTAGCAGAGAGGGGAGCTAGATGTTTATTTAACACTAAACAATAATATATACAAATTGGTGTATTTAAGTGTAAAAAAAATGTTTTCTAGATAGTACATGAAATGTACATTCAGAAGCTAAAGTTTCCCAAACTCTGTAGTGGTCGCATGCCCTTTGGACGAAAGGTTGATGGGTTGGAAAAGCACTGATGCTTCTCTGGTTCCTGTTTCTGTTTGCTATGGTTCCATGGCTCTGCTTTCTCCCTTTCTGAGTAAAAATAAATTGCTTCTTTCCAGAGCTGTCAATTTCTTGCTACATTCCATTAACTTGAAAGGATATTTGGGGGTACTTTCATATGTCATGCAGTTGGTATTGAATTGGGTCAAACATGCGCTCCAATGGCCAATTTTGTGCATGTCAGAGCAGTAAACCCGCTGCTAGTTTCAGCAGCAGCTCTTAGGATAAACAAGGAGTTTATTAGGCTGACAGTAGTTCATGGTCATTGTCCTACATTAGCTAACTATGCACTGATAGCCAGAAGATCTTGATAGCCTTTGACCAATATTCCACTGAATTTTGGAGCTCTCTTGGTGAGGGACGAGCTAGAAGTCAGTGTGGAACTCTCCTATATCAAAGCACCATTTTTTGCCTCATGAAAAAATTGACTTTCCGTATACATTTATAACATGGGTTTCCTAGTCTATCTTGAATGCCTGAAGAATCCCAGGGATAAATTACCTGAGCCAAACGTATTTTCTGCTGAAATGTAAAGGAAAGAAAATTAGTAGAAGAAGGACAGGTTACCTTTTGCCCTGGGCAAAATACATGGATCTGTTCGTAGCATATTGACTTAAAAGAATTGGGTCTTAAAAGTTTTAAAAATGTAACTCAAACAAAAACAGGTGGAGTCAATGAGATGTGCTGTCATTTTAAGATCAAAACTATTTTCCCCCTAAGGCAGAATGCAGCCCAAGATTTAGCCCAAATGTTAGCTGCATGTAGAGTTAAAATGGCAATACGGGGGGGCCCTATATCCGCAGATCCCATATCTGTAGTTTCAGTTAACCACAGATGTGGGTGGGGCCCCTATGTCTCTGTGCCCCCCACACCCTCTCGTCTTTTAAAGGCATAAAAATGTCACTTCTGCTATTTTGGCAAAACTGGAAGATGTTTTTTACTAATAGCCATTCTGAGGCCTGCAGAGGCGATGGGCAGATGCGCACGGCCTCTGCGGGGCTCAGAAGACCCTCCAGAGGGAAGGGGAGGGGAGCACAGTTCCTCTCGCCCCCAGAGGGTGGGAAGGTGTCCCTCATGTCCACTGATTCATATATCTGAAGGAGGTTCTGGAATGGAACGCCTACAGGGGCCATGCCTGTATTTTCTAAGAAACCTCTTTCATTGTTATACAAAGGGCAGCCCAATCCCAATTAGGCTGTCATTTATGACAGTAGAACATGCTGTCATAAATGGCTATATGGAGGCATGCTGTACATGCCGCTGGCAGCCATTTTGGGTCCATTAATAGCAGTTGTGCTTGGGGACCACTGCTGCTGCTGCTTATCTCTAGCAGTAAGGTAAGCAGGTGGGAGGAGCAAGGGATGGGTGGAAAGGGCAGGGAGGGGTAGTAATGAGGGAACTTCTGGTTAGGGGTTCCTGGGACGGGGTGGATATTGGTGGCACTGGCATGCACCAGATCCTAACCTCATTCTCTCTCCCCTTTTCTCTTCCTTACTTTCCTTAGACTTGCATCAGCAAAATAGCTGGCACAGATCCAAGGAGACCCACTGTGGCACTGGAGGCTTGCCCCAGAGTAAGGCAACTTTTGTTCCCTTACCTTGAGGAGGTCTCTAGAATATACCACACTGACTCTGAATAGCATTATGCTGGAAGCATGTTGCCAGTGTAAATACCAACTACATGGGCAAGAAATGACTGAGAAACTGTTTCTGGAAATCAGTTCCCCTATAGTTTCTGCAATTTGAACCAAACTAGCAGAAGCTCTTGGGAAGGGCTCTTTGTTGGGATGGTTAACCATGCCCAAATCTGGTAGGGAACCACTTCACACAAACAGCAGGCACTTTGTGCTCTTGGCAGCCACCACATTGCAACAGAATGTGAGAACCAGCCATCAGTCTCCCCTTTGGGAAGACCTGGGTTCTGATTATGTGTATGTGTAAGTCAGCATGATAGTGGGACACCCCCAATCATGGCACATAGTGCAAAAAATCTCCCAATTTAGAGGCAATGAAACCTATTAAATATTTTTTTGCCAACAAAAGGCACCCTCCTTCATGCAGGAAGTAGGGGTATTGTTTGCCAAGTCCTTTGCAGACCCCTGTACACCCTGCCATCCTGTTCTTGTTTGTCCTCCGACTCCACGTAGCAGATTTAAAGGCCAGAGAGTTGCAGAGGGAAGGAGTATTGTTGTAAATTTCCCCTGTTGTGCCTTCCCTTTTATAGGGAAAATACTTAGGATCAAAACCATTACGAAGCAATAACCTGTGTTTACCAATGTTATCAGAGTTTGTGAAAATTTACTTTCTGGGTCTCTCCTTGTCATGGGCCACAGATTCCACTCACGCCCATCCTCAGATGGATGGCTGAAAATCTATAGCCTAAAATCTGAGAGTAAGCTCATTCCATCATAGAAAAATGTCACCATGTAGTTGAGGATCCTGTAATTTGTTCTGACTTGCTAGGTCTCATAAATCCATCCCTAGAACAGTGAAATAGAGCATCCGTTCTTGTAAAATCTTAGTCTGCAGTGAAAACTGACTGTAAACCTCTTTTACCATTTATAAGAACAAGAGGAGTCCTATAACAAAATGTTGCCATTTGCTCATCTCCCTTGTAGTAAGTTCCACTGGATTTCTTTGGGGTTTATTTGAAATATGCCCTTGGATCACACTGCAGCGGCCAGGTGAAGCTTATATTTCTTAGCCTCCCAATCTTCCCAGCTTCTTTTTCTCATTTTTCTTAAAATAGGACCACTGAACCAATGGGGCTTATTTCAGAGCAGGGATGTGCTGGAGTCACAGCACCAAGTCACAGCTCAGCACAAGAGTCTTTTCCAAAAAAAAGTCGAGTCGTAGAAACTGTGAAAAAAGCAAGCACACACATAAAACGGAGTCGCAAACTCACACAAAAGTGAGTCTTGACTCAAGTCTATTTGAGTCTTTTTCATTTGGGGGGTAAAACCCCTAGTCCAGAGTCAGTGCCCATGTTTTTGACATTCATGACTCGAGACCATATAAGTTGTGAAAAACGCATGTTTTCGTGACTCCAGTCTTGAGTCATCCAGTTGTGACCCATTCCTGCTTCAGAGTAGATATGCATTCACTGTTTCAAATCTTCTTGGCTGGCTGGCTGGTATTCTCTCTCTCTCTCTCTCTCCAGTCTCCTTTTCCTCCTCCTCTCTTACACTTCACATTGTTAACTTTACAGCTTCTCAGCGCTTCAGTGGTATTGCACTACACATGGTGAACATTAACATCTTTCTTCCCCCGACCCCCCCGTCCCATTTCTGGGCAGGAAATGACTGCTCCAAATTGTGAAGCTTTTTTATGAATCAGGGCTCTCCAGGTAGCAAGGAGCTTTAAGGCCTTTTGCTCCCTGTGAAGGTTTTGGTTCTGAACATTTGTAACTTTTGAAAACCTTTGGAATTCAGTATGTACCTAGGAATCCCCACCTTTGCTGGGGGGGGGGGGCTCATTTTGTGTTTAGCCTGGTTCTCATGCAAGACTTGAGTTCACCAGCTGAGGTTAAGATGGGTTTTTCTTTCCCTACCTTATGCTGACAAACGCTGACCACATAAGCTCCCCTTAGAGAATTTCAAAAATCAATATTTGCAATAAGTCAACTCTTGAATATTTCTTTTCCTGCTTCCTGTGTTTGTTTATGAAATGATATAAAATTGGTATTTTGACCAATCAGAGAATTACAACCATATTTGCCAACAAGTCTACCATCACCTGTAATGTCTGCGATCTTTTTTTTAAACTTCAGTTTTACTGAACTGTCAAAGCCTGACATCCAAATATATACTTCTAGTTTTAATACAGTGGAGTTACATTTTGTTATAATGCTTTATTACTTCAGTTAATGAATGAAATTCCCTGACCTAGATCACTCCTACCCTTAGGGCCCCCCCCCATCCGTTTTAAAACAATGCTAACAGCATGATTGAAAGTGAATCTTTCCATGGGTCTCTTTTCATCATTATGTCTTATTCTGGCCCTTTCTTCTTCCTTTTTCCTTTACTGTGCAATTTTATGCATTTCTAAAAATACGTGTATTTTTTGCGAGTTCCAGCAGGCCTCTGCATATATTACACAAGCAGAGGAACAAAAGCTTTTGAAGAGCAGCACCTTTGGGTCATCTCATTGTCTTAATTTTTGTGTTCAGGTTATTTCTAGCATTTGAAGCCATTGTTTGCTTTTAATTACCCATCAGTTCAATTAGTCACCTATGGAGCATGCAGCTCCACAGGTAATGAGAAGGAAAGCTCATTGCCCAGATAGTCTTTTCCTGTCTGCACTCAGCAAAATAAGATTGGCTGATTCTGCAAAATTATTCAAGTTCTTTCCTCCTTTTTTGTGTTGGTGCAAAGGATTTTGTTGTCCCTGTGGGTACTCATGGCGTCACGGTTTGATTTAAAGAAAGAAAAAACACAGAGAACGTCAAACTAGACATTTTTACCTGTATGTATGTAACGCAGCTATATAAAATTCAAAACTGACAGAAAGGTGAAAAAGTTACAATGGTATCTGAAGCAATATTTTTAATTACTGTTGTACTATAGATGGAAGCCCATAGACATTCATGGACATGAGGGCTTGTTGTCTGTGATGCGATTTGCACAAGGTTCTTGATCCTTCCATCCTCAGGTCCCCTCACTTAATTGGCTGGTCAAGACTGAAATCAAGTTCATACTTCCAGATTTAGTTCTGCAGCTGTGACTGCTTTCTGACTGTATCCCCTCTTCCCTGAATGACAGTGAAGCAAAGCCAGAAACTGCAGTGCTCCCCACCCACCCATCTGCTGCTTTTTCTATTTTTTCGGGTATCTGTGCCTGCAGTCGTTCTGCCCCATTGCTAGTAGTTCATTTATTTTGTGCAGAATTTCACTACAGGACTTACATTTGTACAACACTGCCAAAGAAGTGCAGTGTCATTGTGTACAAACACTGCCACTGGACAAAGAAGTGTCCAAGGGGGAAGGTGACCTAGCTTGGAAAGGGCTCATAGCTCAATGGTAGATCACCTGCTTTGTGTGCAGAAAGTCCTGAGCTCAATTGCTGGCATTTCCAGATAAGGCAGACAGAAATTCCTGTCTGAAATTTGGAAAACCATTGCCAGCCTGTATCAGCTAATTAGCTGATTTACAGTCCAATTCTGTGCTTCCCGGTGTTCACTGGAGCAGTGGTGCCAAAGCAGCTACCGCTGTATTCAGAAGGTGCAGGAAGCTGCTGGAAAGCCCAGCCCCTGCAGTGGATCTCCTTGTGTCTGTTCCAGCTATTTTGTTGGCCTTCCAGCCCAACATTGCACTCTGGATCTGGTGGAGCAGAGCTCCGCTGGTCCCACCCTCCCTCCCACCACTCCCAGAGGCCAGACCACTGCAGAGCAGTTTCACTTACCCTGGCAGCACCACATCCTCCTTCTTCCAGTGCTGGACCTGGCATCAGTGCGCCCTACTCTCCAGGTGCTGTAAAAGTGCTTTACAGCACCCAGCGCCAGCACAAGGATTCAGCGCCAGCACTGGGAGACTATAGGATTGGGCTGTTAGCTGGCCCAATGATCTGAAAGGCAGCTTCCTATTTTCCCTAAGAAAATTTCCTGCCAGAATATTTTTTGTTGGAAAATAGTGTAGTAGTAGTAGTAGTAGTAGTAGTAGTAGTAGTAGTAGTAGTAGTAGGGTATAGATTTTCACTGGCCTTTTGAAATAACATTTAGGATAATATGTATGCCTTTTCAAATATTCAGATTTCATGATTTTTCTCTTTGGGCATATCTTTTAATTCAAATTAACACTAACTGTATGTTTCCAGTTGTAAGGAAGCTGAAAATCCATCACACATAACGGAACGCTAACAACCAATTATTTACCTTGGCTGAAATTATCTTATTCTGTGACTTTTTGCCCTCCACCCTCAAATCAGAAGAATTACTTTAAATGGGAGAGTCGCATGCTATCATGTGCCCAAATATTTGTTATGCGTGATCTTGAGACTTAAATTGTAGGCAAAGCTCTCCTTCCTCATTTGATTTATTGTAAGAAGGTCTAAGCACAATTCATTTTCACTTGTCCCATTGCAGAGATAAAGCAGCAGCCACCAGGAACCTAGTGAATTGCAATTTGCTGAGCTTATACCTCCACCTACTGGAGAAAAAGATGAAATTTAGACATTTCCAAAACAACTATCTGATTCTTATACTGCAAAATCAGATGTGAAGTGCGGACCTGATTCAGAAAAAAGAGTCACTTGCACATTGTCTGAATAGATTCAACCAGCTTTCCTATATGCCAGTGAACTGGCATATTTGTTTGGTCCTTATGCATGAACACTGTAGTTCCTGTGAATGGAATCCTCATCACGACTGAATGGGGGAAGCAACTGTTGACCCATCCACAGGATTCCACTTTTCAGCCGTGATCTGTGCAAACACTGTGCAGAAAACAGATTATTTGTTTGTTTGTTTTTCTGCAACTCTCCATGACCATCGTGCTTTCCATAAGGTGAAAGAAGAGATCCCTGCACCAAAGGCTCAAAATCCAAACATGACACAAGGGAGTGAACAGAGGAAAAGGAAGGAAGTGGATTCAGGAAAAGACTGAGGAAGAATATGCAGTTATTTATCGTGTACACTCACTTGGGCTTAGCTACGGTGTAGTATGGGGTTAGGAGTTGGGCCAAATGTTTCATGATAAAACGGGATTTTGAGGAGGTGGGACATGATTTCAGACTTGAAGCAGGAAGAGGGAAAAGGCAAAGAATATAAATAAATACATACATACATAGGTATTTATATACCACCTTTGTTTTTTAAACAGCATTCAAGGAGGTTTACATGGGTAGGCTAGTCTAAACCACTCTTTTTCAATGGGGTTTTTCAGTACGTTCTGTGAAGATTCACACACTCATCAGATGTTCCCTTTACAGTGTGGTTTGCTTTCCTGGCTGCATGCTACTGAGCTTCAGCAGGAATTGTAAATCATAAGCCTGGACAGGTTCTTGAGGTTGTTTCCGCTCTTGCCAGCTGGCCTTTGCACACTCCCCTGCACTCTCACTGTGGTAATCAGCTCACTAGCACCTCTATCCTGCCACAACAGGTACGGAAGCTTGTCACAACCTGGCAGTCTGTCTTCCGTCCAGAAACACAACCATGGATTCTCCTGCTTAGCTCTTCAAGCAGTACCAGTAGTTCAACCATCAGATCACACCTCCTGCCTTGGCACTCTCATTTTAAACTGCTACCTGCTGAGTTGGAGGCCATCTATCTAGCTCTGCCTTACTGTGACTGTAACTAATTTTCCTAGATTTCAGGCAGTGAATTTTACTAGAAATCCTTTTAGCTGGAGATGCTATTTGCCTAATTATTAATTTGCATATTTATATACAGCCTTTACTCCAAAGAGCTCAGAGCAGTGGGCATGGTTCCTCCCCTTCCTTTCATCTTCACCCTAAACCTTTGGGGAAGGTTAGGCTGAGAGAGATAGCAACTGGCCCAGGATCAGCCCATAAACTTCATGGCTGAGCTAAGATTTGAATTCAGACTTTCCTGGCCAAATCCAACATCTTAACATCTACACAATGTTTATAGGGATTCTCTCACTGAGGTCAGACCATTTACAGGCTTTCTGTATCATATCATAATCAATAGCAACAACATTCTGGAAAAGCAACTTGGGAATGGTTTTTGTGGGGCCAGTTTGTTACATGGTCACTATTTTATTTCTGTTTACTCTGCTTGATTCAAGGCATACAGAAGGCACACATTTACAGCCCAGATCTTGCAATCTGCTGACGCAAAAGGCCCAAAGACGGTGGAAATTCATTCCACCATCACATATGACAGAACCATTGGTGGAAACAGCCTGTGGCTCCACACTCATGCTGGATGTGGCTAGATGTTCCACCGATGCCAGTACATTGGCAGTGGAGTAGTCCATGGGAGGATTGGGCCATTTAAGGGAGGAACTGGGGGCTTGTAGGGGGGGAGGGCGGGGTGGATCTGGTGACAGTCATGCTCACCAGATCCTATTCCTGTAACCCCACCCTGGAATGTCCCCTGGGTCTCCTTGGATTTATGCCAGCTCCATAGACAGCATAGGTCTGAGGTGATCCATAGGCAAACAGACATCCTATTCAGAGGTAAGTTTAAAAGTGTTTTACTTACTTCCAGTTTGCCTTTTTGTCACCCCTTCATAGCATGCAGCATAACCTCCACTTGCATGGCTGCACACTATGGCATAGGAGGGGATAGGTTTGGACTGTTACATATGGTTGGTGCTAGGTGCCTGCTTGAAGAACAAGAGGCCAGACCAGTACTGTGACTGGTAGACTATTAGAGACCACAGATGCTCAGGCCAGGAACGCCACATTTTAAATTTTGCATTAGAATCATGTGATAATACTTCCCTCACTCCTTAATTGATCTTTGGAATTCAGTGCTCCAAATTTGAATGGAGCTTGCTAACTGCTTAAATGTCAGTACCTCCAAAATGGAGATGAAGCTTTCCAGCTTTGAATTCTGCTGGGACAGCATATTGATGATCCTAGCCATCTGGTTGGACTCCTGAGTTCTCAGATGACGTTCCTCTCTCTAAACCCACCGCCTCCTCTCTGTCTCCTGGAAAGAAAGAAAGCTCAGTTCTTTTGCCCAGCTACCTTCAAGGCTATTGCCTCCCTTGCATTGTAAGGGATTGCTTTATGATCCTCATTCTTTCTTTGAGATCAGTCTTTGTCCAGGGAGGTTCTTGCAGTCGGCCCTTGCTGCCGCCACCCCCCAAAATATGTCTCCGCATTTGCTTGATTTAATTAATTACATTAATTTCCATTGAACAAACACGACCTACCAAGAACAGCAATTTGTGTGCTAAAACAGATTTCTCTATGTGGATCAGCCGAACGAGGTACACAACAGACTGCTGCAAAGGGAAAACAAGACTGTATCTAGAGACAAGGGGATGCATATGGAATTGCATTCATTAATCCACTGGCATGTCTGTGCAGGTTCTGGATAGTCACGAGCTATCTAGTGTGTCTGTAAATCCCTGAATGGAGGCAGCAGAGTGCAACCCAGCAACTTTCAAATCAACAGGACTTTTGTCGGCGACTTCAAGGGGATGCAGACTACACCAACAGATTTTTCCTCCTTTACTAATACATCTAATGAAGCTTGAAATTAACATAGTTTTGTTTCATTCTTTGTTTGCAACAAGATTACTGAAACGTTAAGTGAGGCTGGAGGAATTGCATTTGACTTCTTGCTATGTATTCATATGAATTTATAACTTCCTATGATGAATTCCAGAGGTTCCGTTTTTTATTATTTTTAGGAATTATCTAAACTCCCAATTTCTCTCTACCTTGGACTAGTGTATTTAGTTCCAAAGGATAACATTTTAGTTCTGTATAAAATTATAGCTGGACAATACCCTTTTAAGTTATTGGAAGAGAGATAGGAAGGCTGTATTTTTAGAACACTTATTTTATACCTATCTCACATTAATATTGTACAGTTATTTGAAGAAAGAATTATGGCAATTCATCTTGCTGAAGGCTCTAAAGGCGGTGGAAGCTTTAATACATTACACCAATGGCTCGGTGTGGATATTATCTTGCCAACTGGAAATGTGTTGGGGAGAATACTATTAGATGAGAGTGGTTTTGATAATGAAACATGCTCTGAGACTTTGGCTTGCCTTGTACATTTTCAGTGTGTTAAGTCAAGTGCGTGTTAACCAGAAGGTCATGATCTGTTCTGTTGCTCACAGGAGTTCTTTTCGATCTATCTGAATCAGCAGTTCTTCACCTAGGTGGAAATTAGCATAGAGCTGGCTGCTCTAGAAGGGGTTCTTGAGATGATGCTGAGTTATTCAAAATCAGCCAATCTGGAATGATACTTCTCATTTAGATGGAGCACTAGTCCTAATGCTGTGGGCTGCCTTTAGCTATAGTGGAGCAAGCAGTGACATGGACCAACATGTTCAAAGTCTGATGCGCTCAGTTCAAAGATTATTTGGTGTTGCTATTGCTCTGGATGACGCTCCCCGGTGTGATAATTAGTTGGGAAACAGTTAAATTGCAATAATACTAAACATTTGTGTCATATTTTGGAATGTTCAAAGCTGTTCATAATGTGAACTTTTTGTAATCCTTAAAGAAGTCCAGCAGCAACTGTTACCCTGCATGTGCCTGATCTCGTCTGATCTCGGAAGCTAAGCAGGGTCAGGCCCGGTTAGTACTTGGATGGGAGACCGCTTGGGAATACCGGGTGCTGCAGGCTTATACCATAGTCTTTCGAGACTGAAGGTTGCCAACCAACCAAGAAGTCCACAAGTTAAGTGAGTATTATCATCTTTATATAGCATGTGGGTGAGCTGAAACTTGCACATGGCCACTTAGTGAACTCATGGGAGTACTCATGGGAAAACTCATAAGCAAGGAAGTCCTGATTGGCTGCTACACTATACCAGTTCATAGTTCAAGAGTATTATATAGAAAATGAAATAGTTCAAGAGTATTATATAAAAAATGCCAATTCTGTTTTATGTATTCAGTAAATCAAAATTCTATTGATTGGAACATTCCTGGCACTGTTGTTTAGCAATAATTAAACCAGCACTATTAAAATGTAAAATGTAAAGTAGCCGTATGATTCTGGGAATGGGAAGATTCATAGAAGTCATTGAACTGGCTCGGCAATTGTGTTAACAAGGCATGGAATGGAATGTCCCAGCCTTTGAATACTATTTCTGACTTTCTTGGCATATATCCACTCCATTACAGATTCACTCCTTTAAAGTTCTGACTTTCAGCACAGGATATGCAATCAGTCAAGTGAAGGAAGTGGTCTCATGAGAGTTTTCTGGTATTTCTAAGGAAATGCTTTTAAGGCCCCAGACCTTTGTTCCTTTTAGTCCTGTGATTTCAAAGGGCATGACTGGTAAGGAAAATCTTTTGATTTAATAACTCTGTGCCTGTGTGTATGTCAGAAAAGGCTGCCTAAGGTGTCCTGATTTGATTCATCCACTTTTCTTAGGTGCCCCTAATAGTAACATAACATCCAGTCACAACATACCTTTTGAAATGAGGAAATGTAATTCATATTGATTCCCAGGTATTCACTTGAAGCATAAAGTGAAGGATCACCTAATGCTGTAGGTTTAATTTCACTGCAGAACTTCAGACTTTTAACCCTGATGAATTAGCAGTCCAGCCATTCTTCATATTAGGGCAAAAATGATGAGAAGGGGATTATTGTGACTACCATGTAATCATGCTTTTCTTTTCATATTGCTTTTATTATTTGATGATTAATGGCAGAGAGGAAAAATTATTTTTTGATATTTGGGACAGAGACATTTTGATATTTGGGACAATCAAGCTTCTTCTTATCTGAGTGTTCATGGAATCCAAAGTAACACCATGATCTCTTTATTTCTACAAGACGACTCTGCCTTATTATTTTTTAATGTGAAAGCATCCCTGCTATAAATCTTTGCCACCTTCAGAACTCAATTCTTTTTTTCCCTCAAAAGCCACCCTTTGAAATTGTAGGCAGGGCTGTTTAACATTTATTTGGTGTTCATTAAATATGAATATTAAAGTTTATTCTGCCTTCACAAGATACATGGTCCGCAGTCTAGCTAGACCAGCTTAAGTTTTCTAATCATGCTTAAACTCAGCCCCAGGTACAGTTTTGAGCCTAGCTGAATTATTAGATTATTTTAAGATAACCTAAGAAAGCTAGGATGTATAGTGGCCATCGTAGGTTTGGGAAGGAAACCTAGATCTGGAACATCCAGGTTCAAATCCCCACTCAGCCATGAAGTTTCCTGGGTTATCTTGGGCCAGTCAATATCTCTTAGCCTCACCTATCTCACAGGGTTGTTGTGAGGACAGAAGGAAGAGAGGGATTATGTACACCACCCTGAATTCTGAGAAGTATAAAAACGTAAATATCAAATAACTCTTCTCTGTCCCTGCTTTCTGGCTTGCCATTGATACAAATTCAGTCACTAGAGATGACCTTTTTGGTGGTGGCACTGTACCTGTGGAAAACTTTGCCCTAGGAGGTCTGGCAAACTTGTGGTGAATGGCAACCCTTCACCTTTTTGCAATAACTTTTATTTCTGTATAACATGCCATTGGATAGGTTGAGACAATGTTGGGCATCTCTACCATTCAGAACTCTCTCTCTCTCTCTCTCTCTCTCTCTCTCTCTCTCTCCATGTTCAGCAATTTGACTGTGCTGTAAATTGGAGCCACAAAGAGTCTGAACCAGACCTGATGAAACAAAAGGACCTTAAGTAAAACCACAGTCCATCTCTATTTTTGTCAGCTCTCTGGCTTAATTGGGAAGTTCGCACATGCATATCAAATGTATATACTCTCTTAAATATTGATGACCTGATATCTGGCCCTTATGCTAAAAGAAGGTTGCCAACCCCTACTTTAGTGATTTGTCAAGGGAGAAGCTAGTGTTTGTACAAGGGATCTAACACAAAGTGTTTCTATAGTGGTATTTTTTTTGTCTTTATTTACTAGATCTCTTATACTGAGTAAGAGCAAAAACTAGAGGCATCAACTGCATGCAGGCCTACATTGGAATATCAGGCAAATCTGTAGGAAAAACCCCAAGTGTGATCCCTGGCCTTAGTGCTTAATGGTTTGTGTGCTACAACATACTATATCTATCCATCCATCAGCACAGAACAAATGTAACAAAGGGCAACAACTAAGGCAACTATTTATAAGCAAAAAACTGCTATAGAGACACAGGGGACAGATAATAACACATCACCCAAACACAACAGAGAAAAAAATGTTTTGAGCCATCACCAAAAGACCATGAGGGAGGAAGAAGTTCTTAGTTCCCCCAGTCAAGATTTCCATAGTTGTGGAACCACTACAAAGAAGCCCCATCCCCATGGCACAATCCCTCTAAATTGAGATAAAGGCGGCACTATTAATGGCTGAGGAAAAGGTTTGTTCACTTTATAGGGTTTGATCAAGTAGGATAAGGAGACAAAATAACAGTCTGGTGTGCAAAAGATAAGGATCAACCCTGACATTGAGTGGGTAGTGTTTGAAAAATGTTTCCTGAAGGGTTGCTAGTCTAACATAATTAATTCACACTAGATCTCAGTGCATTCCACAAAGAAAGCGACTTCTTTTTTTGTAATAAAGAACAGCCTTTAGTGATTTGTTAAGCTATTTAACGCAGTCAAGGAACATAATTTAGAATAGATTTGGGTGAATGGAACTTTCAGAAATCACTAAAACAGTTTATTAAAGGAGTATGTCTCCGAGGGGGAGACGGCCCAGCATAGCAATTAGGCCTTCCAAGTTGTAGCCACCCTACCAGGCTGGCCACACTGTGAAAGCTTTTAGTTCACAAAGTGTTATTTTTGAGATTAGGAATCGAAATACCAACCTGAAGCACCAAGGAAAATATTGTAAGGCTAATTTTAGCTTGCGTGGGAGATAGCATTCCTGGCAGCCTTGTTAGTCTAGAAGTGGACCCCCTGGAAATGTATGATTTCTTTATCATATTTATCGAAATAACACTGCATTAGCAGGGCGATAATGACTTTTTAATTTAGAGAAATGTAGCATTGGGAAGTAGTTACATTAATCTTCACCAATCATGTGCCGGCCGTATCACACATACTCACTTTTCTGTAGTTAAGAAAAGAGATGAATTATCAAAACAGAAAAGGAAAGTTCTTTGTTAAATAAAGGAAGGCACCTTCCACAGTCAACAGTGCATTGTGCATGGTTTTCATTGTCAGCTGTGCATGAACTGATAGAATCCAATGGATCTCAAATCTAGACTGAATGCCAGATGCCTCTCTAGGCAGGAAAATTGGGCTCAATTCACAGAGACAGGCGGAGTCAAAGTGCCCCCACCCCCTGAAAGGCAACAGCATGGAGACTGTTCCATGCAGTAAAGTTCTCATGTGTCTGATACTGATTTGGCAATTTTCACCATGCAAACACGTTTTCGGTGGCTTCTGATCATGTGTACAAACTGCGAGAGTCACGTGATGAGTGTCTGTAAGCAAACAGCATACCCCATTGATAAGATGACCTTCCATATGTTTGCATTAGAAGTATCATAGATTGTACATTTGCCTCCCTGCTTACAAAGGGAGAATGCGAATTGGTGAGATGGAAGGGAGTATTACCAGACCTGTCTCAGTCCAATCCCAACAAAACCCTCCCCTGCCAATGCAACAGTGCCAACACAGTGCACACTGCATCCTGTGCTGGTGGGGGGCAATCACAGAAGTCTCCTCGGGGTAAGGGCAATTTCGTCCCCTCTGGGGTAAGCTTCTGCTGCCCGAACAGGTCGCCTCAGATTTGCGCCAGCCATTTTGCTGGTGCAGAACCATGGAGAGTGAGTGAGAGCAAATGGAGATAGGGTCCTGGCATGTCAATGCTGGACCCATCCCTCTCTCTCCCATTGCACCTGCCGCTGCCCACCCCTTCCACCCAGACACTTCCACTCCTCATCCTCCTCGCCCCATTCCTCCCTCCACCCATCCCCTTCTCGGAATGCACTCCTGCTGGTAGCTGGCTGTTAGCAGCAGTGGTTTCAGAATGCCTGCTTGTGGGGTAGAAAGCACACCATGGCCATTTCCAACAATCTTGGAAGGGTCTTTCTCACGTCGAACTGAAAAATTTTGTCATAAAGTCAAGTTGTCCCTGTATTTGCTGCAGCTGCTGCTGCTGGAATGTTCCATTTTGGTCAGTTTCTGATTATTTTTTGCATTACTCAATTTGTTTTTACTGTAGTGTAGATCTTTTTTTATGCTTTTATACTCTTGTTACCTGCCTCCAGACTCTCTAGTGTAAGGTGTGGTAGAAACGAATGAACGCATTGCTGTAGAAGGTGTGTGTAGGTGCACATGAACTGACATGATTTATTCAAGTCTTTGAAAGGATAAGTTCTGTCAAAGCTGTTTTCTGAAAGATCTGGGTACACACATGCGCACAAACTTTTTATCACATTGCACTTCTCTCACACATGCACGTACACACTTTACCTCTCTTAATTCAAAAGCCTTGGAAACCCAGCTCTGATTTAAGCTACTGGGTCACTCATGGAATGCTCCTAGCTGCCGTTCCCTGGTTACCTGCCTGACAGCCCAATCCTGAGCTGCCCACAGCTGCAGGACCTGGTGGCTCCACAAAGGGCTCCCACCAGATCCCAAGCCTCCCGTGCAACCGCAGGAGGCTCTTTGGGAGACGGGGACATTCGTCCCCTTCCCCCGAGTAAGGGAAGCAGTCCTGCAATGGGAATACTCACTTTAGCGGTGACTGTTTGGTTGCCGCTAAAGTGAAGGTGCTCAAGTAGGGCGAGCAGCCCTCCATGAGTGCCTGGGATCCTGCGGAGCTCAGCTCCGTGGACCCACCTCTTCCCCCGCCCCCGGGAACACCCCGGGAACGCCTCCCCCCTCCCAGGAATGCCTCCCCCACGCCGCCGGGAATGTCCCCATTCCCCGTTCCACAGCCTAGCAGTCGCAGGCACCACCAAGCCGTGGAACTTGGGCGCCCGCTGGGTGGTGGCTCAGAGCCGGCAGGTAATGAGCCACCTCTTGCGGGAGCCCGGCGGTAAGCCCCGCAAACGTGCCTTACGGCGCATTTGTAACTGTGGTCCACGTCGCGGAGGCATAGTGCGGACCGCAGGATTGGGCTCTTATTCATTCTGATGATTTCATAGAAAAAAACAGTAGGTCTGTTGCTGCTACTTATCACTTTTGCCTTGTTTCACCACAGGCTGTCTAGTTCCTTGAAAATCCCTGAGACGTAGATTCAGGTTACAGAAGAGGACGCTGAGTGAGTTTTCACTCTTTCTCTTCTTTCATCTTCATTTAGAGAACATGTTCCCATTTATCAGAATTTGATCCCAGGGTATTTTCATCTGATCTCACAAATGGAACCGCATCTGGAGGAGACAAACACATCCCCATGGTTCATTGCTTGCTAATCTTCCCAGTGCAGCAGGAAGTTGAAATCAAGCCTCCAGGTGAATTTCTCAAGAGAGGAAGAGGGGAAAGAGAGGTGCTTTTGTTTTAGATTTCTGCTCAGGGAGCTCTTGACCATACAGAGTTGTCACCTTGGGGAAAGCAAGTTGGTGTGCCATTCCCAAAATAACAAGGGAAGGATATCCAAAGGGTATTGGTGGCGACAGGGTGATGTACGAGCAAAGAAAAATCGCTAAAACAGGGCGCACAATGTCAGATGTACTTGTAGTTGTTGTCTCTTCCCTGGGAGGAGACAGAGACAGAATGCTGACTTCTGCAAGGATCATTTTTCTCGAAGGAAATGCACTCTGTCTCCTCCTTTCTATTAGTCAATGCCAGGCCATTGAGTCGTCCAACTAATAAAGGTCTTGCCCTTCCAGAACCGTTGGAGTCATAAAAGATGGAAAGACCTTGTCAAGAGTCTACTTTAATTGACCCCAAAAGACAACTTAGTTTTGACTGTATTGCTTTTCTGTCTCCTGTGAAAGATGGAGCTCTGGCAGTCAGCAGTCTAAATCAGAACGCCTTAATCCCATGCAGAATTATTTTAATTTTACTCGACATCGTTCTCCTTCCAATTTTCTCCCTGCATTTTTTTTGAATTGTTGACATTTACAGGACGGCATGAGGTTGTTTTGCTAATGATTTCACTGAGCTAAAAGAAACTTTTAAAGTAAACTATATTGCAGTAGTTTCAGATACTAATATTAGTGACTTAATTGCAGAAAGCTGTGGATGACATAGGAAGCTGCCTTACACTGAGTCCAACCACTGAACCAGCGGGCACAGTATTTCTTACACTGGCTGGTGAGAGCTTCCCAAGGTTTTAGATGAGTATTTCCTATTCCTACCAGGCGACATCAGGGATTAAACCTACATGCAAAAGGTTTATTCTATTACTGATATATGGCATTACACCATGATTGTAGATGTGTCCAAAGGAAGGTTGCCATGGCTAAACACTATTGAAATCAATGAAGTAAGGCAATTGTCTTGACTAGCCTAAATCCCGTTCATTTCAATAAGACTTAGAACCCAACCCTGAGCATTGAGTACTGGCTTACCGCCAGTACTCACTGTTGCAAATGTGTCATATGGCACATTTGCTGGGCTTAGCACCAGCCCAGCAACAAAGCTAACCCAGCACAAGCCTGTGCTGGGCCAACACTGGTGAAGGATATTTGGTGGGCTGCTGTGAGATACAGGAAGCTGGACTAGATGGGCCTATGGCCTGATCCAGTGGGACTGTTCTTACGTTCTTATGAGGGGCCGGCGGTTCGTTGCTGGTGGTGGAATGATCAGTGGAGGGAGGCGGGGAGGAGGTGTTCCAGGGTGGGGAAGGTGGACGGAGGGGGGGAGGAGGTGTGGCGGGGAGGAAGTGGGTGAGACCAGTGGAGCTTGGCTCCATCTGATCCAGAGCCCCATGTCAGGTCTCTTGGCTGAACACAGAACTCTGTTATTCTGCACCTGCTTGATAGCGGGTGCAGAATCGAATAGCTCCATTGCAGGGCTTCTTTCCTTATGTGGGGGAATAGGACAAAAGTCCCCTTCTTCTGAGGAGGAAGCAGCTGTCCAAGGTACTTTGGATGCCGTGGCCGCCATTTTGACACTGCAGTAGCCCCATGCTCTAGGCAGTTCAGGATTAGGCTGCCTTCCATGACTACTACCCTTTTCCGGATACAGCTTTGTGTGTCAGTAGCTCCTTCTGAAGCAAGTAGCAAAACAAATACTGAAATATGTATTCTCCACGTTGTGAAAAGTGTTAGGATTTGGGACAAGTGTCATACTTAATAAAAACTGCTTCCTGCAACTATTGATTCATTCTTGACGGCTTTGGATCTCTGCTTTCACGCGCTCTCCTCAGTGCGACTTCTCACTTCAAACAACTCCTCCTTTTAAAGGCTTCAAAAAATATAGCTTCACAAGCAAATAACTTTGAAAAAGGCTTTCCATTCAGAATTTCACATTTCCTTTTTATGCCATACATCAAATTGTTTGAAGCCTCTGCTGTGTCACAAGTGCTGGTTTTATGACTTCCAACGGTTCACAATTTGTATGAAGAGAGAGAGAGAGAGAGAGAGAGAGAGAGAGAGAGGGCTGGTGACACACCAAAGACATAGATGATGCATGGGGTGATCTTGTGTTCGGGGAGAGCTGTGCCTGCATAAATCACTTGCATTGCTTGCTTTCTTCTTTTGTCGTGGGTTATGGTATTTGCTCCTTGAGATGTTGGCCTTTGTACCAACATCTAAAAGGCTTTGATATGGTGCCACCTAATATGGAAAACACTGTGCAAACTTTCAGTGTGGGAATATTAACATCTTTTCCCCATGATGTACAGTCAAACTGAAGATTGTTACTGTGGAAAATCTTTTTAATATAGCCCAAAGTCCTGCATATCACAGAGTTGGCCCATCTATGAGGTTGACTGAAGCAACTGCCTCAGGCAGCAGATTGGCAAGGAATGCCCGTCTCTCTCTGCACAATCATAGTGGCGATGCATCCTGGGATGACATTAAGTGAAGGCAGGAGACGATGCAACCAGGAAGAGGCTGCAGGCAGTTCAGAGAACCCTCAAAAACACAGTGGTTTTGCTGTGAACTGGTAGGAAAAGCTATTTCTGGCTTTTGTTTTTACTTTCCCTATGTTTTTAGGTGCATCTCCCTTATCTGTGGATTCATGGTATCCGCGGGGGAATCTGGAACAGAACCATTGCAGATATGGGGGTACACCTGTACAACTCAGAACAATAAAGAATCCTGAAAAGCAGTACTCCCTATCATAGACAACGTGGCCCATGCATGCACATATGTAAAATCCATGCAGCGCCATCCTATGGGTGCCTTCTGCTGATGGAACTTGCATTTCATCAGTTGAAGGCCTTCTCTATTAGTATTTAGCCTGCAGTGACAATATACACAATGAGGGGAACCAGTACAAATGTCTGGCGACCACACATGAGCAGCATAGAAGTACACAGCCACCAGTGGAGGAGGTGAGTTGGTCCAAGATATGAATTGTGAGCAGGAAGGGGGAACATTGGGGTGGAGAAGAAAAGGATCAGGGTGGGGGTCATGGCCAGCAGGAGGCATGTTGGGGGAGGGCAGGCAGCGGATATTTGTGGCAATGGCATTGCCAATATCAAATGCCCCCCGCAAGTGTTCTCAAGATGCCTCCTTGGGTCCTTGCACCCCCCAAAGAGTGGGCACAGATCTGAGAAGACCATTGGGGACCATGGCATAGTGTGTAGGTAACTAAAAATTTATTTTATTTACCTCTCCATTGCGTCATGGTCCCCAGGCAGCCCATAGCATACAATAGCTATGCATGCTATTTGCCAGCAAGTGACAGGATTGGGCTGTAAATACATGTACGTTGTCCATCCAACTGCCCGCATTTTCATTTATCCTGGATATGTCATTTGAAACGGACTGTCATAGGTTTCAAAATTCCATTATCTTTAGCCCACTACAAATATTTGCACCCGATAGCATTTTCAGTACTTAATGCTTGTTGCTAGGAAACAGAAGCTTGGTTCATGTTAAGAAGTGAGCATTTGCCCACCAATCTCACATATAGGCATGCTGAAGAAAACATTGCATTTGCCTTGTTCTAGAATTCAAGGATGCTGAGAGTGCATTAGGTATCAACCTGTAGATGTCATTTCTCTGCCTTTCTTTTCTGATGTCAGCATTAAAAAAGGACCAAACTTGATCTGAAGGGTTCCTGGATGGATGCACTGAAAGTGTCAGTGAAGTAGCTGCTTTCTTGACCTATTTATTTTTATTTTAAACCCACCACGTATCCCAGGGACTCAGAAGGGCATGTGACACTTATGAGCTTTGCAACAAAATGCCAGAAACGGGAATTATTCTTTCCAGGTTTGGTAACACAGAAAGATAAAAGAATATGAATAGCTTTTATCAGTTAACTGGATTGTATCCTTTCAATTTGCAGCTCAATGTTATATGCTCTTGGAATCAGATTCTCATCTTGATCCTCTCTTGTGCATTCACTGTCAGTAGTGTTCCTGGGGGGATGGGACACAGCACTACGTCTTTCAGGTGCCTCAGTGTGCCATGGAATTGTCCCCTTCCCATCACCTTCAGGGCAATTCCAGGCAGCGAGAACAAAGCAAAGGAGACTCGACTAATCTGTGGAACTCCTTATCGTAGGATGTTGTGATGGCTCCTGACTTAGATGCCTTTAAAAAAGGATTGGACAGATTTATGGAGGAAAGGTTCATCATAGTTACAAGCCATGATGACTATATGCAACCTCTGCATGAATGGAGGAAAAGGCCACCCTAGGTAACAAGCTATAATGGGTATATGCAACCTCCTGGTTTTAGAGGTAGTCTGTCTTTGAATGCCTGGTGCAAGAGAATGGCAACATGATGCAGGTCTCTTGTTGTGTGCTCTGTGAGGCATCTGGTGGACCAGTGTGAGAAATAGGAAACTGGACTAAGTGGACCTTTGGCCTGATCCAGTGGGACTCTTCTTATGTCCTTATGCCCTCATGCACAGGAAGAATTTGCTGCTGCTACCTCATGGCCTGGAGGCAGGTTCAATGCCGATGCTGGGAGTCCATGCCTAGCTATGGCTATACAGGAAATTTTAGGTCTTCTCATTTGTGTCCTGTGGGTGGCAGAGCAATACAGTCTATAATAAAACTACAGGCATATTTTAGGAGTGTCACAAAACCTTCATGTCACAATCACCAGAGCATTGGCATGGCAGGCATCACAGTGCGCCTCTTCTGCCTCTCTCCCTTCCTCTCTTACAACACACGTTATTATCAGAGTTCATTTCCACATCTTTCCACATCTTGCCAAATGAGCCTGTGGAAATGCAGAGCGATGGCTTTCATTTCATTTTTATTACCAAACTGAAGCCTTTTTTCATGTTTGATTTAGTGGGAATGGGAAAACAATCTCTCCTTTTGTGGGGTGATAAAGCAGGAAGGTTCATTTCCTTTGGTGTTCGGCAACGTTGCCGGCCCATCTTTGCCGCATCTCCAAATGAAAAGCAGACATTACTTGGAACAATAAAGTGCTCGCCCTCATCACTTTTCAGCTCCTTCATCCTTTGCCGGGAAGTGGATTCCAGTGTTTTTCTGTCACTTCCATTTTTAAAAACGGCTTTCACGGCTTTTACAAGAAAATGTCATTCTGCTTCTAGAGCAGAGAAGGGGAAATCTAATTTCATTACTGTTAAGTGCCTGACTCCCCATTACCTTCCATAAGATCGTAACAGGCTGTATTATGGAGCTGTAATAAAATAGGAAGGATGGAGGTAGGAGAATATAACAGGAAAGCCAAATTACTTTGGGCCACCTAGTTGCCTTCTCATTTCACCCTGTTTGCTGCCTGTCCCCCAACTAATTATAGCATTTTTCTGGGACTTGTTACCCAGTGATAACCAGCTGGCCTGCTTCCGTATAGCCACTGCACATCCCCCCCCCCCATGAGCTTTGGTCTTCATCCCTGCCACCCCATAATTGTTTCCAACAGCAACATTAATCTCCAGGGATTTAGAAGGAAATGGAATATGAACATTTATCTTTGATTTTCTTGTCCCCCGCCCGAAGCATAGACTGGGGCAAATAAGGGGGAAGGTGTGCCTTGCCTATATTACTGATCAAAGGGATAATATTCATCCACTCTCTCTGCTCCGTGGCAGATCACAGACCATATCATTAACTGTGTGTCTCATCCACTTAGCAAAGTGTGGGGCCTTGTCAGCTTGAATCAGTGTCATTGTGCCCAGGTTCACATAAAAGAGCCTGGAGAGAAAAGACCAACCAACTTTGTCTGTTGGAGAATGTGTGCCATATACCTGGATTTAAATCAGGATTCCTCTGATAGAATAAAGCAAGTTATGCAAGCTTTGGGTTTACTTTACTCTCATTATTCAAGTCAGTTTGGTGGTGGCTGCAAAGAGGTGGCATGAAGCCATCTTTTTTAATTGTGTCTTCAGGAAGGAATTTGTTAAGCTCATAGTACAAAAATCTAAAATTGCATGCTAGGATGAAACGCATGTCAGGAGGCAATTGATGTCTAGGGGTTTCAGTGGATCAGGGGTCATCATTAAAACTGAGATATTGCTGACATGACCCAAAATGCCCTCTTATTTTTCTATCACATTTGCAGGCAATGAATTTGAGTGGAGTCGCATAGCAGGGATGTGCCAAACCACTGCAGCTCGATTTGAGTCTAGTCCCGCCCCCTTGATTCGACTCATGCTTGAGTCTTAATGGGCAGCCATGGGGACTCTTCCAGAGCATTTTTGGGATGTGGTTTGATTGCAGGTCTTTTTCAGCAAACAAGTCAGGCACAGCTCCACAGAAAAAAAACAGCCATCTGATCAGCCAATGGATGGTCCATTCCTTCTGAGATGGACAAGATAGCCCATGCCTGCCACCCTAGCTGACCTGCCATCTTCTATTTCTTCCTTGTGTCTCAGCCTCATGCAGCCCCAAAAATGGAGCTTAAGCCTCCCTCCCTGCACCCCTGGAGCCAACCTAACCTCCTCTCTCTTGCTTGCATGTGCTGATTTAGTCTCTGCTAACTGGGTAAGAGGCACTTTTTCAAGTGGATGCTCCTCTTTATTTAGCAGGGGCAAGTAACTGGCCCTCCTCACCCCAGCAGTGTCTTTTCTAGTGCCTGTCTGCTGGTGTTCTTTTGCATCTTTTTAGTTTGTGAGCTCTTTTGGAACAGGGAGCCATTTAGTTATTTGATTTTCTCTGTAAACCGTTTTCTGAACTTTCGTTGAAAAGTGGTATATAAATACTATTAATAACAATAATGATGATGATGATGATGATGTGGATTCTGGGATCACCCATGAGGTCCTTCAGGGCACCATGGAAGCCATGCAAAAAAAATATGCAAGCACATACTCAGAAAGACACAAAGCAGAGTGATGGCCTGAAGGACCCGTGTTTTCGAGTCTGTCATTCCACTTGTTTCCGAGAAAGTCCTGAGACACTTCCAGTTTCAAAACATGGTAACTCAAGTTCAGATGAGTCAGGGAAAACATGTGTTTTGAGATTCAAGTCCAAGTCTTCCGAGTTGAGTCACCCATCCCTTTTGCTTAGGTGGTTTTCAGGGCAAGGAAAAGGGAGTGAAAGCTGGTTGTGAATTTATCCACCCACAGCTGTGATACACCCCATGTGGCGGGTGGTTGGCAGTTTGTGACTTGTAAGTGATAACAAGATTGTGATCAAATGTCTTACACTTTATAACCGTTGATGAAGAGGTTCTCTGAAGAAGAAAATCAGGATTCAATCCCTCCTTCCCTTGGTCCACCTCTTGCCCTCCTACACCCTGCCCATGACACACACACTCCGCCACCAACTTACTCAGACTAATGCAATCTAGGGTCCACAATGAGTCTAGATCTGCTGCCACTTTGCAGTGGTGACTCAGACTGGCCTGGCGGTGGTGTGTACTGCATGCCATTGCTGGGTTTTTTGTGAGAGTGGTACAATCCTCCTGCTGTTGCAAATGGGGGATGGGATTGGGTCTATATCACTTTCTCTGCCAGTCACCGCTTACTGCCAGTCACCGCTTACAGTCACTGCCAGTTGAGACCATGTACTAGTAAGTGACTGTAAATTGTAAACCATTTTTACTGGTTATTAGTGCTAATGAGGGTTTGTTGGTCTCTATTGCTTAGTCTCATTAAGCATGTTCCCCAGACTTTTCACTAGCCTCTCTGTAAGTAAAGCAATGTAGGTTCCTCATATGTCCATTTTCAGCATCATACAAGGATATTGCAAGAGTGTTCAGTTTGGGAGATATGGATGTGAACATCATACTGTACTGCAGTCCCCACTTTCCTAAGCAGAAGGGTTGTTCCAGGAACAATCCTGCCCAAGTTTGGCTTCCTTTGGAAGAGAGATCATTGGAGACTGATGGTACCCTTGACATTTTTGTTCTCTTTACACACTGACAAGTGACAAATGAGGTGACAGTGACCAACGTGCACACTGGCCAGGCTGCAGCAAGTCCGTTCAGTGGCATAGCTAGAGGGGGTGCAAAACGGTGCTAAGTTTTGCAGGGTGCCTCACCATGGCCTGCAAGTGGCCTCTTCCTCTCACCTTCGGAGCCCTTCTGGGTGCGGGGAGCAAAACAGAGGTGTATGCCTCTGTTTTGCTCCCCCTGCCCAGAATGGCTCAGAAGTACAAGAGGAGGGGCCACTTGCACACCACAGTGAGGCACCCTGCAAAACTTAGCATAAGGTCTCTCTCTCTCTCTCTCTCTCTCTCTCTCCCCCCCCCTCTCAACTTCATCCTGGTTTATGTCTCTGTCCCTCCTATTTCGATGCTGCAGTTTCCTTTCAATCACAGTCTCCCACAGCTGGGAGACTGAGGTAGCATGAGTCACCTTAAAATTTCTGAGGGCTTTCCTCATGTAGAGTATCCAGAGCCATCTCCTGAATATCTCTCAGTAAGGAAGCACCAATGAACTATAGCCAGCAGTTTGCCTAACAAAGAATTTACTGACCAGTAGCCCTTTCAGTACTTTTATGAATGCTAGAATCTGTGTTTTGATCAGGATTGATTGATTGATTGATTGATTGATTGATTGATTGATTGCCATATTTTTATATTTCAACTCAACTCTGGAGTTGAGTCTCATAGACTCAAGGTGGTTTACATAGGCAGGCTGACCATAACCCCCTTTTTTTTCCAAATTGGTTTTTTTAGAAGTGTTATTCTATGAGAGAAACTCATAGGATCCTCCATTTTTCTAGATTTCCCTTCAAAATGCAATCATTGTCTTGGTTGGCTGCAACCGCAGACCTCCGCAGCCCCACGCCCAGGGCAAAGCTCTGCGATGGTGCCCCCCATGGGCTATGGCCCCCCCGTGCAGATATCTCCCACACACACACACACTCACCAGAGGCTCATGGAGCCTCACGCAACCAAAGCCTACACTGGAGAAACCTCTGTGAGGTTGCTCAGCGCTATAAACTGTGCTTCTGGCAAACCAGAAGCACAGTTTTCGCCCCCATTGGGAACCTCAGAGAGGCTTCCGCAGGGTCCTTGCGGCCGGCATCTGGGGCTTTTGCCCCATCTCACCCTATGGTAGGCACGCAACTGGCTGGCTGCACAGCTCTTGTGCTTTCTAAGCTTCCACAGGTAGCTGCAAAACATGCCTCAGGCAGGTTCTCATGATGTTATCCATTTCTTGCCAATCCACATTCCTTTGTCTCTAATCAGTGCCTTTCTTCCAAGGTGAAACCCGAGCTGCCCTGCTTAACTTTTTCAGGCAAGGCTATGGCTTCACAAGATGTTCCTTTTGAAAAGAGGTGATTCCTTCCCTTGAAACACAACAGAACTCTATAAAGTAAGGGACTGGTCTTAGAAGCAAGCTCCCAGTGCTTATATTTATGTATGATGGTGTACCAGTGCTACACTGAAATCTGGACCTCATTGCCCTCTCAGTAATCACAGTGGGATTGTGGTATGCCTTTACTTGACTTTCACAAGATTCTGAGAGGTTTCTCTTTCTATTCTAGCACACGTCATTATATATCAAGGGAAAGCATTAAATAAATGGTAGAGTGTGCAATGCACCTTTCTCACCTTGACTTTGATCAATTATTCAGAATGTTTTTCCTTATGCTGATCCAACATAATGATCAAGAAAGCAATCTCATGGTCAAAAGGCAAACAACCCGTGGATGAGGAAATGATGAGGTTTGAATTTAGATGTGCTTAAATTGCTGTTACAGAACAATTCTTCTTAAAGAAGAAGGTGCAGGTATCTGTGTATTGATCTACTGGCCGTGAGCCTTTTTCTGCAGAGGCTACCAAAGCATTTCTGCATGTTAAAGCATTGCTCATGAAATCACCTATAATCCCGTACAAAGCAGAGCAAAACCCCTGGGCAAGGAACATAACATATTTTGTTTCCCCTTTACAATGAGGGCAGATATTGCAGGAATTGGGTATTAACCATCCTGAAATACAGTCTCTCCGTATTCTGAGTTCATTTTCTTTTTTAAAAAAGGAATATTGATGGCATTTACTGGGCTATGATCATCTTTCTTAGGGCTTACAACATGCCATGGGGGGTTATTGTTCAACTTAGATGGCTTATCTGGCTGAAAAACTGCTGCCCTTGTTTGTATTTGGTAGTTGAACCTTAATCTTGAAAGGGATGTCGGTCTGGAGAAATTGGACTTTTACAAAAGACACTTCTTCATGCTTCTGAAACTTGATGGCCACATTCTTTGTGCGTGTGTGCGTGTGTTTCACATCTATTATTTCTTTCATTGTCATTCTGCCCTTCCTTTAATCCAGGGGTTCTCAAACTTCTCAGGACTAAACGCCTGATGTACATCCTTGTTGGGGGAGGGGGTGAATGTAGGATTGTGCCACTGTCAGGGAGGTCGTGGGCTTTATTTTACTCACAGGAAGGAGCAGCAGCATCCTGGGGATGCGGGGAGCCCCACGAATACCTCCACGTGGTTTCACAAGGTGCGAGAATGAAAAATGACTATCTCAACCCACTTCCCAAAGTGTCCCTGGCAGGTTCTCAAATGGAAAAGAGTCTTCTCAAAGCAAAAGAGGTGGCATAGATCTGAGGAGTCACATAAGGGATCAGAGAGCGGGCAGAAAAGAGGCAGGAGGGAGGCAGGAGGAGGCATTCTAAGATGGGGGAGGGCAGGCAGCAGTTGTTCCCAGGGATGGGCAGGCGGGTTACAGGAGGCTGTTGCCTGGATCCAGCTGTTATACTGGATCCTAACCCCGTTCCTGGGCAGCCTGGGCCAGCCCTAGGCTGCTTGGATTTGTCTCACCTCCTGAGGTGGCGCAGATCTGAGTAGCCCCATTGGGGCTACAGTGGCTCTCCCCGGGGTAAGGGGATGCGATTCCTATTGCCCCGGGCTGAGCCACTAAGCACCCAAACCTTGCACTGCATACAGTGCAGGCCCACTGGCCTGGCTGTTCTAGCGCAAGTTAGGATTGTGCTGCGCATCTCATTGCTAGGTCATGTAACAAGAATAAATGATAAAATAAGTTATTTTATACCAAATTAAAGAGGGCACTCCTGAACAAGCCAGAGAGCAAAAATATTTCAAGGGCACCAAAATGTGGCTTAAAATGGTGCAATTTTAACTTTCACAGCTACGGATTGACAGGACTGCATAGATCTTCCTAGTATGGAAAAAGCAGGACTTTGAGAATCAGCACCCCTTAAATCTAGAATCAAAGAGACAATCATAGATGGTGACATACTCACAATGGAAAGGTTACAGTTTCTTTTCAAAGAACAACTGAAAGTGTGACTCATAAGAACATGTCACTTTTTCACTTGTTGGTACTTTTTTTTTCCCATAATCTGCTATGACAAAATTCTACATGAACAAAATCCATTTCAGGGCTGTTTCCTGCACATGAGATGCAGGACTGAGTTCTGCAAGGACTAACATCATGCAGTGCAACGTTATGCATCATGCAGTGCTTTGAGAATGGTGACGGCCACATCTCAAGATGTGCAGGAACGCAACAAAGTTTGTGTGTGAAGACCTCTGGGAGGCAGAATACCTGCAATCAGAATTCTGAGAGTACAGGAGTTAACGAAATAACTTGCCTTATATGTTAAGAAGGACAAGAAGTTGTTTGTGCAAAGTACAAAGTGCTGTTGTTTGCGCAAGAGGCTGTTTGTGCAAAGTGCTGCCTTTGTGTTCTAAAGTTCCCCTTTCAGAGACCAGAGAGATACAGCCCAATGCCTCTTATCTTCTTATCTGAGCTGTAGTCTCCCTGGCAAGGGCTCTAGTACTGGTGTTGATGGGCTGTCATGCACTGCCAAGTGTTGTCTGTATTCTTTGCTCCATTGTAGGAAAGTAGGTGGTGCAGGGGTTGGCAGGAAGTGCAATTTTCTATTGTTTTTCCTCTCATTGTTGCATCTGGGGTACTCCTACCTAGGCCAGCTCTGTCATTGGCGTAGTGCTTTTTCAGCACTGGGGGTAAGTTTGTTGTCTGAAGGGTGATTATGATATGGTGTATGCTGACACCTGCTTTCCCCACCCATGCCATACCCCAATCTCCTCCATGTTTTGGCCTCTCCTCTGGCAGAGTTGAGCTGGCGTCCAAGAATCAACCGAGCTACATCAGTGCAGTATTTTTCCAACATTGTGCTGTCATCCATGGAGCATCAATTGTCAGGTAGACTTCTACACCAGCCAGGCTGTCATTGCACGAGTGTATGTGGAAATACGCCAGCATACCTCAAGGATACGATTGGACCTTCAGTTTACATATCCTCAGTGCTGCCGATTCCGTTTAAACACCAGACAGTTGTCCTTTTTGTATCTTTTCTGTCAAACCTTCCTGCCAGGCAGAAAATGTCAAGACATGCTGAGGAGTAAAAATGTACAGAAAACGGCACAAAATGCCAGCTTTTGAAGAAAAAGGAAAATGTCACAAATCATAGGCCTTTGCTCTTCTGCTCATTCCATTGATGGCTTCACTAATTATAGTAAATGTTCTGAACTTCCATCATTCATTTGCCCTTTCAAGTATGTGTGCTTATTGCTAAAGTTTATATATATATATATATAAAGCCCCTGCCTTAGTAGTGACAAATTGTGGGGCAGGAGGGAGAATGTGGGACAGAGTGAGGGCTGTGTGCACTTAAAGTTAGAGATGCACAATGTGTTTTTTGAGAGTTGAAAGGAGTATAGTTGTTGCTTGCACTGTGCACCCTCATTTCCTTTGTCCCACTGAGTTCTCTGGTCAAATAGGCTTTTCATCATCCTCCCAAAAAAAATGTGAACATCTGTGTTGTCCTCAAATGATCATAAGGCATAAGAAATAAGATGCCGCTTTCATTGTTTTGAAACAGTTTGCTTCAGCCACTACAGCTCTTCTATTACCTTCACAAGCTCTGCTAAATCCTTTTCAGTATTCTAAACATGGACGTATCTGACCACAAGAAAAGCATTATGAAACATGCTGATTTATTTGTTAACCATTTCTTAATAATTGCTAACAATGGCCCCAATCACTTACATGTAGTTGTGGCTAAGAGTGCAGTCTGTTCTGCATGCCTGTTTAGGCTAGGGTTGGCAACCCTCCAAGAATTGGTCAATCTCCAGACGAATACTGGAAAAAACAAAACAAAAAACTGGAGCATTAGTTAAATAGAATGTCCATACATTTCCAATACTACATTCTATTAGAAAAACAAATCTCCAGGAATGACTTCAGTCTAAGTTGGGAAGTTTGAATTAGAGCCAAACTGAATGGGACACTAATCACAGCACTTGCCCTCATTGGCATCCTTCAGTCTTGGAAGACTCTGGTATCGTGCTCTGAATGGTGGTTCTGAAACAGCGTCTAGTGTGGCTGAAAAGGTCGATTCGGGAGTGACAATCCCTTCCACACTGGGAGCAAATGTAGTCTGTCCCTGGTGTGTCTCCCTGGCTACGGGCCTTCCTTCTTTGCCTCTTTGCCTCAGTCTGTTGGGCAAGTGTCTCTTCAAACTGGGAGAGGCCATGCTGCAGAGCCCATTTGTGATTGGGATGGAGAGAAGTTAAGTTTTTAGCCCTTTACTTTAGTCCTGGTGGAATCTCTGCATCCCCCCACCCCAGCCAATGCTATTTTCATTGGGAAATAATAATAATAATAATAATAATAATAATAATAATAATAATAATAATAATAATAATAATAATAATAATACAGGTATTTATATACCGCCTTTCTTGGTCTTTATTCAAGACTTTATTCAAGGCGGTTTACATAGGCAGGCTAATTTAAATCCCCGGAGGGATTTTTACAATTGAAAGAAGGCTCTATCTTTCAAGAACCACAACAAATTCAGATGTTTCGTTCTGATCTGGCCTCCATCCTGGCCTCCATCCTCCCACGCTCAGAACAGATGGAAATAGCTCGGCTCAGCTTGTCAGCTGCTTCAAGGTCGCAAGTGCCGGTGGCCTCGAACTGGTGACCTTGTGGATGTTATCTTCAGGCAAATGGAGGCTCTACCCTCTAGACCAGACCTCCTGCCCCCTCTAGACCAGACCTCCTGCCCAATAAATAGCGCTACCAGACCAATACATAAGCTAATATTGGTGTCAATGGTGGAAACAACAGCATCCTGATGTTTCCTGATGCAGACAGCAACAGGGAGTGATTTTTCTTGAACCAGTGGTCCAGTTTAAAGATAAAATATCTTCCTCCACTGTGGTCACAACATGGATTCATTACCTCCCCCAATGACTAATATTTAAAAATACAGGTGGAGCCTCTTTATCTGTGGATTTGGCATCCACAGATTTGCCTCACTGTAGATGACAAACCCCCAGACTATCCCACTGTAGACCTCCCAGACATGACTGGACCCTCGTTCTAGTCACATCTGGGAGGTTTTCTGAGCCTTGGAGAGGCCACGCACCACTGTGTGCAGCCTCTCTGAGGCTTAGAATGCCATGTGGAGTCTTTTGGAAGCGACTTCTGGTTTTCACTGAAAACCAGAAATTACTCTAAAAAGGCTCCACGAGTGACCTGTCCGAGGCTCAGAACACCTCTAGAGGCTCCAGTCGCATTCAGAGCCCCAGTGGGCCAGTACATCACAGATTTCATTATCCATGGTTTTTGGTATTTGCGGGGGGATCTGGGAATGGATTCTCCTGTGCATACCAAGGCACCATCTGTAGAACATCAAAAATGAATGGTTAAAAGCATATATATTTTGGCCTGCAGCAGAAAATCTAACTGGGTCTGGTGGGTCTTGCTTTCAGATAAGCAAACGTAGTACTGAAGCCTTATTGGAAAGGGGAGTCTATAAGTGTACATTAAGCAGTCATAGAACAGATAGTGTGTGAGACCACACAGCATGGGTGACTCCATACAGTTGGTCAGAACTCAGGGACAGGAGTCTTGCATGTTGGAATATCAGGAGGGGAGAGACAAAGGAGTGGGGGGGGGAAGGAAGCCAGGTAGTGACAGGACAAAGTAGACAAGAGTAGAGGTTACTTATGGGTTTGAATCTTATACTTCATTTAAAGATGCTGTTCATTTCATCTCAAACTCTTGGGGTCGGTTGCAGTTGTTTAAAACCAATGTATAAAAACTGAACAAAGGAATTCAAACAATCCAAATAAATGTAAAAGGCATATGCAAGTAAGTTCCACTGTTGGTTCAATCCTAGGAGGGCTTTTCGCTACTGGAACTAGCGTTCCCCCAGTACAAGGTCCTTTGCAGCTGTCACAAAATGCAACCTACCATTTGAGCAGCAGGGCTGCCGTTGCAAGCAGTGAGCATGCCAGTGGTCCGCCCATGCCCCCTGGTGCTGATAAGTCAGCACGAGGGTGGGTGGGAGGGAATTGGGGGTATGGAATGGGGCAAGGAGAAGAGGAACAGGGAGGAGATTGGGTTGGGAAGGAAAGCAGATTAAGGCTGGAAAGGGGGTAGTATCAGTGGGCAATAGAGTCACTGGTACCCTATCATCCTTCCCAGCCTCAGTCTGCCTTCCTGGGTCCACTCAGACTTGCACCAGCTAAATTGCTGGCACCAGTAAGTAGACCCATGCAGACAATCAAGGCTTACCTGCAAGCAAGGGAAGAAATGTTCCCTTACCTGGAGGAAACCCCTAGGACTGTCCCGCACTGGATGCAGTGTGAGCTCCAGTGGAGCAGGTGTTTGGGAGGGAGGAATATTTTATAGGATTGGGCTGTGTGTTTGATAAGACAAGGTAAAATTCATAGACTTGTGGCCTTACTGTTACATCCACTACATACTCTGTATCAAGTAGCCCTTGAAAAAGACAATGGGCTAGACATTAACATATGACCCTAAACTTTATCATATGATCCTAGACAAATTCCTCAGTTTGCCTTCTGCTGAGAGCCTGATGCTTCTTTTAAAGGCAGCACCCCAGCATTCCTGCTGATGACATCACTACCCCTACTATCAGAGAATTTCTGATAGTAAAGTAGATTAAAGAACAGTTTTTATCCCAGTGCAGTGTCTAGATTAAATGCGGGGGTACAGTGATATGTTGTACAGAGTTTTAGCAATGTGGTGATTGTATATGTAGTCTGCCTGACTTTGTTGTATTGTTGTTTTGTGTGGGTCTTGTCTTGTTCTACCTTGCGAAAGCACCTAATTTCGTTGTACTTATGTATACGGGTACAATGACAAATAAATTTTCTATTCTATTCTAATTTCTGGTGCTGTCCTCCCCACCCCCACCCCTCCCCCAACTACATGTTGTACGTGCTTCTCTCCCCAACTACATGCTGTTCATGCAGTTAACTTTGTGTGAATGTGATAAATTATCCCTTTAAGCTTTATGCTATGCTTTATCTATTTATACTTCCACAAAGAATGTATTAATTTTCATGAGTGAAACTCCCAGTCCCAAAGTTTTATGCTTATGGGAGCCACACCATATGCACAGTGTTGAAAACCACTACATTAACTCCATTATCTGCCAAAGGTCATTGTCCTTCTCGGTCTTGTGATCATGTCAGGGTGATGCCTGTTGTTTACAGTTTGTCGTATTCCTTCCTCAGATCCCCTGTTATGGCTGGAGGTTTGTTCGCGGTCAACAGGAAATGGTTCTGGGATCTTGGTGGCTATGATCCAGGTTTAGAAATCTGGGGCGGGGAGCAGTACGAAATTTCCTTCAAGGTAAGTCATCTGAAAGTTTCTTCATGGTGCACACTACTTTGGTATGGAGCAGGCATATATTGTGTTTTACCAACCTCTGTGGCCCAAACTAGATGTTCCCATAGGGCCATCATCTTCCACCATGCAGCCACACTGATGATGCGCCTGTTGCATGCAGTGGTGGGGAGGGGGGCAACCAGATGAAAATAAAAATATTTCCTACTTGCCTCTCCATAGGGCACCTGGTCACCAGTGGGTCTCCTCAGACATATGCCAGCTCCTTAGGTGGTATAAGTCCAAGGAGACTCCTGGGGGTGGGTCTGGGATGGAAAAGGGGCATAGGATCTGGCATGTGCTACTGCTACCAAGATCCACACCTTTCCTGCCCCAAACTGCCCCATGCCCTTCCACTCCCTGCCCCAATCCTCCCCCAAACACCCATGAACTGCCACCCCTGCCACCTTACCTGCTCCACTGTGGCATCCAAGAGTTGCTTCCATGTGTGCAGAGCCTCTGGCTATTTGTGCTGGCAACCCAGTATTGCAGAACCGCAGTGCGCCTTCTAAGAGACTGCCGTGGTGCTTTCAGCAGCAGAGTGGAGTTCCACTACCGTTAAAGCTCTTTAAAGGACTGGGCCATTGGTCAGATGTATTTTTCCAACTGTTTTCTCAAAACCTACATTTGCCTCACAGGAGGCTGGAGTCTAAAATGGAAGAAAGGCAGGGGGAGGGCTGCTTTGTATCTTGCTTCCCTCACAGGAATGAGACATCAGCTGGAAATACAGTAGGAATTTCATCAAAGAGCAACTTCATCCTAGCTCCTTCCTCTTTCTGGTTCTCCTCCTTTTTTCAGTGATAGACCTCCCATTCATTTTATGGGACAAATGCCCTGGACGAAGAGCCTCACGCGCCTTTAGGACTCCATGGAAGCCTCTCTGAGGCTCCTGATGGGGTTGGAAACAGTGCTTCTGGTTTTCTGGAAGCACAGTTTATAGCATCAGGGAACCTCAGAAAGGCTTCTGCAATGTGTCCTGGAGTTGCATGAGGTTCCGTGAGCTTCAGGTAAGCGGGGGGTGGATTTGTGTGCAGGGAGCCGGTGACTTCCTGCAGGGGCATCATCATGGGCCTTTGCTCTGGGCTGCAGGGCTGGGGAGGTCTGCCGCAGCAGGTCTTTTCCTTCTGACTCCACCCCCTCCACCACCCTCTACTGGATGCAGTACAAACTTCTAGAAAACAGGATCCAACTGGCCTCCTTTCTTCTTGGGCCATTTTTCTGCTCAAATTCATCCTTCTCAAACTGCTTTTTCATATGGGCATGTTTCCCCTCTCCCCCCCCCCATTCCTGTGCTCAAACACAACCTCTTAAGAACTAGAATAATGTGAAATCTGAAACAGACCAAGCCATTAATACTGTAAATGAAATGGATGAACAAAACAGAAGGATGCATTGCCGACACTTGCAAACAGAATTTTAGACCTGAAACCATTCCAATAGCAGGCTTTTATTAAACCCTTCCTAGCCAAAATCCATCCACAACAGGATGGAACAAGCCAGAATAGACATTTTCTAATTCAATATCATGCAAAACACAGCTTTGTATATTATAGGCACATGAGAACAATATTTTGGAAATCACATCCATGCAGAATTGAAATTGTATTAACCCTTCTCAGCCAAAACCATCTTTAACAAACAACAGCTTCGAATGACTGATCTTCAGTCACCAACCAAAGTAACAATCCAGTCCTAACTAAATACCTTCCCCTCCACCAATACATTTGCACCAATGGAGCATGTGCTGAATCCTGCAGGGGGCAGTCTGAAGGCGTCCTCGAGATAAGGGAACTTTTGCTCCTTTCCTCAGGGGCAAGCCTCAGCTGTTTCAATGGGTCTCTTTGGATCTGTGGCAGCCATTGTGCTGGCCCAAGTCTGAGTAGAGTAAGGGAGAGGGAAGGGGACAAGAATGGGGTTAGGATCTGGCCACTTCTGGAGTATTGCATACATTTCGGGTCACCACATTTCAAAAAAAGATATAGTGAAACTGGGAAATGTGCAGAAACAAGTGACCAGAATGATTAGTGGGCTGGGGCACTTGCTTTACAAAGAAAGGCTACAGTGTTTGGGGCTCTTCAGTCTCGCAAAAAGGCGCTTAACGGGTGTCATGATCAAGATGTATAAAATTGTGCATAAGGTGGATAGAGCTGATAGAAAGTCTTTTCTCTCTGCACAACACCAAGGGACATCCACTAAAATTGAGTGTTGTGAGAGTTAGAACAGACAAAAAAAATATTTCTTTAGCCAGTGTGTAATTAATCTGTGGAATTCCTTGCCACAAGATATGGTGTTCACACCTGGCCTAGATGTCTTTGGACAGATTTATTGGGGGGGGGGGGGTTTGGAATCCATTGCAAGTTACAAGCCATGATGGTAATTTGCAACTTCAGATCTTAGGCTACCTCAGAATGCCTAATGCAAGGGAGTATAGGATACAGGTATCATGTTGCTTTGCGTACTCCGTAAGACATCAGGCGGGCAGACAACTGGAGGGGGTGGCAGGCAGAAGCAGGGTCACCTGCCTTAGTAGTTCACCATTCCCTCAGCTCACCACTTGAGACAAGTGCTTCAATTGGCCTAATAGTGGAGCAAAACAGGCCCACTTCCAGTTTTTTCTGTTTTTCACATGTCTTGTTTCAATGTTACCCAGAAGATTTGGGTCAAATTTTGAAGACTTGGATGGAACAAGCCAGAATGTAAAAAAGAAAGGGTTATACGCCCGTTGTGCCAGTTCAATTGCTATTTAATTTGAGGACTTTATAATCAGTTTTTAATACCTGCTCTCTCTGTCTCTCTGTCTCTGTCTCTGTCTCTGTCTCTCTCTCTCTCTCTCCTCCACTACAGAGGAGCAAAGTTCTCCACTACTATTTAAAGATTTTCAAGTGGACCACAAGTGTGCTGTGGGAGGGGGGTAATTTATTAGAAGGGTCATGGGGAATGTGAGCTTTTCCCACCAGTAGCACAGTGCACCTTGTCAATTGTCAATATATGGATGGTGCGCCATGAAAATTCAGCACCTTTTCAGTGTGCCATGAGAGGAAAAATGTTGAAAATCTCAAACTTAAAGGGTTCCATTATCACTCACAATCCTATGTTAACCAACTTTTCAGTGCCAATGCAGCCACAATGAAGCCCTGAGATAAGGGCTTACTTTGAGGAAGCCCCTCCCCCCCACACACACACTGCAGGATGCAGCACACTCCCCATTGACTTGGCTGCAATTGGCGCTGGAAAATTACTTAGGCTTGGGCTTTCAGTCCATTTGTAACAAACATCTCCTTCAGGGGAATTTTCCCTGGAAAATATTGCAGGAGGAACTGTTAACCTCTTGCCCCTGTGCACTATAGAGAGGAGGGAAGCAGAAATTATTTATTTGTTGGCTTATGAACCTATGCCCTGCACTTCAATGTGAAAACACTTCTACAATAGAAGTAACAATAGAAAAACGACTGTGCATCAGAACATACAAACACACTTTGACATATACACATATGTATGCATGTATATATGTATCTGACTGTGCAGTTGGTCTTTTCAGCCCTGGCTGCATTTCAACACAGAAGATAACATGTGCACGTAAGGGTGTAACACATGAGCAGAGATTGTGACCAAAAGCTAATGTTGCGTTCCAATAGAAATGGATTCTTAACAAGAATGAAAGAGCTATAGGTGCAAGCAAAGTAGTGTTTATGGGGGGGGGGGAGATAATTCCCTCATGTTAATGCACGGTTGGAAGAATACCTGGAATCAAAAGGCAGGGGAATGAAAACTAAAACTGTTTGGCTGCACACAGGGCACAGAAAGCAGTAATGGGTTCAATGGTCAGTGACGTCAATGGCTAAGGTTACCTATCCATATCTGCTGGGATCATTGGGTGGAGGCTTTGGAGGCAGGAGTTGTGGGGCTAGTCAATCAAGATGCAGCCATCTCCTGTTTTAGAGAAATAATTTCAAAATGCAAAGGTGATAGAGGATCTGTAGTGTTCTCTGTCCATAGGCCAACGTGAGATTCTTTTGAGCCTATAGACTCAATCTTGGCCAACGTTGTGCCTTGATGGCTCTTGATAGCTGATTTCTGTTTCTAGGGAGATCGGTTGGGCAGTTCTTTTGTGAGTTGGGAAATTGGTTCAGGAGATTGCGGAGATCAGAATTGTTACAGTGCAATCCTATAGATATTGCTACTCAAAGCGAGCCCCATTGAATTCAGTGGAATATACTCCATGTAACTGCGTATAGAATTGCAACCTTGCAGCCCAATCCTATGCTGGGTTTCCCATGCGATCCACCACCCTAAGTCCCAGGCCAGTGGCATGGCAGCCACCCCACCATTCAGCAGGCCATAGCTGTCAGTGCAAATGGCTGAAGGTCACATGCAGGCAACAGTCTGCTGAACATTCACCATCCTCTTCCACTGTTTGCAAGTTGGCGACACAGGCAGTTCACTGAGGGTCATGGGTGATTCAGGGTGAGAAGCAGGTTGGTTCTGGGGTAAGAAGGGAAGGATCTTGGCAGTAGCAGTGCATGCCGAGATCCTGTTCCCCCTTTCTGGCACTAATCCACCCCGAGGAATCTCGTTTCCCAGAGTAGGTCCCAGGAGACACAATGGAGGCCAGGTGGCCTATGGGAAGGTAGGTAAAAAAAGATTTTTACTTTTCTCTCCTGGACCATCTGGTTGTCCCCCTATAGCATTGCATACTGTGGACTGGTGCAGGACATGATTGGGCCCTTAGTGACTTTTCCATCTGGCTTCTTGTACTGTAGTGTGTTTTTTTTTCTTTTTTGCTACGATTCTCTTCTGAAACTAGGGTTCACATATAGGTTTAAGATCTTCTAGCCTGATGTAATCTTCTGTGATGTCTTCCCTGAGTTAACTGCAGAATAAATTTAGTATGTCACACATTGACTTTATTGCAAATCAAATTACTTTTGTCAAGCATCAAAAGGGCATAAGCATGTCCTTCTTTACTAATATGGAGTGAAGAAGAAGACGTACTGAATGAACTACATGGATGGTGCCAGAGGATGTCTGTACTCTGGACTGCCAATGTGGATTTGAGGGTGTTTTCAGCAGAATCCAAATGACTTGCATGAACTGAGCTGCTGTCATGTAACTTTGAATCAATTCCAGAAGCAGAGAAAACAAAGCAGAAAGACAAAAGAAGCCCATGAGCGAAATGGATGGACAGTTTGCTGGGAGTACATCGGTTTGCACTCTCGATAGTTTCAGAGACAAATGAACACTGCGTCTTGCATCTCACCATTCTGACAGCAAACCTAAAGATTGTATTATGCCATTTCCTACTTCCCCGCTATTTGTCATTGGAAAGAATATAATTGCAAGGCAGATCATTCCTCTCTCTGCAGAAACCATGGTAACCATACTGGAAGCTTAGACACTAAATTGTCCCAGCCTGTTTTGTTCAAGTGACAAATTCTTTGGAGAGAGCTTTGCGCTACACTGGGTCTCATTTCAGCCATATTTCCTCATTCATCTCATTACAGGGAGTTGACCTTAGGGTCTGTGTCCTTCCTTATGAATACATTTTGAAAGAGCTTTCAACAGCATTTTGAAGCATTTGCTTTGAGAAAAAACAAGCAAACTTCTCTTGTGGTCTCAGCAGGGAAGGGAGAGGGGCAGAAAGGAAGTTCACTGAGAAACTATATGCAGAAGGGTTGCTTTTTTCTTTGAAGCATGGAAGGGATACAGTGATGGGAGGAGAGGTAAACCAAATCTATTCATAAGAGGAAGAAGAACAGGCCAGTCATGGCTGCAGCCTTCAGCCCACATATAATCTGATAATAATACTGAACATCCTTATGGCATTCATTGAATGTTCAAAGCACTGTGAATACATTATTGCAATCTGTACAACAGTCTTATAAGGTAGGCTGGTATAAGGGTGGTATCAGGGGTTGATCTTCATATATATATATATATATATATATATAAAGTCCACCTGGCCATGCCATCTGCCTGAATGCCCCAGTATTGGTGGCAGCGATATCTCACGTCAGGTGAGAGGCTTGTGCCAATGCCATGTCTGGAACCCCCATATAGATGGGAGTTACTCCTTAGTAGAAAATCCCTCAGACCATCATCATGGGCCCTTTGGAAGATGCTCACATTGGCCAGTGCAGAGAGTGGAAGGAGCTACAGCCATGCAACTCTCTAGAAGGAAGTTAATAGCACTGGCTGTACCTCTTTTTCCCATCCTCTGTCCCCATTAGCAAGATGGGAAGGTGGTAGGGGAAGGGGCCTGCCAAAGATTCCCCCCATTCACTGATGGAAAGAGTGGAATGAGCCACTGCAATTCACCACAAGAGTGGGAGGAGCCGCAAAGTGGAAGGCGTTACTGCAACCTCTTCCTGGGCACAGGGTTTGTTGTTGTATACAAATGCTGTGCATATGAGAGGGGACATTCAGTCTTATTGGCTTATTATGCTCCCCCACAACCACTGTGTGATCATATTAGGCTGAAATGTAATGTCCCAACACAGATTATAATCTTGTTTCTACTATATACTCTGACATATGCCAAGATTACATACTAGGGGGTCAATTCTGTTATGAGTTCAATACAAGTGAACCCAATAGATTCCGGGTGGTCTATGTCTAGTGTCCTCTGTCTCTGCTGGAGAGAAGGTGGCGTATCCCAGGACATGAGGGATGCAAACATCGTCACGCTGTACAAGAACAGAGGCAACAGGGGCGACTGCAATAACTACTGCAGCATCTCTCTCCTTAGCATTGTAGGAAAGCTGTTTGCCGAAGTTGCACTAAAGAGACTCCAGGCATTTGCAGAGAGTGTCTATCCAGAATTGCTGTATGGATTCCAAGCCAACAGGTCCACCACTGTTGTGGTATTCTCCCTTAGACAGCTGCAGGAGAAATGCAAGGAACAACAACAGCCACTCTTTATAGCCTTCATAGATCTCACGAAGGCTTTCGACCTGGTCAACAGGGACGGCCTCTTCAAGATTCTCCCCAAGATCGAATGTCCACCCAGGCTCCTCCGCATCATCAGGTCTTTCCACAAGGACATGAAGAGCACTGTAGTCTTTGATGGCTCCACATCAGACCCCTTTGACATCCGAAGCGGAGTGAAGCAGGGCTGTGTTCTTGCGCCAACCTTGTTTGGGATTTTCTTCACTGTCCTGCTGAAGCATGCCTTTGGAACTGCAACAGAAGGCATCTATCTCTGGACCAGTTCAGACGGAAAGCTCTTCAACCTCTCCAGACTGAGACCAAAGTCCAAAGACCAACTGAAATGTCTGCGTGACTTCCTCTTTGCCGCCGATGCAGCTGTCACCGCCCACTCTGCCAAAGATCTTCAGCAGTTCATAAATCGTTTTAGCAAGGCCTGCCAAGACTTTGGACTAACAATACAATACTGTGACTTTGGACTGACAGTACAATACTGACAGTTGCAATACAAGAATATCTGCAAGAGGGATCTGAAGGCCTTCGGAATGAACCTCAACAGGTGGGAAACCTTGGCCTCTGAGCGTCCCGCTTGGAGGCAGGCAGTGCAGCTTGGCCTCTCCCAGTTTGAATAGACACTTGCCAAACAGACTGAGGCAAAGAGGCAAAGAAGGAAGGCCCATAGCCAGGGAGACACACCAGGGACAGACTACATTTGCTCCCAGTGTGGAAGGGATTGTCACTCCCGAATTGGCCTTTTCAGCCACACTAGATGCTGTTCCAGAACCACTTTTCAGAGCGCAATACCATAGTCTTCTGAGACTGAAGGATGGCAGTGATGAAATGTATAAATCTCTGGTTGCAGTGGTTGTAGGTTCCCCTTTTAGCATTAGCCTAGTATACTGGAATTTAAAATGGAATTGCTAAATAAATACAGGTGTCACTCAACAATGGGGATACAGTCTCTGATCCCTGTTGTTATGTGATTAGGTTGTTAAGCAAACATGCAGCCCAATATAATGCCTCTGTTGTGTACACCTGTATTGTTAATACTCTCTCTCAAATTATCTTGTTCTTGCTGATGCAAAAGTTGGGATATTTGTGGTGGTACAGCTTTAAAATAACCAGCAAGATGCCACTACTTAAGTTCTGCATTTACATCTGAAAGGGAGCGGTGGTTTGATGTGTTAATTTCTCCAAATGCAAAGATAAGGCAGAAGCAAATGCAAAGAATTAATTTAATGTGTTTCTTAAAGCCTTCTTGAGCTATTAATAGGCATGCTAATTGCACAGAAAATAAGATACTTAGTAAATTTCCCAGAAACTACCTCTGTTTTTGTTTGTCTAGTGGAGGATGAGGACAGTTTTTTTGGAAATGAACAGGGAAAGAGCTTCTGCCCCTCCAAAATTTGTAAACATACATTGGTAAATCCATTTCAGTCAATATGCTAAACTTCCACTATTTTCCTATGAATGCCTCCAAAGTGTTAATTGGAACCTAGGCTCAGAGGCAAGCTAAATGCTAAACACAAAAATCCTGTTTCTGCTTTCTTCTTCATGAAAACCAACCTCAGAAGGTTGAGTCCGGGAGAAGGAGTTAAACAAGCACTAAACAGTGAAATAACTTTAGGTAAGAATGTTGTAATAGACACCGCCTTAAACTGTAAACCTACTCTAACCTATTTCCGGGGAGTAAGCCCCTCTGAACACAGTGGCACTTCCTTCTGAGTAGACATGCCTAGGCTTGCACTGCTTAGCTAGTTTCCTTCCATTTTGGGGGAAAGGGGGGGGAATTTTTGGAGAGAGGGATGGAGGCTAAATTCAGTTTCAGAGTTTAGCCAATTCCAGGGTTTATTTGAGAGCAAAACTGAGTACGATAAGTTTCCATCTGTCTGTAGCCAACAATTTGAGCTTCATGTCCCCTTATGTGAGCCTCAGTAGGCAGCTAATGACTCTCTAGTTTCTCAGTTACCTATGTATAGTGGCATTATGTATTCTCTTTGCCCTGTCAGAAGCTGATATGGACAATGAAATTCAAGTGTGTGTGTGTGTGTAAGCGAAAGAGAGAGAGAGAGACAGAACATCTTTAGAGCTCTTTCTCTCTTTGTTCATCTGCCATTTGTGAATTGCTGAACTGTAACAAAGAAGACAGTTCAAATATTTAATTATCGCCGTCAGACTGTAAATGTGTGTAACATTCTTTTTAGATGTTGCAATTGCCACTTATGAACTGATAGGTATATACAAAAGATTTATCCATCAAAGCAAGCAACTTTATATATCTTGAAACTGTTTCAAATGGAGCTTGCTAGGCATGTATGTTAAAATTCAAAGTAAAGGTAAGAAGTGGTTCATTCAGTGCAAATATAGCATGTGCGGGTAGATCATACAGCATATGATCTGTGGAACATTGGTGAAGGAAAAGGCAGCTGTCCCTCCCATATTCTTTTGTAATCTTGCAGTACATTCCCTGGGCAATGCACCAGTTGAACTTTCATTCGGCTGGCTCCTTTTGCTTTTGTGTGAATGAGCCACTGTAGATTAAGCGTCACAAATAGATTTTCATACCTTCCCTCTCCAGTTCAGATGTTGGGTCAGTCCAAATGATACTTTAACATTCCAACCAGCCCCGTGCAATGAAGGACACATGTGCCACTTCCAAGTGCCAAACTGGAGGGAGGGAGACACAGTGGCAGATCTCCCCAGCCCCCAGGGCAAAGGTCCGCGATGGCGCCCTCCATAGGATGTCGCCACCTTCACATGCAAATCCCCCCCCATTTACCTGAGGCTTACAGAGCCTTGCAGGACTGTAGACTGCATCAAGGAAGCTTCCTGAGCCTTCCCCGAGGTTTTGAACTGTGCTTCTGGAAAAACGGAAACAGTTTCCAACCCCGTCAGGAGCCTGAGAGGCTTCCATGGGGTCCTAAAGGCTCACACCCAGGGCATTTGCCCTTTTGCCTACAGTGGAAGGTCCACCACTGGGGAGTCAGTGGCACATACTGACTCCCTCCCCTCAAGTTTGGGCCAGTTTGCTGAATGATGGGCTGGTTCAAATCAGAAAGCATAATCCATGCTGGATTCACAGTGTTTTGAATGGTCAATTTATCCATTCATCAAAACCCTATTCAGCCCCTTTGCACACAGCTGTATGTGCAGAGGGGTCTATCCATGCATTCAGGGACCCTGGCAACTGTAAGCAAGGAAGGTTGTAGCCATGCAACCGAGACCCTTGCAGGGTCAGCCTATGCTAGTATGGATATAGCCGTCTGCTTGTATTACTATATATTCAGGGGGCCTGGGCCAGGCATTATTTAAGTAGAGCCTACTGCCGTATTACAGCCTCCCATTGAATTCTACACATGATTCACTTCTGAAAAGTACTCATGAAAAATCAAGCAATGAGAAATCAACATGAACTTACAAATGTGAACTATGCACCTATGTTTCCATGTGTACTTATTTCCATGCATGAATGCTCACACACACACATATATGTGCATGTATCTCCTTATGCCCTTTGGGGCAGAAATAGGCATTTAGTTGACATATGGACTGTCCCCAATAATTTGTAATGTCAGGCAGGTAATCCAAAGTGGCAGTAACTTTTCTTGTGTGCATGCCAAAGCATACACTCACCCCTTATCAGCCCTACCCCAACACTGCCATTTAGCAGAGGCTAATCACAGAGGCTAATCACCGGGTAGATGGGACTCATCAGCCTGGGAAGGCAGCTCATCTGAGAGAAGGAAAACTCTGATCCCAAACCTCCATTGCCTTGTGGCTACATCCAGCTATGGAAAAGGCTTCAGGAGTCAACCTCGAGGCAAAATCCGGAGCCGGAGTCCCTGAGGCAGTTCATGGCTGAACACAGTCACGTTCTGGCAACTCCTGTGACGCCGCTGGAACCAACCGTATTGGCCTCTGCCTTTCCATTGGACCATTTCAGCGATGTGGAGAGGGGGGATTTGCTGCATGGGTAACAGCCTATCCTCCATACCTACTTTACCCAGGCTTCGTGCACTGGAGAGGACACTCTGTTCCAGAACCACCATTCAGAGCGTGACACCATAGTCTTCCGAGACTGAAGGATGCCAACAAAAAAAATCACAAAGGCAATGAAATGTCAGCTTATATTTTCATTAGGGTTATGCAACAAACAGCATAAAAATGCTCCTGCCTCATCCTAATGCTTTAAGACTTCAGGAAAGACTTGCACAATTGCTGCGTGAATAATTAGCCACAGGATGTATGTACCTTTCACCTAAGTACATAGCGTGAAAGCAGTTAGCTCAGAGGTATATATCATTATTATAGCTAGGAGGTGGATACCTGCCATGAAATATAGCTTTCATTGGTGACAAACCAACAAAAGCAGCATGCATTAATCACATGGAGCATGTTGACAATACAGGTCAGCTCAGGGCGGAGAGCCAACTAAGAACTTGCAGTGAGCAATTATCTTTTGCCTCTTACAAACAGGCTACAGACAGCTTGAAAACACAGGACTGTCCAACGTTTCCAGAAAATTCTCCAGGAAGGAAAGCAAAGGCTTTGACCAGGTTGGACCTACATAGTTCCCCTAAGCCCTTCTATGGAATGCACCCATCTTTTCCAATGCACACATTAGGATTGGGGTTCTTCTTTGCTACCTACTCAGCTCATGTTTGCCAACATTAAATTTTTTTTTTTTACAAAACTGCTCTTTTGTGTATTCGGCCATATATGTTTATAAGCTCAAGACAGCTATTTGCCTTCCGCCTTCTTCTCTTTTAGGTTCCTTGTTAAAACCACCTACCTACTGTAGATTCTTGCCTATAAGGCAATCTCACAGATAAGGCAAGGGCAGGTTTTCAGCCCAAAATCATGGAATATTCCATGACACTTGGATAAGTTGGGGGTAAAAGTTAAAGAAAGGTGCTTGTGAGGAAGAGCTGTAGCTTGCCCTGGAACTTGATTGCCCTGTAGCCTGACTGAAAGAGAGGAAAAAATCTGAGCTGCACCACTGTTTTTGAAGACATTAACAAGGTGCTTATGCAGTACTGTGTGCCATTCCCCCCTTCTGTGTAATGAAACAGCTGGGAGGGAGGGGAAATTCCCGCCCCCATCAGTAGTTGTATTGTGTTTGTAGATGGCAGGCTTTAAGACCCAGCTGCACCATCCAACCTGCCTACCTGCAAAGTCACAAGTCATGAGTCACTTGAGTCATGAGTCATGAGTCTCATGAGTCATGAGTCACTAATGGCTAGTTGCATTGGGAGAGGCAAAGCATGGCCAGCTGGAGTGACATTGCACAGGGTATGTTCATACCTGCCATTCCTTTGGGCTACTTCTGCCTGTCACAACACACCTGAACTGCCCTGACCCCCAGATAGGACGAGGAGATGGTCCACACTGGATTTTTTTGGTTAAAATTTCTTGCCTTATAAGCAAGTATCTACATGTAGCTCTCAGGCTTTGGCAGAGACAGAGGAGCAGCAGGCATTTCCCCCCACCAAACTGCCAGCCTCATGGATGAGCTGGCCCTGCCTTTGGCATAATTGGGGGTCAGCACAGAACAGTGCATTGTTGTCTAAGCTGGGCTTGCAAAGCCATCTTTCACTGTTGTTTATACTGGCTTCAGATTTGTTGCTGAAAAATAAGACATTTGAGTTTTACAGCTTGCTCAGATAGCCCGTCCCAAACTTTCATCTCTGCAATTCATCTGCTAGCTTCATGCGGCAAAATTCCCCCTTAGGTATCTATAACATTTAACTTAGAAAGAAAATAATCAGGCTGCTTATCCAATTTAATGCTGTGTTTAGTCCAGATGACATTAAAAACGCATTTTTAAGTTGCTCTGATCTTCCCAGAGAAGAGCAAAGTAAACCCTTGGAATCAGACTGCAAACAAATAAGCAAAGCAGGAACAGCTGCTAAATGTCCAACAAGCCAGTCTGAGATTCATTGCAATTACCCTACAAAATGCACCTCAGGTTTGCCTTGCTGTGTGTTTCTATTTTATACCTAGCATATTTGCACCAAATGGTTTCTCTTCCTAATTGTTATCACCACAGTGTCTCCAATACCTTTCTCATTTGTTTCTTCTTGATTATTGATATCATATGGCCTCAAGAAGATGTTGTGTGAATTGTACCTCCTATTTATTAATTACAGAGCAGATTTAATTTTCAAAGTCCTTTGCAATCGTCCTGAATGTACAGTAGCCCCCCCATATCAGTGGGTCCCATAGCCATTGTTTCAGTTATCAGCGGATCAAAAATATTTAATAGGTTACAGAAAGTCCTTCCTTCCTCCTAAAACATAGATTGCAGCACCTCACATGATGGCTGCCTCTGGCCTGGAGACACTTCTGTGACTAAACACAGAAGCAGCCAACCAGCCCATCACTCAGGCAGGGACTCCTCTGAGCCTTTAAGCCTGCCATCTGTACTGTATACAGATACAACCTCCCTATACACAAATTTGGGACCTGTGGTTTTAACTAACCATGGGTTCTGAACACACAGTAGAAGTCAGACCTAAGGTCCTGGACACAACAGGAGATGCTCCCTGGTTGCATCTGAGAGCCTTTCTGAAGCATGTAGAGGCCACACACTACTTCTATGGGCTTCAGAAAGCTCCCCCTCCCCCACCCCGCCAGGGTGTTTAAAGGGCACTTTTGGTTTTCAAGGAAAACCAGACATGCTCTTTAAACACCTCTGGAGGATTTCTGAAGCCCACAGAGGCTATATGCAGCCTCTAGGGCAGAGTTTCTCAAACTGTGGGTCGGGACCCACTAGGTGGATCGCGAGCCAATTTCAGGTGGGTCCCCATTCATTTCAATATTTTATTTTTAATATATTAGACTTGATGCTAACATGGCATGAGACTGCATTTGAGGATATGTTACAGACCTGTACTTTTAACAAGCTCCTATGTATATTCTTTTAATAATGATAGTCAATGGGACTTACTCCTGGGTAAGTGTGATAGGATTGCAGCCTCAGATTGTTAAAAATTTTCCTACTTGATGATGTCAGTTCTGGTCATGACATCGCTTCCAGTGGGTCCTGGAAGGTTCTCATTCTAAAAAGTAGGTCCCAGTGCTAAATGTGTGATAACCACTGCCCTAGGGGTCTCAGAAAAGCTCTGGATGGCAACTATGGAATATCTTATAATATTCCATAGTTATGGAATAATAACTATGGGTTATTAGTAATTATGGGTTACTAATAATTATGGGTTATGTCAGAATGCCAGATGCAAGGGAGGGCACCAGTTTGCAGGTCTCTTGTTACCTGGTATGCTCCTTGGGGCATTTGGTGGGCCGCTGTGAGATACAGGAAGCTAGACTAGATGGGCCTATGGCCTGATCCAGTGGGGCTGTTCTTATGTTCTTATCTCTGGTTGCCTCCGGAGGTAATATGGGTCCGACCCGTGGATTTTTAAATCTGCAAGTTCCAGTATCCATGGGGGATCTGGGGATGGACCTCCATTGATACCAAGGTCCCACCCATATAGCATTTGCTACTATCTGTGGTTTCAGGCATCTGTGGTAGATCTTGGAATGTATCCCCTGCAGATACAGGGGGGCTACTGTATCTTGACCACAGTAGTAGTGGAGGTCAGAATGCTGGACTTGGTACCTGGGTTCAAACTTCTGTTCAACCATTGGAAAACCAATGGCAAGTTACTAGTTGCTGGGCAGAACCTTTCACGGCCCCCCCACCTGAACACTGGGCTCATGCATCCTTCCCGAATCTGGTTGCAGGTGATGAGGAGCAGTAACAATGGCTTCCCTTCCCTACTAGTCAGTGTGAGAATCCTGCAGAGGGGCACCACCACTGCCACTGGTCTGCTCAGGAGTGGTTTAGACAGCAATGCCCTTTGATTGGCAGGGGTCCTCAGGCAATGCCTATGCTGGCCAGCTTCGGATACATCCCCTATCATGGGCCAATCACTGTTTCTTGACACAATATAATCCAGTATGCTTCCTTAATTGAGAGTACCTTATACTAACATTTCCACTTGAATTTTGAATTCTGAATTTTTCTCTTTTTAACTTCAGGTGTCAATCAGACTTTTGTTAACAAGATCAAAAATTGCCTTAGTACAAGTGTTTTGCTAATTTTCTAAAACTAGCATGATCTGGTGTGTTTGGACACCGTTTGTTATCCCTTCTGTTATCCATTCTCTCTCTTCTGAAAGGTTTAAATATAAGAGGCTATTTACCTCCAGCAACCTTTTGTTATTTACACTCAAAGCTTGTAAAAAAGTTTCTGAAGCACAGAAGAAGCCGTTAAAAATGTGTGCCATATCGCAACTGCTCAGTTAGGAGGCTTTCAATGGTTACTCTGTGTTAGAAATTCCTGGTGTGAGACCTCTTGGTTATGGTGCAAAAATTAGAAAACAATATTGGTAGTTGTGTCAACAATGGCTTTTGCCTCAATCCTATTCCCCACCAGTCTATTCTATGGTGGGAGGGGGGGTACATGGCATAAATCTGAGGAGCTACAGGGGGTGTGCCAGGCAAGGAAGAGGAGATGGGATCCCAGCACGCATGATTGCCACCAAGATCCAGCCCTTCCCATTCTTGAACCACCTTCTGCCTGCTCCCTCCCTGCCCCAATCCTCCTCTGAACTTCCCACAAACCACTCCTTCTCAACTTTACCTGTTCTGACACTGCCAGCTGTTTCCACTGGTATTCCCACAGTGTACAACAGAAGCACACCTTTTGTGTCACCGCACTGGAACTTATGGCAGCAGATCATGCAGTTCTCCACCATAAGATCCAGATTGAATTGGGCTGTAGTTTTTGTTTTTTTAAAATAAATAAATAAATTGTGGCATGCATTTCGTCTCTCAAAGCAATGCACCTTCATTTCATTGCAATCATATATAAAAGGGAGAAGCACAGGAATATCTACAGAATTGTGTCAGTTTTCCTTATATCAGTGTTCGTTTTTCTTTTCAGCTATGTCACTTCTTTGGGGCACTCCCAAATTGTCACTTCTCTTGACAATTACTTTTGTTCTTTTTCCTTCCTGTCTCAGGTCTGGATGTGTGGAGGTGGCATGTTTGATGTTCCATGTTCTAGAGTTGGGCATATCTACAGGAAATATGTACCTTACAAAGTTCCATCGGGTACCAGTCTAGCAAGAGTAAGTCATATGGTTTTGCCATTTTTTATTTTTTTTTTGTACTTTGAGCACTAGGGAAGCTGCTCTGTCTAGAAGTGCAGGTGATCTGAATGCACATCACAATATCTCCATTTTTCAGATCTGATTTAAACTGCTTCTTGTAGAGGAAATAAAACACTTTTGGGAAAACGTATGTTGCTATCAGTGCTGTTAAGAAGAGTTAAGTCTGCAATAGATAGCTCTGCATCATAAAAATCTTCTAGTAAGCTAGAGGATAGACCATACATCATCTAGAGCAGTGATTCTCAAACTTTTCAGCATCTGGACCCACCTAAAAAAAGTTTCTCTTCAGCAGTCACTCAAGCTTCTGTGGTTATAATGGTGATTGGGCAGCAGTGCTCCCCCCCACAAGTAGCAGGTGGTTTAACCCTTGATGCACATAGCCTAATCTGCCCTGTCAGTTTCACGAACCACCAAAAATTGTGTAGTGACCATGTGGACCATGGACCCATAGTTTATGAACCACTGTTCTAGAGAAGTTGTTCAACATCATTTAGTACAGGGGTGCTCAATAGGTGGATCGCGATCTACCGGTAGATCGCGAGGCAAAATGAGTAGATCGTGGAGTGCCGACCCCCCCCTTCAGGTGCCTCTGGGAGGAAACGCCAGGAGTAAGGCCCATTGTACTCAATGGGGCTTACTCCCAGGTAAGTGTGGCTAGGATTGCAGCCTCACAGCCTAATCCTAGGCATGTCTACTCAGGAGTAAGTCCTGTTATACTCAGTGGGGCTCAAGGTACACCAACATACATTGTACACATAAATGTTATATGTTATGATGGCGCGAACATTGTAAAAAAAACTCTGGTAGATCTCCGGGCCTTGCTGGGTTTCAAAGTAGCTCTCGAGCCAAAAAAGTGTGAGCACCCCTGATTTAGTAGATACTTCACCTTAAGCAGAGAAGGACCTACAAAAGGAATCTGGTATGAGGACATAAGAAAAGTCCTATGTCTTCTAACCTTAACCTTACCTTTAAAGCAACCTTAAATCAAAATTGAAAGTTAGCACCTAAGGGAGGTACATAGGGCTACTCTGAGCAGGAGCAGAGTCCTACTCGTGAGTAAGAGCCCAAGGGTCAGGCATTTAAATCAAAGTTGAAAGTTAGCTGCACCTAAGGTAGCACTTAATCGAAGGAAGGGAGGAGGATAAAGTGGAAAGCAGGTTTTTTCTACTTGTTTAAATTAAACCTATACTTAACCCAGGTTAAACCTAATCTAAGTTAGAACATAACCTAAACAGGTCAGTAAATTGGGACACAGGATCTAGAGAGCAATAAATAATTAAACAAACCCAAATAAAAACTAGCTTGAGGTTACAAAAACAGTCCAGTCTAAGAGAACAGAACTAGGAGGGAAAGGACCTAGGAAGGGCCAATTCCCAACCCATTAAGAGCCCCATTAGGCTAATCCAAGCAGTCCATTCAGGAGCCTGCAGAGTAGGTCACGCCCATCAGCAGCCATTTGCCTTCCTGAGCTTTTGTAAACTCACCTGGGAAGGCCAGCCCCCTTTCAATCAGGAAGGAAGGAGGGGGGAGGAGCCAGCCAGGAGTATAAAGCTAGGCAGCCCATCCCGTGAGGCTCTCTGCAGGCGCGTGTGGCCTCTGGGAACCCAGTGCCTCGGGAACTAAGTGCCAGGTAAGGCACAAGAGTTTAGCATCTGGGCGAGTTCAGCAGCAGGGCAAGGAGGCCAGGGCCCCATACGCTGCCCTTCCTCTTCCCTAGAGAAAAGGGCTGCTATCCAGTGTACGGTTTTTAAAAGGACCCCTAAATAAAACAACAACAACAACAACAAAAAAGCTATGCAGTCAGACAGCCAGCAGCAGGGTGGGGGCTATCCAGTGTTCTGCATCGAGTGCCACATGTATGATTATATGCCTCTGGGGCATAAGTCATGGGTGTGTCCTTGATGCAAGGAGCTCCAGGCTCTCAGGGAACGCGTCCGCTCCCTTGAAGCCTTGGTGGCCGACCTGGAGAAGCGCAGGCAGCCAGAGGAGGACCGTGGGGAGACTTCTGGGGACGATCAGGCTTCATCCCAACCTCAGGCATGCAGCTCCTCGGCTGCCCGGGTGGGAAGTCTCGGGACTGGAGAACGTCATCCTGGAGAGGAGGGAAACAATCCCCTAAGGGGGGATCCCTTCTCCAGGGGATGGGCCCGTATCCGAGCGCACTCGGGATACTCCTCGGCGGGAGGGGGGTCGGGGGCTTCTTGTAGTGGGGGATTCGATTATTAGAAACATAGAGAGGGGGGTTTGCGACGGATGTGAGGACCGCATGGTGACTTGCCTGCCTGGTGCGAAGGTTGCGGACATCACTTCTCGTCTAGACAGGCTAGTAGACAGTGCTGGGGGAGAGGTAGCGGCTGTGGTGCATGTCGGCACCAACGATGTGGGCAAGTGTAGCTGGGAGGTCCTGGAGGCCAAATTTAGGCTTTTAGGCAGGAAGCTGAAAGCCAGGACCTCAAAGGTAGCGTTCTCTGAAGTGCTACCTGTTCCACGCGCAGGGCCAGCTAGGCAGGCGGAGATCAGGGGTCTCAATGCGTGGATGAGACGGTGTTGTAGGGAGGAGGGGTTTAGATTCGTTAGGCACTGGGGAACGTTTTGGGACAAGCGGGGCCTGTACAAGAGGGACGGGCTCCACTTGAACCAGAATGGAACCAGACTGCTGGCGCATAACATTAAAAAGGTGGCATAGCAGCTTTTAAACTGATCCCTGGGGGAAGGCTGACAGAAGCCGAGGGGCATCCGGTTCGGGACTCCTCATCCCTATGGGATGAGGATGGGGAGGTTAGAGAACAACAAGACAAAGGCAGGGTTGGAGAAGAAATTGGGAAAGGTAGGGTGATGGGATGTGATAGATGGTTTGGCACAATGAGAGGATGCGGGGACAAAGGAGCGAATAAGCAGCCCATCCTGGGGCATTCCGTGTATAAATGCTTTTATGCGAATGCCCGAAGTCTACGAGCAAAGGTGGGAGAACTGGAATGTCTGGTGACAAGGGAAAATATTGACATAGTGGGCATAACGGAAACCTGGTGGAATGCGGAGAATCAGTGGGATACTGCAATCCCGGGCTATAAACTCTACAGGAGGGACAGGCAGGGGCGTGTTGGAGGTGGGGTGGCCCTTTATGTTAAGGAAGGGATAGAATCCAGCAAAGTAGAGATTGAAGGTGGGTCCGACTCCACCGTAGAATCTCTGTGGGTTAAATTACCAGGCTTTAACCCACAGAGTATTGCAGCGATGTAATACTGGGGGCGTGCTATCGTCCTCCAGACCAGAAATCTGATGGGGACCTTGAAATGAGGAAACAGATCAGGGAGGTGACAAGGAAGGACAGGGTTGTAATCATGGGGGACTTCAATTATCCTCATATTGACTGGGTCAATTTGTGTTCTGGTCACGATAAGGAAACCGGATTTCTTGACGTGCTAAATGACTGTGGCTTAGATCAGCTAGTCACGGAGCCCACCAGAGGACAGGTGACTCTGGATTTAATTTTGTGCGGTACGCAGGACCTGGTTAGAGATGTAAACGTTACTGAGCCATTGGGGAACAGTGATCATGCTGCGATCCGTTTTGACGTGCACGTTGGGGGAAGAATACCAGGCAAATCTCTAACAAAAACCCTTGACTTCCGACGGGCGGACTTCACTCAAATGAGGAGGCTGGTTAGAAGGAGGTTGAAAGGGAGGGTAAAAAGAGTCCAGTCTCTCCAGAGTGCATGGAGACTGCTTAAAACAACAGTAATAGAGGCCCAGCAGAGGTGTATACTGCAAAGAAAGAAGGGTTCCACTAAATCCAGGAGAGTGCCCGCATGGCTAACCAGCCAAGTTAGAGAGGCTGTGAAGGGCAAGGAAGCTTCCTTCCGTAAATGGAAGTCTTGCCCTAATGAAGAGAATAAAAAGGAACATAAACTGTGGCAAAAGAAATGTAAGAAGGTGATAGGGGAGGCCAAGCGAGACTATGAGGAACGCATGGCCAGCAACATTAAGGGGAATAATAAAAGCTTCTTCAAATATGTTAGAAGCAGGAAACCCGCCAGAGAAGCGGTTGGCCCTCTGGATGGTGAGGGAGGGAAAGGGGAGATAAAAGGAGACTTAGAGATGGCAGAGAAATTAAATGAGTTCTTTGCATCTGTCTTCACGGCAGAAGACCTCGGGCAGATACCGCTGCCCGAACGGCCCCTCCTAACCGAGGAGTTAAGTCAGATAGAGGTTAAAAGAGAAGATGTTTCAGACCTCATTGATAAATTAAAGATCAATAAGTCACCGGGCCCTGATGGCATACACCCAAGGGTTATTAAGGAATTGAAGAATGAAGTTGCAGATCTCTTGACTAAGGTATGCAACTTGTCCCTCAAAATGGCCACGGTGCCAGAAGATTGGATGATAGCAAATGTCACGCCTATTTTTAAAAAGGGAAAGAGGGGGGACCCGGGAAACTATAGGCCAGTCAGCCTAACATCCATACCGGGTAAGATGGTGGAATGCCTCATCAAAGATAGGATCTCAAAACACATAGACGAACAGGCCTTGCTGAGGGAGAGTCAGCATGGCTTCTGTAAGGGTAAGTCTTGCCTCACAAACCTTATAGAATTCTTTGAAAAGGTCAACAGGCATGTGGATGCGGGAGAACCCGTGGACATTATATATCTGGACTTTCAGAAGGCGTTTGACACGGTCCCTCACCAAAGGCTACTGAAAAAACTCCACAGTCAGGGAATTAGAGGACAGGTCCTCTCGTGGATTGAGAACTGGTTGGAGGCCAGGAAGCAGAGAGTGGGTGTCAATGGGCAATTTTCACAATGGAGAGAGGTGAAAAGCGGTGTCCCCCAAGGATCTGTCCTGGGATCGGTGCTTTTCAACCTCTTCATAAATGACCTGGAGACAGGGTTGAGCAGTGAAGTGGCTAAGTTTGCAGACGACACCAAACTTTTCCGAGTGGTAAAGACCAGAAGTGATTGTGAGGAGCTCCAGAAGGATCTCTCCAGACTGGCAGAATGGGCAGCAAAATGGCAGATGCGCTTCAATGTCAGTAAGTGTAAAGTCATGCACATTGGGGCAAAAAATCAAAACTTTAGATATAGGCTGATGGGTTCTGAGCTGTCTGTGACAGATCAGGAGAGAGATCTTGGGGTGGTGGTGGACAGGTCGATGAAAGTGTCGACCCAATGTGCGGTGGCAGTGAAGAAGGCCAATTCTATGCTTGGGATCATTAGGAAGGGTATTGAGAACAAAACGGTTAGTATTATAATGCCGTTGTACAAATCGATGGTAAGGCCACACCTGGAGTATTGTGTCCAGTTCTGGTCGCCGCATCTCAAAAAAGACATAGTGGAAATGGAAAAGGTGCAAAAGAGAGTGACTAAGATGATTACGGGGCTGGGGCACCTTCCTTATGAGGAAAGGCTACGGTGTTTGGGCCTCTTCGGCCTAGAAAAGAGACGCTTGAGGGGGGACATGATTGAGACATACAAAATTATGCAGGAGATGGACAGAGTGGATAGGGAGATGCTCTTTACACTCTCACATAATACCAGAACCAGGGGACATCCACTAAAATTGAGTGTTGGGCGGGTTAGGACAGACAAAAGAAAATATTTCTTTACTCAGCGCGTGGTCGGTCTGTGGAACTCCTTGCCACAGGATGTGGTGCTGGCGTCTAGCCTAGACGCCTTTAAAAGGGGATTGGACGAGTTTCTGGAGGAAAAATCCATTATGGGGTACAAGCCATGATGTGTATGCGCAACCTCCTGATTTTAGGAATGGGTTAAGTCAGAATGCCAGATGTAGGGGAGAGCACCAGGATGAGGTCTCTTGTTATCTGGTGTGCTCCCTGGAGCATTTGGTGGGCCGCTGTGAGATACAGGAAGCTGGACTAGATGGGCCTATGGCCTGATCCAGTGGGGCTGTTCTTATGTTCTTATGTTCCTACTGGATCAGGCCAAAGGCCCATCTAGACTGGAATCCTATGCATTACAGTAGCTCCCCAGCTGCCTCTGCACAGCCCACAAGCAGGAGCTGAGGTCTACCCCCCTCACCAGTTGGTCTCCCTGCATCTGGTATTCTGTGGCATGCTAGATCTTGTGGCAATAAATTCAATTAACTAATTATGAAGGAGTACCTCCTTTGGTCCATTATAAATCTCCCATCTACCAGTTTCTTTGGATGAGCCCCAGTCATGTGAGGGGGGAAGTCTCTCTACCTCATGTATAATTTTATAAGCCTCACATCTCAATCCTGTCCTTAGCTGGCCCATAGTATGCAGTGGCACAACCTCCACTGTATGCTATGGTCCAGAAGGAGACCATGTTATGGCAAAGAAATAAGTAAAATATTTTTTTACTTACCTACTCCCCCACACCATTGTTCTCAATGGGCTTACTTGGATTTGTGTAGCCAAAGTCTAAGTGGACCCCAGGGTGTGTTGTCAAGTCTAAAAAGGGCACATAGGATATCCATGCCCTACCCTGACACACCCCTAGCTAGGGTCCCAATCCCTATTCCGATGCTCCGCCTCCCTGCCTGTGGCCCACCACTGCTGCCAACTTATCAGTACCACTGATGACTGGTCAGAACAAAGACTCATGTGTATGGTTGCCACCCATTCACGCTGGTGACCCCATTCCATGCGTCATCACTGTGGCTGCAGCACCAGCGGCATTGATAGAATGTGGGTTCCATCAGCAGAAGGCCTGGATAGGGTTCGGCCATTAATCTTGCTCCATCCTTAGTTAGTTCATAGAGAAATAAACAAGTAATAGTAATAGTAGCTAGATCTGGTGTAGCATAGTGGCTAATACTGTGATTCACACTTTTTTGGGAGTAGGGCCTCATTGAGCACACAAGGACTTGCTTCTGAGGAAACACATATAGGATTGTATCGCAAGAGGCTGAGCTGAGTCCAGAATCAGGACTCTGTGGTTCAAATCCTGTCTGTAATATAATTAGATAGCTTTAGGAAACCTTTCCCTTTCAGTCTCAGGTTTAATATAGGGATAATAATGTTTCTCTACCTTATAGAGAGGAGGACGTGTGTTTGCAGGGATGGGAATTCAAGTCAGGTGACTCGAGCCCAAGTTGCAAAAGCATGTTTTTTGTTGACTGTATACACTCATGTCAGATGTGTCAATGACTCTGGCACTGACTCAAGTCTGAGGCCACTGACTCGGCACTGAGTCCCCACACATGCAGACTCGAGTCTAGGTGTGCTTGCTTACATTTTTTGCAGCGCGGTTTTGCATCAAGCAGGAAATGCGGGGCAGGGAGGTGGAAGCAGGCTCTCTTGTCCATTTCTGAAGGAACTATCATTGGATGAAGGTTTGTTTTTCCCCTGGATGAGTGAGGAGAGAAGGCGGGGGAAGGCAACTCCTACCCGTCCAGGAGAAATGGCATGGCTCCATCAGGCTCATTGAATGACCAGCCACAACTGGACTACTTAAAGCTGCAAAGGATTGGGTCATACTGGTAAGCCTCCCAGCTGCTGTGCATGACCCTCCTCCCTCTTGCTGCTTCTGTCCCAACTCTCACACAGTTCGTCCCACCCCTTCCCATCTTGTTTACAGATGAGATGGGGACAGCAGGGTTATATTAACTCTGATGTAGTTATGGGGCGGGGACTCGTGACTCAACTCAAGTCAAGCTGCGCTGGATTTGCCCATCTCTGAATTATAGAAAGGACTGCATCAAGATAATAGATGTGAAACATTCTGCACACTTAAAAAAAACACTAGACTAAAAGCTAAATGTTGTTATCATGATATGGGCCTTGACCTGAATCTAGAAGTCCTACCTCAGAAGAAGAATCTGTGGGACTCTAAACTTCTAGTGTTATTGTTTTTTCAGTGACAAGGAGGTTCCTGCAAGTGAATCATTAATTGACAATAATCACTTTGATGCAGGTTGCTGTCGTTTGCACAGGGCACATCAGAAATTGCCCTCAGTAAGCAAGCCTGATCAATTTCAGCTTGAGAGAATAAGACACAGCTGATTGTCCCATCAGTTCTCACATGCTCCATTTCCTGAGCCAATTGCTGAACAAAGGAGGCTGCATCGCATGAAGCAATCTCATAAGGTGGCTTTATCAAATCAATGAAATGAGGGCTTCCTGATCGATGCTTTTCCAAGTGTTCATGTCCAAAAGGGAAAAGAAATCTTTTGTGTAAGACATGCAGGAAGGAAACGGTACCTTTTTGTTATAATTTGCTCCTTACATGCTGGCTGCTGTTGCTTGACTTCAGCTATCATCAGTCAATGGCAACGCAGCAGAAAGAACAGAAACAAGGAACTCATGAAGTAAGGAGCAACAGTAACATCTTTTTTTATGATGTCTTTTGTTTGACCATTTTGACCATCCACGTAAGCCTTCAGCTGGCCTTATATTACTATGGCCCACCAAATCAAGGGCCTGCTGACTCACAGCCCAATCCTATCCCTCACCAACCCAGATCATGCAGCATTGCCGACAGTGCTATCCCCCACCAACCCATCCATGCTGCATGTTGTCGGGGAGAAACCAGACAACGTGGTTGAGGAAAGTAAAAAAAAACTCATTTACCTACCTCTCTATAAGCCATCTGGCCTCTAAGGGGAGTCTTCAGACCTACACTAGCTCTTTTACTGGTGTAAGTCCAAGGAGACTCCTGGGAGCAGGTCCAGGCTGAGAAGAGGGATAGAACCTTGGTGTGTATTGCTGCCACTAAAATCCCCTTCCTGTCCCCAATTCAGCCCACTCCCCTTCCAGATCGTCTCCTGAACCACCTCCAAACTGCCCCTCTCTGCCATCTTATCTGCTCCAGCTGGGCATTCAAGAGGCCCCAGAGCATGTATGGAACCTCTAGCCATTTACATGGTGACTCCATAGCCACATGATGATTAGGCAGCATTTATGGCACTGCATTGGGGTTTATGGTGGCAGACTGTGAGATCCATCACGAGAGCCCATTTAGTCTGGTTTAGACATTTAGAGAGCAGATAGTGTTAAAGAGCTTCTGCAGATAGTCAGCAGATGTGTGCTCCTGCCCCCTTCGTGCTGGCCTACTGGCCACATCAAATCAACCTCTTTCAAATATATTCAAATATTTATAGTAAATAACAGGAGTAAATAACAGGAGGCAGACTGGACAGACCTCTATCAGGCTAATTCTAGTTAGCACTAGGCAGTCATGCAGAACCTTTTATGACAGTGGAAAAGACTTCCACTGTCGTAAGATGGCTGCCGACTGAGTAAGGAGTGCTCCATGGCCTTTTTTGGAGCGCTGCTACAAGAGATGAAGGTGAAGTGACCACCTCAGGCAGTCTCATGGATGGGCTAGGCCTGAATGCTAAACAGCACCTATTCATTCCCTTCAAAAATAAAAGGAACTTGCAAGTTACAAAACAACACACCATGCTTCATAGTGAAATTGTGTTTTAAGGAATGTGCACAATAGGACCAAAATGTTGTAAGCAGTGGTGTAGCAAGCAGGGGGGCAGGGAAGTTCCCCCCAGGTGCCAGGCCAGAAGGGGATGCCGTGAAGTATGTTAGTACGCATGTGCTCCAGACACTTCCTGAGTTGGAACAGCAGCTGGAGCACACTCACTGTGGTGGCTGCAGCTATTTTCAGCTATTTTTGAATAGCAGGAGACCCGCCTTCTCCAGGAGAACCTAAAAGTGATGTTGTTGCATGATATCACATGACGTTGTGTGATGCCCTAGGCATCACAGCTCCTGGTTACATCACTGATTGTAAGCATTTCCATGTAGGCAAGGCCCAACTGAATTCTTGCATAGTTTAAAGCAGCGTTTCTCAAACTGTGGGTTGGGACCCACTACGTGGGTTGCAAGCCAATTGCAGGTGGGTCCCCATGCATTTCAATATTTTATTTTTAATACTATATTAGACTTGATGCTACCATGGTATGTGACTGCATTTGGGGAAATGTTACAGACCTGTGCTTTCAACAAGCTACTATGTATATTCTTTTAACAATGATAGTAAATGGGACTTACTCCTGGGTAAGTGTGGGAAGGATTGCAGCCTAGGATTGCTAAAAACTTTTCCTGCTTGATGATGTCACTTCTGGTCATGACATCACTTCCGGTGGGTCCTGACAGATTTTCATTCTAAAAAGTGGGTCCCAGTACTAAATGTGTGAGAACCACTGGTTTAAAGCATTCTGCATGATAATTATCCGAATCAGAGGAGCAGGTAAATGGCATTCCCTTTCCTGCTTTTGTCTCATAGTTCCCCTTGCCCCTGCTATTGAAATCTAATGACTTGGAAATTTCTCTGAGGATTCCAATAGCATTGTTTCCCATAAAATTGCAACAAAAGACAGCCTGATGCAAGACATAAGTCATTTAGGAGTAAGAACTCAGGGGTTATCATTTCTTAAACTGGTCTAATTGCACTCACACAATTCCAGAAGGCATTAATGTTTTTCCTGCTGTGGAGACAAAGCAGGTGGTTACCTATCTAGCTGTGCCAGCTGAAATGTGCTTTGTTTGTTCCATGTCTCACTGTCTTTTTGTGCAGATAGGTCTCAATGGGCTTTAGGGGGTGCAGAGGGCTTGAGATATCTAGCTTTGTTCAGATCCTTGAAGCAAAGCAAATTAATCCAATTCAGGAGAGCTGCTTCCAGATAAACACTGGCAGCAGAACACAATGGAAGAGACTATTTGGAAGAGAAACATTATCTTATCCAACAGATTACGAGGTTTGTATGGCTCCCTCGGTTCCTGTGGAACAGATCTCTCAGTGCTCTGCAACTGGTACTCTGAAAAAGACAGAGCATTACAATGGCATTTTTGAAATGGGCATTTGTGATGCCATCACTATTAGAATGTCCTTGCAAATATTTTTGTTTGGAGTCTGATGGAGGAGAAGAAACTGTGAAAAGGCAGGTCTCGTCTGGTGGAAAGAAAACAAGAAGACAATTTGACCGCTTATTGATGCTTAACCAACTTCTGTTTTTAGTATGTGTGAGTGCTTCTTCAGATTATCGCTAGGTATTTGGCTAATACAGACCCCAGTGTATTAATATGCCACCCAGTGGCGTCGCTAGGGGTGGTGCAGGCTGCACCGGGTGACACACACGGGGGGGGGGTGACATGCACTAGTGAACAAAATTGCAGTTTGTAGGAATAGTACCATCATGTTATATACCTTTGGATGCGTAATTTGCAGCAGAATGCAATGAAAAAGCCATGTTGAAATATCTGTGTCCTATCGAAAGGTATAGCCAAAAGACCAGTGGGCAAGGCAATGGTTCATCACCACACCCACCCCCGTCATTGCCCCGCCCACTGCATGGGAGGAGATCCATCATGCGGGTGATGCACTGGCCTTCCATCCCAGGTGATGCAAACCCTAGTGATGCCACTGATGCCAGCAATTTTGGTAGTGTATGTCTGAGGAGGGGAAGGTGCAGGGAGGTTTTTAAAGAGGAGATATGATCCAGTGTGTGCCATTGCCACCAGATCCGCTCCCTCTTTCTCCCTCCCCCATTCCTTCCCCTCCCTGCTCATGAACTGTCCCCTGTGCAGGCTTACCTCTGGAGCAGGGCTAGCAGCAGGCCACCACTCCAAAATGGCTCAGCTCTCATAGTCAAGTACAAACAGTGTGTGATATCTCTGCAGTAAGAACTCACTGAAATAATTAATGGAGTCTTTACTGTATCTCGTTAATTAAGTCCCTTTCAGTAATTGCAGCAAAGTGCTGTTGTTTTTTAAGAGAATGAACCCATCAGTCTGATTTTGAGCAGGCTCTAATCGCATTTAAATGTGAAAGGCTTCCATTTGCTTAATGCACAGCCACTCAGAGCCAGATAAGGGAAGGGGCCTATTGTACTGTATTTGCATGTGCATATTCATGGTTAAGATAAACAGAGGCTAAGCTAGAAGAGATGACTGTTGCTTTCTGTTGGTCAGAACCTGAAGCGCGTGGCGGAAACATGGATGGATGAGTTCGCGGAGTACGTTTACCAGCGGCGGCCTGAGTACAGGCATCTCTCCACTGGTGATATTTCCGCCCAGAAGGAGCTTCGCAAGCACCTGAAGTGCAAGGACTTCAAGTGGTTCATGGCTGCTGTGGCTTGGGACGTCCCTAAATATTTTCCTCCAGTGGAACCCCCACCTGCTTCCTGGGGAGAGGTGAGGAATATGCTTGAACACCACCCAATTTAAGAGCATGGTCCTGTCTTTAGCACAGGCCAGTCAGGTGCAACGCTGCCTTTACAGCAGAGCTATTATGACAAAGTTATTGCAAAATGAGTTCTGACGTCCATGGCCAGTGTGGTCATTAAGGGAGCGGCTGGCAATTGGAACCTCCTCTGAGGCCATTGCTGAACTAAGAAACTGTTCAATTGTAATTATTTGGTACACAGGCTGGCGACAGCAGCACCGCAGCTGCAAAAAAAAAAAAAAAGATATTTATGGGATTTGGTGTTTATAGATGATTCCATGTCTGTTGAGCATTCAAGGTTGTGCATTCTCTTACATTTGAGCGAAAGCAAAGTATTTTTGTGTGCAAATGGTGACTTGGTGGTGAATAGATACCCTTTTGTAAATTTTAAAAAAATTGCTCAGATTCACAGAAGAAGACAAATCTATTTTTTAAAACAACAACAGCAACAAAAACATTCCATTCTGCTTCCCTGCCTCTTCCTTGCTACTTCCTGGTGGTCTCCTCTCCCCCCCCCCTTTTTTTAGCACATACAAGATCTGTCCTTTTAGCATCCGTTAACCCACAACATTAATACATGCCTTGGATTTTCTCACACCCTGAATCAAGCAACTGCAGCTGCAGTTAAACTCACCTCAGACATTTAGGCTTATGCTTATTCTTGGAATCATATTGCAGGCTCGAAGACCAATGTCCTAATCTTTAAGCTTACCACTGTTTTTGCCACAGTGGTAAAGTGGTAAACTGCGCAAAGTGTTTGCCATGCTGTAGAGTGGACCCACTTCTATTGGTTGCCAACCTTCAGTCTTGAAAGACTATGGTATAAGCCTATAGCACCCAGTATTCCCATGTGGTCTCCCATCCAAGTACTAACCAGGCCTGACCCTGCTTAGCTTCCGAGATCAGATGAGATCGGGCATGTGCAGGGTGAAAAACCGTGAAAAACAGAGCACAGTGTTCTCCCTCATGGATCCACTAATCTAAGATACATCCTGCCAGTTCCTGTTTAGAGCTGTACAAGCACAACTGAATGCATAGGAAGCATACCAGAAAAAAGTGACTGGAATAGGCTAGTAGTCACTGCAGAAACCAACCACCCAGTCTCAGACTCACAGCCTACATTGGTAACCCACATGGGTCCCTCCATCTGTCACTGACACAAGCCACATCAAGTCACCTCAAGGCTGAGCAAGATGTGACTGTAGGACTTAGCCTTATCAGGACTACATTAGGTACCTAAATCTTGGCACCTAGTGCTATTTTGTTCTCTAGGGAGCTCATCTTCCTGTGAGTCTAATACGTAATGTCTCCATTTCAGTACAGCACCTTGATTGGGTTTTTCTTCCATAATGACTGACAGTTTCAACATTAACAGCTTTTCAAGGTCAATAGATAAGGTAAGGGCAGGAAAGATCCATCCTTCATCTGATTCTTCTCTGAAAGCGTCTTTATACCAAGCCCAACTGCACTCAGTACATACCAAAGTGGACTATTATTCAACGTCTTTTCTATTTTCACTTGGAGTAGAAGGATAAATATGGCCAGCTTAGATCAAGATTGTAGTTTCATATTTTAAGGTCGTAAATCCATTAAAAGTCTATGAAATTTGGCCTTTCTTCTTGCAGAGTTCTCTCTGCTAGAACTTGGCTCTAATCAGACATGCGTGCAAACATGTGCTTTTGGCCCTTTAATTATTTGCATTGACACAAAAAGCTCAAGAGAACAGCAGAACAGAACGTGCAGAACAGCCCCAAATCATGGTAGGATGTAGTAGGGGGGACTTTCATTAGCCCCTGCTGTGGCTTGTAGCTCAAGTATACCCTTGCCTCGCCTCCACACACTGTTTTCTAATAAGTTTCTTTTGAAAGCCAGTTGGCGATAGATTTGCAATAGCTATTCTTGAAAAGGCTAAGAGTGACTTTTGGCAACAGAGGCACCCTACTCTTTTTGATTTCTTTATACCTCCAACCATGCATTTCTGAAATGGTACATTGTCCATCTGGTTTTCTTTTCTTTTGGCTTTCTCATTCCAAAAAACCAGGGGAATGTAGCATGGCAGATGGCTAACAGAGATGTGATGTGATGTGGAAAAAATGAATTCTGAATGCATTTGTGTTACATGTTTTACAAATCAAAGTGTTAAAGTAAGAACACAAGAACAGAAGGAACACACGGTTGGATCAAGCCAATGGTCCGCTTAGGGACCGATCCAATCGGACCAGCACTGGCCCAGTGCTGGCACTGAGTGTCGCAAACGTGCTGTAACGCACACCTGTGACACTCACCACCAGGCTGGCGCTGCCACCAGCTCAGCGCGAGCCTGTGCTGAACCAGTGCCAGGCAGAGGCCAGTCACATGTCGCTTGGAGCTCTGAGCAAGCGCAATGGAATGGCGAGTCGGGACAGGGGGGAGGTTTTTGGGGAGGGGAGAGGATGGGGAGTGGGAACAGGGCAGGAGGGGGCAGAGATGGTGGCAGGCTCTGCTGCCATATCCTAACCCCCACTCTGGTCTGGGAGATCCAACACAGGTTTCCCAATTGTGCACCCACTCAATAGCAGGCGGAGATCCAAAGAGACCCTCTGGGGCCGCTTGGCCACTACACAGGGTAAAGGAGTATAAGCTCCCTTACCCCAAGGAAACCTGGTGCTGCTTCCCAGCCCTATTGGATGAAGCGGCCGCCATTATGGTGCCGCTGCATCCCTGGGTGCTGGGAAGCAGAGTCTTGGGCTGCCCATCCAGCATTCTGTTTTCCACAGTGGCCCATCAGCTGCTTCTGGGAGGCCCACAAGCAGACCAGAAAGGCATGCTTCTCTCCTACCTTTGTTCCACTGCAACTGGTATTCAGTGGCACACTGCCTCTGAACCTGGAGATAGTGTATAGCCACCATGACTAGTAGCTATTGATAGACCTGTCCATCATGATTTGTCTGAACCTCTTTTAAAGCTATAGAAGCTCATGACCATCACCACATCCTGTGGCAATGAATTCAGCAGACTAATTACGCACTGCATGCAGAAATACCTCCTTTTGTTTGTCCTAAATCTCCTGCAAGTCAGTTTCATTGAATGATCCTTGGTTCTAGTATTGTGAGGGAGGAAAATGTATCTCTCCCCATTCACACCATACATAATAAGTATCAATCATGTCCCCTTAATTGCTTCACACTCTTTTCTCATCCCTTCTTCTGCCGGCTCATTACTTTTCTTGAATGCTAGTGCTTGGCTCCTCAGAATCCTCTCACACCCCTTTGCTTAGATCCAAAGGAAAGGAAATGAAGGTACCTTCAGAGGTGTTTAGAGAAATTCAGATGAATTTCACGTGGTGTTGTTGGTGTTTTTACAGCAGTGATAATGGAAGTCCAGAAGGGAGATTCTAAAGATGGGGAGGAATCAAAGCTTTAAACTGACTAGCTCTTCGTTATGAAAGGACATCTGTTTCAGTGAGAGTTATGTAGCTTTAATGACTCAGCCCACCAACTTGAAATATTACTGTGGTATAAAGGCGACAGTTGAAAAAGGATCTCTTCTTGCATGCTGTACAATCTCTGTGTGCAGTTCAAATTCTCCATGTTCAACTTGCAGAACTCCCCCTGCTTTATCTATGCTTTCCTCCCCAGTGATCAATTAGAAGGAAGAGGACCTAAGCAGCTCCAAAGTATAAAGTAGCCCCCCCCCCCATATCCACAGACTCCACTGTTTCAGTTATCCAGTTCTCAAATCCCCCTCCCCTTAGCACTCAGGACTCACTTCTCTTTGTTTGCAATTACTTTGTCTGCAAACAAATGCAAACAGGAGGTGGTTAGCAGAGGATGCAAGCAGCAAGAACTAACTCCTAAGGCAATGTGGCCACTTTCTAATTCAAGTCACTGATCATTTTGTTATGCGAAATGCATTTTGTAAATCTGGAGAACTGGAAGACTTTCATGATGCTGGATTGCACTTCAAGGCACCTACTTTGATACTCAAGGACAGTACATAATCTGAACAGATCACTCAGTTGAACAGCATTTTCGCTGTATTCCAGGCACTGGAGACTGCTTCATGTTGATACTTTGGCCATTTGCTACATCAGGTGTTTGCTATTCTTAAATGCTGCATGGCAGACAGTAGTAGCCTGTGGTTTCACCCAGCCCAGTTACTGGACCTCATTGGACTGGAAGCATGGAGCAATAGTCAGGTGGCACTAACTGGGGTGGAATCAGAGGTCAGCCAAGTCAGGACACTAGCCTATGAAAGGGCACCAGCCTACTGATACCACATGGGCAGCCCAATCCTAAACCAGCTCCATGCATGCTATTGCAAATGCGGCATATGCCCCTCCCTACTTTAGCATGCTCCATTGGCGTGGCTGCATGCTATGGAGTGGTGGAGGATAGGATTGGGCTCTTAGTCTTAGAAAGTGTCTCTTGAGAACAGATGGTTTGTGTCTACAAAAGATCACATAAGAATAACCCTGACTCACCAGGCTATGTACATTTAATCACACTTATTTAGGCTGCAACCCTATACAAACTTGCCTGTGAGTAAGCCCTTTGACCACAATAGTTCATAGGATTGCAAAGTCATTTGCTCCAAGGCTGCCATGCATGAGAGTCGGGAGCAGGGTGAGGATTATTTGCTGCTTTAAAATGCCTGGCTATAAACATAGTCATCCATATTTCCATCTCATCAAAGTGAGACCTTTTGCTGTCATTACCACTGGTGGCCTGACAGTTCTGTTTTCCTTTCACAGCAAGATCTTTTCCATTTTAAATTAAAGCAAATTTGCTTAATTAGGACAGTAGCTGGGATGTCACAGTGGTTTTAAAAAACAGATGAAAGGATGTACATCTCTCACTGTGAGAGATTAGTGGTGTTGTGAATTGTTATTTTGAAATGCCGTACTCTCATTAATGTTTATTACATCTCGATTTCCGAAGGGTGAGGGGCAGGGGAGAGAGAAAGAGAGAGAGCAATTAAGGAACTCCAGGACACACACTGAGATTCTCAAAAGAGCTCAAGTTGTTTTGTGGGGATGTGTCTGATCTTTGCTACTGAGGCATTCCTTAAAGAGCATAAACTGTTCCTGGATTCCAAGATGCTGGGGTATTATCTGTAGTGCTTCCTTGGAATATGTGAAGGTGGACTCCACTACATGAAAGGGGAGACTCAGGGATAGGCCCTTTAGGGAGATAATGCGGGGTAGAAATTTAGTAAATAAATATTGGCCCAATCCTTTGCAGCTCTACTCAGAAGTATCCTAATGCAGCCAGTCATTCAATGAACCTGCTGGAGCCATGCCATGAGTTTCTCCTGGATGGCTAGGAACTGCCACCCCCACTGCCTTCTTCCCTCACTTGTCCAGGAAAAATACCTTCTTCCAATGATCATCGGTTCCTTCAGAGAAGAACAAGAGAGACCTTTCCTGCTTCCCTCTCCTGCTTGATGAAAAGCAAAACATGAACCCTTCCTTGCCTCCTTGCTGGAACTTCCCTGCTGCTCGCCCAGTTCCCACTTATGGCCCCATGAGGTCTTTCTCACTGCAAAAAAAGTAAGCCAGCACACCCAGGCACAGACAGACTTGAGTCTGCACACGTGGGGATGAATTTTAAAGTCAGAGGCCTCAGGCTCAAGTTAGTGCTGGAGTCATTGACACACCTGACTCAAGTGTACATGACTCAGCAAAAAACATGTGTTTTTGCGACTCAGACTCGTGTCACCTGACTGGAGTTCCCATCCCTGGTTATAAAATGGATATCCGTGAACTGTTCCTGCTAGAAATGTTTGGACATGATGTACAAGGATCTGACAACAACCCTGTGAGGTGAGGTGATGCTGAAAGAGAGTGACTGGTCCAAGGTCACCAAATGAGTTTCGTGGCTAACTGTGGATTTGAACCAGATCTCCCCAGTTCTAGCATACTTCTACAGTATGATTTGCCCCACCAGCCTTCATTCCGGAGGTTGAATTAGATGACCTTCAACCTCCAATCAGCCTCTACAAAGCTGTGATTCTGTGATTTCTGTGTAGCTGGAACTTAGCACTCCAAGTTGTCTTTTGGGCCAGAGCAATGCTGTACTTTTATTTTTAGTTGCTTTGGGACTTTCATTGGCATGCACTTTTCCAATGAAGGCACTTTCAGCTCCTTCACTTTGGCTGAAAACAGAGACAGGCTTACACGGTTTTCCACTCAGAGTTACAGCTCCCTAATCCTTCAGCCCCTCTCCGGCCATATGTCTTGCAAAAGCATTTCCCTGAGTGCCAAAGAGTACATTTTCTGCTTGTGGCCTTGTGGGCTGCTATCTCTGCTCCTGCTATCTCAACTTTGCACTGGCTTGGAAAGTTGTCAGATGGCTGTGCTGTGCTTTTGCAGTCTCAAAAATTTTCCGTAAGCTCGTTGCATAACCCAAAAAAGCCCATGCATGTAATTGCAGAATAAACTTGGCACCAGCAGTCCTTGCCACCAGCACTTGCCATGCTGCTCTGCTTTTTTTTCCCCAGCCTGTCTTCCAAGGACAGCTTCTGGGCATCAGATATGGCTGGTCTATCAGCGGTAACACTAATAAAGCACTCAATAACCACTGCTTCACTGGCTTAAGGCTGCTGTTTGCCTAGTGAACGTGTTATATTGCAGATGATTTTCAAAAAGGCGTTTCAGAAATTGAATTTATCTTGTGAAGACCAGTTGAAATCCCTCCACAGGAGTGCCAGGTACAGGTTGCTGGGGGCTCTGCTCTGGACTCCCATGTTGCTGTCTATCCACCCAGATGGCACTTTGGGAGGTACCACTATCACCAGTATTGAGGACTCACTGTTGGCCCAACTAGGTGGACCCTTGGTAGGCATAGGTCCTCAACCAGTGCCCTACCTGGCCAACCCCTGATGCTACCCCTGCCTAGATCAGGATAACAAGCAGTGGGCTTCAGGTAAACAGTACAATTTCATCTATTTGTGTATAAAGTACTTAAGAGCTGGCCACCTAAAAGCCAGCCTATATATAAGATGTTGGATGCATGTAATATTGGCTCACATGTGTAATGAAAAGCAACTGTGGAAGGTTGTAGATCTGATAGAAAGAATGGTAGAAAGGAGGGGTGTTATCCTTTCCCTTCCAATAGTTTTTCTACTCAAAATCACCCCAGGTGCTTTTTCACCTGCACCTTATCCCCTGCAGAGGACCTACACCCTTTCCTCCTCGACCACTAACCAAATTCACAATTTCCTGCAGTAGCTTTTCATATTTCGTACTTCTCTTCACCTGAGCTGATAAGCACTTTTGCGTAACTATAATAGCACCTAACAGTACTTTGCCTCAGGGAGGATTCTCTTCTAACCCTTGGGCTGGGAGGCTTGAATAAAAGGTAAAATATGATATGCCCAAGTCATGTCTCCTGTACCGCACTTATCCCAGAAGACCAGAGACAGGGTTTCCTTGGGGGTTTCTGCAACAACAGTGTTTTGTTTTAACATAACAGCAATTAAAGAAGAAAATGAGTACCTGTTGTTTGGGGGTCCCCTGAGAACAGAACCTGAGAGTCATTTATCTTCAACAACCTTGGCAGGGATTTTTACAAATTACCAGGTCAAGGTGAAGAATCTCCAGTGGGTGGAAGAGAATGTGAAAAACAGTGGCATAGCTATTGGTGCAGTAAGTACTGCAGGCCTTGCGCCATGTCAGCAGCCCCTCCCACTCGGCTTCAGAGCTATTTCAGGCAGTGACAGTGTGGGACAGACTGCTACATGGGCACACTGAGGCATCTGCAGTTCTTACCATGCTGCTGCCCAGTAGCTACACCATTGCTTTTCACATTATCTCCCCCCCCCCCATTGGAGATTCTTCACCTTGACCAGGTCATTTGCAAAAAACCCTGTCAGTGTTGTTAATGGCTGCTCATTGGCCAAGCCTTCATGCAGTGCTCCAAGTGGGAAGAGAAGGAAGTGGGGTGGTTTCATTTCAAATTAGGCCCCATTCAGTTATGTCTGTAGAAAAGAAATAGGATAGTTTTAGGACCACCAGCAAAGAAGTGGGATGACATTTGAGCGCTGCTTTACTGCCAGTGGGCAGAATTACTGGTGTTTTTGCACATTCACCAGTCAGTTTAGGGCCAAACTACAAGGGACATTAAACATACAATCTTATGTATGTCTACTCAGAATAAGCCCCATTGAATTCAATGGAACTTACTCCCAGTTAAGAGTTACAGGATTGCAGCTCAAGTCTGTTATTAGAACTGACAAGCTTATTTTTCACTGAGTAGCAGCTGAATTGGGAAATTCCACCAATCAGAACCAGAATGGGGATTGGGGGGGAGGGTGGCTTTAATCTTCATCACCATCATAGCTGTGAAGGGGCTCTAGCTCAGTGGCAGTGTTCATGCTGAAAGTCCCAGGTTCAGTCCCAGCATCTCCAAGTTAAGGCAGAGAAAACTTTCTATCTGAAACCCTGGAGAGTCTTTGCCAATCTGGGTAGACAATAGTACTGAATGGCCTGACTCATCTAATGCACTTTCATCTGTTCTCCTGTATCCATGGTCTGGATCTGCATCAGCCTTCCACATATATGAATAGAAAAAAGTTCCATGGGCGCCAATGGAGTACAAAGAGAGTAGCCAGGGGGCCCACAGCTCCAGGTGCCAGGCTGCCAGATGGTGACTAAGAGGCCACCCCAGTGACCTTCGTACATCACTGATGGGCACCAATGGGATCTTTTCTTCTTGTCACACCACAAGTGCGGGGAACTCAGCTGCTACTCGATGAAAAGCCTTCCCTAATAGCAGTTTTGGGCTGAACCCAAAGAGCCCACCTGCAACTTCTGCCCACTTCCTCCTCTGCCTTTTCAGCAAAATTGAACTGCTCTGCAATGCATAATGTGGGTTGTTGCTTTTACAGATCCGAAACGTGGCAGCAAACCTCTGTGTGGACAGTAAGCATGGAGGCACTGGGACTGAGCTCAGGCTGGATATCTGCGTGAAAGATGGCTCTGAGCGGACGTGGTCACATGAACAGGTATTTGGCCTTTCACCTGATTCCTTCCCTTGTTAAGCTTCTAGAGAGCTTTCCTAGGGCACCTGCTCTAGCAAGCATTATTATTATTATTGTTATTGTTAATCATCATCATCATCATCATCATCATCATCACTGTTGGTATACCCTCTTGTGAGGAGATGGCTCAGGTGCAAATAAATGGTTTGGAGAGCAAAAATATCATATGTGAAACAGACCAGATAGAAATGCTTCTCACTGTAGCTGTCAATGTTATTAGGTTTAATAAAGGGCATGTAACTGAACAAATACTCTGGAGGAGAAATGCCAGCATGGAATAGAGGCAAAACGTTAAACTACAACTGGAAGAAGAGGCTTGAGCGTCGCACTAGAGCCAAGCCGTCGGATGCGAAAAGTTAGACAAAATCTGTACTTTCCTTTTTGAACAGCATTTGGACATTCAGTGGTACTTAATGCAAGCTGCAGTTTTTTGCAGATGTGGTGTGAATTGTCAAAACCAGACTTAGGCTGCAATCTTTTACCTGTGGAGCCAGGAGAGGCAGTCCAATTCTACCTCCCCCCCCACCCCATAAATGCAAGTGGCCCAGTGGAGTGTGCACTACATCTGGTTGAGGAGGTGGGGAGGTTGGGTTGGGGAGGTTGTGGAGGTGGGTAGTTGCAGAGGTCTGCTCAGGGTAAGGGCCCTTTTGTTCCCTTGCCCTGGGGAAAGCCTTGATGGGTCTCCTTGATCCTGTACCAGCTATTTTGCGGCAAACAAAGAAGCGTAAAACAAAACAAAGGAGTGTAATGGTGACATAAAGGGAGATGGATGGGATTTGGTTGCATTTATGTGCCACTGATCCCACCCCCTCCACTCCCCATTCCACCTCCCACCCCATCCCCTCCCTGCCCAGAAATTCCTCCCTTTCCTCTCCTTCCCTACCCTATTCAACCCACCTCCTGCCCCACCACCATTCAGCTCACACTGGAGGATGGAATTTTCTCTGTGAGCACATCTGACTACCAGCAACAGGCTTGCCTCACTGTGATTTCTGCCTGCATCCTCCTCCTTCTGCCAGCATAATGTGTGTGCGGGGGGGGGGGGCATAATGCCAGGGGGATAGAATCGGGCTCTAAGTTCCACTGGATGCCATAGAACTTACTTCTGAGTAGGCATGCACAGGATTGCACTGGCAGTGTTGCTGCAATGTCCATTTGATAGTGGCTATTGGAATTAGACCAACTACAATATGCATTTTTTCTCATTTTTTCTCCATACGTGGAAGTGTATATGGCTCTTGCCCTTCCTTTTATCCTCACAACAGCCCTATAAGATAGACTAAACTGACAGACAGTGACTGGCCCAAGATCATTGTAGCTACTACACTTTTGAGTTCAAAAGAATTCTCTTGTGGTCTAGATGCTTAACAATACAAAAAAGGAAGGAGGCTGAAACAGATGTTGCAGAGTATGATGGAAGAGTCTCTGCCATTTGGTAGTTGGTGGGGCTGTCGCTCAGTGGTACAGCACTTGTTTTGCATATAGAACATCCCAGGTTTAATCCCTTGCAAGGCTGGAGAAGATTCCTGTTTGCAGGATTGCTAAAGAGGCACCATGAGTGAGTACAGATAATGCTGAACTACTTAGTGCAGTAGTCTGACTCAAGGCAGCTTCATAAATAGTCTCAGGTCTCTTTCATCATGCCCTGAAATTTCTTTCCCACCTACTTTTTTTGTACAATTTAATAAACATGTAGCCTGTAGAAGGGTTCTCAAAAACTCTAAAGTTTGAACACTGCTTTGTAACATTCAGGTTGGTTCTAACAAAAGCTATTGCACTACCGTTGCTTTTCTGGATTTTTTTTTACTCTCCTAGTGGACCGGGAAAATAATTTTTATTTGAAATATGTAGTTCCTAAAAGTATCAGCAGAGGGCAGCACTAGACAAGCAGAGCCCAAGCCTCACCTAGTAAGACAGGAAAGTTAATAAACGTTCAAACTGTGGGATATTGTCAATGTCTCAAAGAGGAAGAGTTCATCCTAGATTGAATTAGACTGATGGAACAAATAAGATAATCATCTTAAAATTCAACTTGATAGAAACCAGATTGCAATATTAAAATATTGTTGCCCATTTCCATTCCACGGAATAAACATAACCCTCTTTCTAGCACTACTTAAAGAGCTGTGCCATACCTGAAGTAAGTCAGAAGGTATGCTAATCAATATTAGTACCTGGTTTTTAAAATAATGGACATGAGATATTTATATATTAGATAACCATTTATTGATTTATTTTACCATATAAGGGCCCAATCCTATCCGATTTTCCAGTGCCAGTGCAACCATACCACTGAGGCATGCACTGCATCCTGTGGTGGGGAGGCCGTCACAGAAGCCTCCTCAATGCATGAGAACATTTGTTCCCCTACCTTGGGGCTGCATTGCGGCTGCACCAGTGCTGGAAAATTGAAAAAAAACCACTTTTTTCATCAGGTTTGAGATTATTGCTTAAACCAATTTCCACTGCACTGAACCTTTTGGATGGCTTTCCTGTTATAACTTGTGTAATGTTGAGTTTTGAATGGTTCATTGATTTACTGATATTCTTGCTGTTGATCACATGGATATCCCACCTTTCCAATGAAGAGTCTCAGGCAACATGCCTGGTCCTTTCTTTCTCTTGCCACCACCCCTGCATCTCAGCCCTGCAGTAAACTGGTGAGGTAGCTAACTGGTAATTGGCCCCAAATCACCTGGTGAGCATCCTGGCTGGAATCCAGATCTCCTACTAGTGCAATCTACCTACTACTACTACTAATAATAATAATAATAACTAGCAGTGGCATCACTAGGATTCACGTCATCCAGTGCGGGAGGCCTGCGCGTCACCCCATGTAGTGGGCGGGGCAATGCCCCAAGTGGGCGTGGTGATCTACCATATTCCCACCCCACCGGTTTTTTGGCGGCTGTACCTTTTGTTAGAACACAGATATTTTAATGTGGATTGTTTCATTGCATTCTGCATGAAATGACGCATTGATTGATATATAACATGATGGAATTATTCCTCCAAATTCTGATTTTAGTGATTTTGAAAACTTGTAGACACACACACACACACACACACACACACACACACACACACACACACACACACCCCGTGTCAACTTACTAACAACTTATTGCAGCAGTTTTCAAACTTTTCAAACTTTTCAAACACTGGGACCCACTTTTTAGAATGGCAATCTGTCCAGGACCCATTGGAAGTGATGTCATGGCCAGAAGTGACATCATCAAGCAATTAAAATAAAGAATTATAAATAATTACATTAAAATAAAATAATTAAGTAAGGGGGAGCCAATCCTGTACCACCAAGTGAATCTACTCTGAAGTAAGTTCTATTGTGGTCAATGGGGCTTTCTCTCAGGAAAGTGTGGGTAGGATTGCAGCCTGTAAGCCCAATCCTATGCATGTCTACTCTGAAGTAAGTTCCATAGTGGTCAATTGGGCTTACTCTGAAGTCTGCCTGCAATAACACCCCCCCCCCCCAAAAAAAAAAAAGAATCAGTGAGATTTCCAGCCCTCTCCAGTACCCAGTTTAAAGTTCTTCTATTTCAGGCATATCAGAATAAAGACCCACCTGGCTTTGCAAGTGCAAAATAGAAAACTTCCCCTTACCAGTTCAAGCCACTTTTTTGTTCTTTTTAGGGGGGGAGGGGAGGCTGCCTTCTGTTGCGCTCCAGCTCCATTGGATCAGGACCCTTCTGGTGTCCTCACATTACCCTTTGCCTTGGCCTGACCACCAGCCAAGGCATGTCTGCCTATTCACAAGTAAACACGACATGAGGCTGCTTTGCTTTCCATAAGGCTCCGTAAACTTGGAGGGAGGCAGCTGGGAGGGAGGAACCTCCTTCTCCGGTGTTTTGGGGGGCTGCACTCATTGGATGAGGACCAGACGTCCTTGGAGCTTCTCAGCCTGCCTCGACTAAGGCAAGTCCGCCTACTCGCGAGTAAACGCAGCCACATGGCTTCGTTTCAGGCTCAGATTTGCAGCTTCTCGGGTGTTTTTGGGGGGCTGTATTCATTGGATTGGGACCATTATGGTGTCATTGGATTCCTCTCAGCCTGCCCTTTCCAAAGGACTATGGCAAGTATGCCTACTCGCGAGTAAATGCGCGATACGGCTCACTTTCACTTTCTATAGGGCTCCATGCATTTTTCCTTCCGGTTTTTTGCCCATAACGTTTGAACGAAATGAGCGATTTCAGTTCTGTTTCTGGCACTGCACTCCACTGCCCATTCTGCATCCAACAGTGTATGGCATAATGTAGTACCTCCTAACCCCGCAATGTTAGCGCGTCCTCCCCCCAGGGCGTGTCACCTGGTGCGGCCCTCACCCCCCGCACCTCCCTAGCAGCGCCAGTGTAACTAGGTAGTTATACACTGCCTTTCTGGTCATCAGATTACTCCTCTGACTTTATTCAAGGCGGTTTACATAGGCAGGTGTTTCTAAATCCCTCAAGGGGATTTTTACAATCATAGAGGTTCTCTCTTTCAAGAACCAACAACATTTCAGAATGGATCTTCCTGGTTTGGTCTCACTTCTGGCCTCCAATTCTCCCACGCAGGCTGACAAGCAGCTCCATCTCTCACGTGGAGGGCAGCCAAGACGCTTCTTGCTCACACCAAGAGCAGGTGGAATCACTCAGCTGGGCTTGTCAGCTTATTCAAGGTCTCGCCTTTCTCAGCCATTCAGGGAGCTGCCCGTGTCCTCAAATTGGCGACCTTCTGATGTTATCTTTGGGCTAACAGAGGCTCTACCCTCTAGACCAGACCTCCTGCCCTGACCAGACCTACTACTAAAGTCATAGCACCCTGGGAAGAGAAACACCATGCTGGAATGCAAGTGATTCAAATAAATAAACTCACTTTGAATGAGAGAAACCAGTCATGGGAACCAGCTTGGCAACCAGAGATAGCCTATTACTCTGTCAGGAAAAAAAAAAGTCTAACCATACCAGGACAAGTTCCCAAATAGTGTTTGCTCTGTTTGGATCTTTGTTGCATCTTCTGTACTTATGCCTGAATGCATTCTGGAACTCATACACTTCTGCCACCATGTGGCACCTGCAAATGCCCTGTGTGGTGATCCTTATTACACTTTTAACTAACTGCTGGAGTCCTCACTGTACTCCTGCCTTGTCAGTATCATTTATCCTTTGGTTATCTACTATCCACCATCACCACCCCCAGCAAAGCCGTTGGCTGTCTATTGCTTTGTTTTAGCTTCAGTGCTGAAGAAATCATGCAGGAACTGAGTGGGAACTGAAAAAGGCTTGCTGCTGCCTTCAGCCTCGTATACCACTGCTTTCCCTGCTGTTGACATGATAAACAACCTCAGCAGGTTCCCTGTAAGTTGACTTCTGTGATGCCTATGGAAAAAAAAAAATGAGAAAATAGCTACAGCATTCACAAAGTGAGGAGCGGTGAGAGATAAAATTAAGTCTGACTTTCACAGTATGATGGAGTGTCAGAAAAGGACTCAGGCATATCCTGAGCATACAGACATTGCTTTGCCAGAGTAAGGATGAGGTGATCTCTCTGGCAATCATTTTGATTTAGCTACATCAGAGAAGAGAGAGACAGGCAGGCAGGCAGTCAAACAATCAGACAGACATTTGTTAGTATGCCACAGGCATTCTTAACATTTACTAAGAGCACTCTTAACAGCAATGGAGACATCACTAGGAAAGAATTACAATTTCTGATCATCAAAATATTACAGATGGAGAACTACGCAAATCAGAAAAGTGCTCCCTTGAACTAGTGCAACAAATGAATAACACACATGCATTTCCTATGCTATAAATTGATTGTCCTGGAAAATCTGAGGAATTGTAAGAGAGATGAACTAGTGGCACAGTTAATGATCCCTTTTAATGGTGCCTGACCTAAATGCTGGAAGGCATAGAAGTCTTGATAAATAAAGGCCCATACCTTTAAAGAAAAGGAAAAAAAAGAAAGATGGTTCTTTGTCCCAGGTCAAATGACTTTATCCACAGCTGGTTTCAAGACTGAAAACTGTGGCAGGCCTCAGCCATCCATTTTTTCATTATAAGTCCTCTGATACATCCTTCTAGTACAGTGTCTGATGGAGTGGGCTGCTGTTCCTTCCCCATAAACCTCTGCGATTGCTCTAACGACCAGACAAAGGGCTCTAACGAGCTGTAATGGAGTTAGTAGCTACAGAAGAGGGGATACTAAGTGAGTTTTATAGCCTTGGCTCAGAGAGGGAAGTGACAAAAGAGAGAAATTACACTGACAATTCATAGCCTTGAGAGATCCCAGCTCAATTTAGAGGAGAAGGTTGAATGGAACTCAGAAATGTCGGAAAAAAGAGAAACTAGAGATTTCATGTAGAGACTTAACCCTCTGAGAGAAGGTAAAGATGGTGAAGGTGGAAGGTGAGAGCAGAAGCAGCAATTACTAGATGACTTAGGGTGAACTAATTAGTTTTTAACACACATTAGCCCTCTTTGCCCACCCACACAATCGGGGTGACTGAAAAAGTGACAGGGTTTTTTGCTTGTTTGCTGACACTTCCAAATCAACTATAATGTGCATCTATTTGTGAGAAACGCAGTGAGGTCACCTTTTTATTATAGAAAGAAGAGCAAGAATAATCAATTATGCATTCAACTGTAAATCATCAAAGAATAAGTCTTTAGACTGAGCACAAATTAAAAACACCACAGGAAACAGCCGCTGCATAGCAGCTTTCTCCCACTGCAAGTATAACATACAGGTTGAGTCTCATTATTCATGAGGGTTCTGTTCCCAGAACTCACCTGGATGACAAAAATCGCATTAATGCAAATCCATTTAAAAACAGTGTCCCTTTGCTAGGCAATTTAAAAGCAGCCTTTGTGATGTAAGACAGAGTCATTAAGCAGACAACCCCTCATTCAGTCTCTCTCCAGGCACTTAGAAAGGCTTCACTCTGAGCCAGCAACCCCTCCCTTCACCCAGAGCAAAGTGATTACCTTACTTTCACATGCTCAGGGGGAAGGGAGGGGTTGCTTGCCTTGGAGTGAAGCCATTCTAAGTGCCTGGAGAGAGAACGATTGATGGATTGTCAGTCGACTGCACTCTCTCGCATTAACCAGGTATTGTTAAATGACTGTTTTCCTTTAATTTAAAGGGACCTTCTCACTGCATTGAGAAAGAAAAATGCATGGATTTTTCCACAGGTGAAAAATCCGTAGATAATTAGGTTATACCTCTAATCGCTTGCATGCCTGTCTCTCTACAACAGTAAGAAAAGCAGTTTTTTTTAAACTGTGATTTTAAAGAAATGCTTTTTTCCCCTTCTCCAGGGATCAGCACATTCCTTCTCATTTGCAGCTGCCTTTCATGTTCAGTCAAATCTGTGTATAAAAAATCAGCTTTTTTTTGCAAATACCAGTTTTCCCAAGTTCCAAAATTTCCCAAGAGGGATGTACTCCCTCTATGGTGACTAAAAAACTAGCCCTCTATGGTGGCTAGGAAAACTCTCTCTATGGTGGCTAGGAAACTAGCTTTCACTACGCCAGAAGCATGCTATGAGTGGGTGGGGGGGGGGCAGCTGGGCCAGGAGAGGTAAGTAAAGAATTTCCTTACTTACCTCTCCATAGGCTGCTTGGCCTCCAATGGGCCTTCTCAAACCTATGCCAGCTCTTTTGCTGATGTAAGTCCAAGGAGACTCCAAGGGGTGGGTCTTGCCCGGGAAGAGAGGATAGGATATCAGTGCTCATGGCTGCTACAAAGATCTCCTCTTCTGACCCCAGCCTGGCCCTGCCCAATCTGCCCTGATCCTCTCCTGCTTGTCAACCTACCTGCTCCAGCAGAGGTTAGCGGTCTGCAGCTCTTGGCACAGGACTTCCTTACTCCTGCACCATCAGTAGCAAACCACTTGTTGTCAAAGTGGCTTATGTGATAGCAGGCCTGCCCTTACAATAATCTCTCAGTGTAAGGCCTGGATAGGAGCAGGCCATATGTCTCATTGTGCCTGAGAGCCTTCCCCTCAGCTCTTTCTGCTTGGCTTCATTCGCAACACCCGCTATCTTGAGATTCATTTGACTTGTTCTGTATAATGGTATAGTTCCTCTTTCGTGTAACAAGTATTTTCTCAATAACTATGGCACATCTTTTTCTGTATTCAGGTGCTCTTTCCTTGTAATTGTTTTGGTTCTTTGCCAAAGCCTTGCCATTATTCTTGAGGGATGCGCTAGCCTGTTATTAACGGCTGCACTGAAGCCAAACAACTTCGGTTTAATTATTGGTTGACATCTACTGAGATGTTCTGCAAAAGAGAAACCAGATATAATGGTTTCCTATTACCCTATGCCTGTCGTGTCATTGAAAGGCCAAGTATCATCATTATGCTTCATTGTTTTTGTTAGCTCTTCACTTTTGGTTGGAGAGAAGACATCCGCCCAGGAGAACCTCTTCACACAAGGAAATTCTGCTTTGATGCTGTTTCACACAGTAGCCCTGTCACACTTTATGACTGTCACGGTATGAAGGGCAACCAACACTGGAGTTATAGAAAGGTTGGTGTACCTTTGGATATTTAAGAAGCCATTGGACTACTGTGAGTTTTTTATTGACTAACTGCTGTGCTTTTTACCACCAATCCACCAACTTAGCTTAATTTAAAAAAAAAAAATTCACAATGTGAATCTTTGCAGACTTATGGCAAAATCCTAAGCAACCTCCATGCCAGCATAGTGAGTGCTGCATTGGTGCTTGCCATTGCAAAAGTATCATAAAGCACCTTGCAACGGCATAGCAGTTGCCGACACTAACGCAAAGGCCCATGCCAATCTCCACGCACTAGCAGAAGACCCAGCCCATGCCAGACACGGTAAGCTTGCACCAAGCGCATGCAATAAGTATAAAATATCTCAAAGATCGGCCTGTGGATCCCACAAAACAAGGTGGTTTTCAATCCAAGGGCTCTGGGCCAAGATGGCAATTACTATACATTTCAAAATGCTTTTACGTTACACTAAAAATAGATGGGCTCTGATGGAAAATGTGCCTGACCTTTACTCATTCACATTTACTAGTTACTGTAACAGTGGTTTGAAATGTCAATTGATTGCATAAGAAATGGGTGCCAAGCAAGTAACCTTGATTAACCTTCACTTGAAGACTTCAGTTCAGCTACAGTGGATGCCTGTAGTTCTTAGAATGCTGGTGCTTCAATCTCATCTATCTATCGCCATCCCATAGCACAATTTCTTTGGGGTCCACCAACTTTAAGGGCGCAATCCTAACCCCTTATATCAGTGCTTTCCAGCACTGACATAAGGGCAATGCATCTCTGAGGTATGGGAACAAACATTCCCTGACTTTGAGGAGGCCTCCGTGAGTGACACCCAACTGCAGGATGCAGCACATGTCCCATTGGCACTGCTGTGCCAGTGCTAGAAAGTACTGACATAAGGGGTTAGGATTGTGCCCTAAATTACTCAAATCCAGTCTTGCCACAGTCATTTCCCTGCACATGATGCATTCCTCACTCTGTCCCTTCATGTGAGCACATAGGCTTAGGCATAGGTAACCCAATGGGCCATTTTTGCTACCTCCATGATCTTCACCCTTGCCCTTCCTTTCTCCTGTATACAAGTTATTCATACTCAGAGCATGGGAAACGTGTATCACACAGTATTGATATAGACATATGATATTCAGCACAATCCGGATACAACCCAGAAGGAGAGAGAGCACAATGTTGCCCTTAATCTCATGGGGTGGTGGTGGAGGGTTTCTAGTTTGCTATTATTCACAGTAGCATTCATTAACACAGGAATAGATTAAAGGCCAAACTACACTACATACTTTGACTTGTTCGACAGTCATTCCCTTTTTCTAGACAACTGTGAGCATTCTGAGTTTTTGAGCCTAGGCTAGGAATCTTATGTAGAAGTCTAAACACATTAACAAACTACTGGCCCAATTCTATTTAAACCCTGCACCAGCAGAATATGCCTTCCATCAGCAGACACTGTCGCATTTATTTATTTATTTAGCGTATGGCATATAATACATGAAATATATCAAGTAGACTAGATCAAATGCCAATGCTCAGTTCGTCTAGCCATTCAAAGACAGAATTACCTTCATTGAAAGAGTCAGACCATGGGCCAGTATACACCCTCAGTTTGCAGCCAGACACAATGTGGTATATGGTTTGGTGGGAGAACCCGCAATCACACTGTGGGGTAGATACTAGCCCCCATTTAAACATTGAGTCCTAACACCATGTAGGGTACGAATCCTATTCAAAGTTTTCCAATGCTGGCGAGGTAAGTTGAAACCTGGCACTTTACGTGTAGGATCATCTATATAACTACCTGTTTCTGAGTGTTCGACTGCCCATTTAGCTTTCCATTGGGCATTGATGTTATGCGTAAAATTGTTGTGCAGATGTTGTGCGAGTGCCAGAGAAGGCTTCCTGGCTGTCGCAAAAGTGCCTTTATGTGCTTTGCTGGTGCTTAAGCTGCTGGCGTGTGGCTGAAGGTCTGGAGCTTTCCTGCATGCACTGGCAGCTGTCAGGATGCTTGCCGGAGCAGGTAAGTCCAGTGCAGGGATATGGGGAGGGCAGGGAGAAGGTGGAACAGGGAGGAGATGTGGCAGAGGATGGGTAGATTGGACCTGGAAGGGAGGTGGAATTGGCTGTGCCAGCGCGCACCATATCCAAATACCCTTCCCGGGCCTGATCCATCTGCATGGACTTCACAGCTGGATCAACTTAGGCAGATCCAAGTTGACCCGTTGTGGCTGCTGGGGCTTACAAATGTCCCCTTACCTCCATCAGCCTAAACACCCCCACAGGATGTAGCAGAGGCCATGCCAGCACCTCTGTATCACCATGTGAGGATTTAGGTAGGATTGGGTTATAAATTTCTGAGGATTCTTGGAGGCAGTGAAAGTGGAATAGAGCTGCTATTTTTCTCTGGAAGGAGGAGGTAAAATTAGAACATGCAGTTTGGCAATATAAATATGCTGGGTGAATGGAGGCCAAGCCTCAAGGGAACATATAGAGAGGTGTAGAAGAATCAGTGCAGAGATGTCAGATGCCTCTGGGGGTGGTGAGGAAACAGCAGGTGGCAAATCTGCAAGGATTTGTAATATCTGAAACTGCAGCGGGAAAGTCTTCAGGGCTCGTGTGTGTGGAGGGGTAGGATGGAGCAAACACTCTTGCCATTCATACTGTGTGTTTGATCAGTCAATTTGTTTACTAAGTACACTGCAGTCAGAGAAGCACCGAATAGACTTTATAGTGAATTGAATTCTCCTCCGAGTGGAGGTGCCATCTGTAAGGCAGACAGAAGAGATGTAGTAGATCCTCACATTATACATGCTGGCACAGTTCCTTTGAAGTTACCTGAAAAAGCTCCATTTATGCCAGATAAGGATCTGACTTTGTACTGCTTCAACCGCAGTCTGTTCCTCAGAAACCAAAGTCAATTTATTTCCGTGCTGATCCAGGCTGCTGGAAAGAAGCTTGATGACATGAATCACTTCATTGGTGCCTAATGTACCAGGTGTTTTGTGAGTGTGTGATAAAATACAGCCTCTGGTGTTGCCCTCTGATCCTGGCCTATCACCTTTTTAATTTGGAATTCAGCGGATGATCAGTAAAATAAGAGTACTCCTAACTGTGCAGCATATGCCAGCAGGCACAGATAAAATGTTCCTCTCTCTGCTGATTTATTTTTTACTACTCTTGGGGGGCTGAGACAATACTGTGAAGTATCTCGGTTCAAGGCAAAATCTATATTTCTTGAGTGAGAATGTTTTCTTCTTCAGAAATCATCTTTATAAAAGAAGTGCTGACACAGTTGGAGCTATACAACCCTAATCTGATAGCAATCAATCTTCTCAAAGCATACAGTTAGGCCAACACTTATGGTTGGCTCTAAATTGCTAAGGCAAGGAGCCACAACCATTGTAAAAAAATAATGCCCAAATTGATTTTCTTGGTCTCAGTCTAAGCTAGTATCTCAACTTTCTGTTCGTATCACACGCAGCAGCCTGTTTCTAAAACTTTTCTATGTGTTTTTGTGGCTATTGGTGTGCTGATACATTTATCTGTTAAACTACTCTAACCTGCAGTATTGATGTCACACCTTCTGAGTGTCCATACAACAATCCCTTAAGGTAGGCTGTTATTACCTTCTTGTTACAAATGGAGAGACTGGCGTCAAAAGATAATGGCTTTCCCAAGGCCAGCCGTGAATCTGTGGCTAGGCTGAGAAAGGATGAGGATTTTCAGTGCGAGGCTTCATGATTAGTCTCTACACTCGCGCGCTCTCTCTCTCTCTCTCTCTCATACACACACACACAGGTGTGTGACCACCACTCACAGTCTGTGTGCAGGTAGTTCCGCATGCAGAAAGGTTGCAAGATACTGTCCTACTGATGAAGGTTCAGAAGTGGGTAGCATTCTATAATTAAAGTTGCCATCCTAATTATCTGGGGGTATGTTCCACTGAAATCAGTGACACTTCTGAGGAGGCATGCATAGGATTGTGCAGTAAGATAAACAGGCAGTTGCTGGCACTCAGCATATGAGTTCAAGGCTCCTCAGATGTGACATAAAAGTATAGCAGACCCCTGTATCAAACATTCTGGATGCTTAATGCTTCAACCACAAACACAAGGTGAGTCGTGCTAGGAATAATACCTGATGCTATTTCTTATGGCCAGTGGTGTAATGGTAAATTTTGAAGTACAGGAGCTCATCATGACATCCCCAACTCCTACTATAGCTATGCCCACTAAGAATATGCAGCTAAAAAATATCAACTTTACATTTAAAACATAATTTAATATGTTGCTCGAGTCTTTAAGCCATGGATTAAAACCCATTATAGGATCTAGTCCCAGTGTTTCACTTTCAGCTGTGGGAAGCATCTTCAGGAATTGTAAAAGGGTTGTAAACTTTACATTTCTTCATATATTTTTTTCTCTCCTGCCACTTATTCCTACTTTGAAACTTAATGCACTTCATTTGAAGATCTAGTTCATTTCACCCCAAACTCTTGGTGGGAGTTGCATAGTTTAAAAGAAACATATAGAAGTGGAAATATGGAATTATCTCAGATAAATATAAAAAGTACATTAGAGTGCTAGCTTCTGCATGTTTACTCAAAAGTGACTTCCACTGTATTCAGTGGGACGTACTTTCAGGTAAATTGGCCTAGGATTGTAGTCTTTATGTATTTGTTTCTCAGGCAGCCCTTGGGAAAGGAAATGGCCTATAAAATACATATGCCCCTAAGCAAATTTCTCAGCTTGTCTCCTGCTGAGCCTGATTGTTCTTTTTGGCCAATGTCCTTTGAAAAAAATTTCATAGACAGCACCTGAGTGACATCACTGTTCCTGCTGCCCAAGACGTCCTGGAGTCTCCTCCACCCCTGCTTATGACTATCCCAAGTTTGCAGCCAGAAATCTGTTTTGTTGCCACCAGCAGGGCCAAGTGGGGCGGAAGGGGGGGGTAGCATGCCGATACAAATTACCAGGGCCCAGCAGATCCGAAAGGGGTCCTGGGCCTGACTATGTTGCATATGTTTTTGACTTGTGTAAAGTATTTAGCTTGTCTGCCCTTGCTGGGAGACTCTTTTTTTCCCCACCAGGGCCCAAACCCACACTCAGCAGCCCTGGCCACCTTATGGCTGCAGTCCTAACCACACTTTCCTGAGAGTAAGCCCCATTGAACAAAATAGGACTTACGTCTGAGCAGACCTGGTTAGGATTGTGTCCTATATTGCCCAAATGTTCTGAAAATCTGAGCTACATCAAGTGACTTACGATTGCCTTCTCTTTTTCTTCTGGCCTTTCAGCATATATTATAGCAGTCTGTGATAGTGATTAAGCAACCAATTAAGCAATCTCTTTCAAGAACTGGTCCTGTGTGAATATATTACATTAAGTTCTGTTACCCTAGACATGTGAAATGTGACAAGACTCCTCATAACTTAGACATTTCAGCCTGGGTCCAGAGCAAGATAATGATACTTAAATCCCACCAAAGTGATGTGACCTTAGTTTCTACCCACAGTGATACATACTGAACCTCTATATATTTTATGTTGCAAATAAAATGATTCTCTACCTTGGTGATTTTTTTTCTCACCATTATGTATGTATTACTTGAATTCACAGTGTTCAGCTCATATTGGAATAAATTTGTAATAGTCTAGTAATCTATTCTGATAATTTTTTTTAAACAGTTTTGCAGTGTCCTTAAGGAACTGAAATGTGCATTTGGAATGAGAGACTTTGCATCAATTCATCAATTGATGACGAGAAGCCTCTTTTAACACTGGAAAAGTTCTTTGAATCATAGATGTGCCCACATAGCATATAAGACTTGAAAGCATTAATGTTCAGAATGGTTAGATTAATTAATCATACCTTTTAAATTTAAAATGCTTATCAAATATTAACCCCACTTGACCCTTCACTGGAAGAGCATGTAGTTCTGCTCTTATTTTAAGTGATCCATGTAAAATCTTCTGATTTAATCAATGATGCTGATGCTCAAGCACAGGAGTGCACTGTGTTCGTGCTGTCACGCATTAACTTCTCGTGCAAATGCCAGTCAAACGTGGTCCATGCTGTCAGCCTTGACAATTCCGATAACCCACGGGGATGTGATGAGAGATTTTGATTCAGTCCCCTCACTACCCCCTTAACAAGTCATTAAATGACTACAGCTTTCCATGTCAAACTATCTGTTCAGAGAGTTGCAAGCAGACCCAGTTATGCAATTATCACTGAGCATGCAGTCCTGAACTCTTCTCAAGGGACCAGGGCGTATATGTGTTTAAGATGGTTTCCAGACAATAGATTTGTCTGTCACAAAGTATTTCCATGCAAACTCTTGTTTCTACACAATCAAGTGTCTAGATAATGTAATTCTGCTTTGAATGCAGGCACAAGTTATAAGGGAGACTAGAGTTGATGCAATCAGAAATTCCTTTCAGGGAGGCTGTGTAACATGTTCATACGCCCTGTGAGAAAGCTAAGGAAGCAGTATCTAAGATTAATTTACAGCCCAATCCTGAGCTTCCTCCTGGAGCAGCAACACCAAAGTGGCTGCCACTGTATCCAGCAGATGCTGGAAAGCAACTGGAGGGGACTTTTGCTCTCTTCCCCTGGGAAAAACCCCAAGACCCACAAGGGGGCTTCTCAAGTCGGCACCAGCTATTTTGCCGGTGCAGATTTGAGAAACTCCACATCTGGCCTTTCAGCCTGACACAGGGTTCAGGATACAGCGGAGCAACCCCCCTCCCCCCCCACAGGCTGCACTTTAACCCGGTGGTCACACTTACCCCCCTGGTGGCAGCACATCCTCCTTCTGTCAGTGCTTGGCCTGTGCCTGACTGGCATGAGCACAACACCAGTTCTCTCTGCTCTGACGGTGTACTTTATGCGTTGAGTAAAGTACTCAGCGTACTTTATGACACGTTTACAGCACCCAGCACCAGCACTGGGCCACCTTAGAATTGGGCCCTTAGGCTGCAATCCTATACACACTCATCTGGGAGTAAGGCGCACTGAACTCAGTGGGACTTACATTTGAACAGACATGCATAAGATTGCCAGATGCTTAAAATAAATGTTTAAATGTTGTAGTCTCATCAAACGTTGTAGTGTCATATTCTCATTCCTGCCCCATTAAATCAGGCCCTCTTGTAATGAATTGAGGAGGTGTAGCAACAATGCCTGGTGGATCTTGCCCTTAGCTTCCTTTTAAGGCTCTCAGTTTGGATATCGGCTCTAATGGTACATTTAATCATGTAGACATTTAGTCTTATTAAGACTGTACTGAGACTACCAACTCATTTCACAGGAATGACTGAAGCCGTCAGATAATAATGGCTTTCTTAACTATTGACCTTGGCTGTAGTTAAAGCAGTAACCTAAAAGAAAGGAACCTTGTCTCAATACCAATTACATGAACTGCCCAGGCCTGCCTATAAGTCCATTATCTTATGGGAAAGGGTGTCTTTCTGGAACATCTTGTCTTGTCTGCAAAAACTTTGGTTCCTCACAACAATTAACTGACAGTTCTGCAGTGTAAGTTACAGAGCTCAATCCCATCCTGCTCCTAAACCAGCGGAGTGGACCCTACGCCAGCCAAAGGTGTCATGAACGTGCCATCAAGCACATTTGTGACACCCTGTGAGCGAGCAGCACTGGCAGGGACGCTTGCGCTTCCCTGGAAATGCTGAGGTGAGAGCCCCTGGCTTCTGGTGCAGGAAGGTGAGTCAAGCAGCACAGGGCCTTGGGGATGATGGCAGGGAGGGGGCATTTCTGGGCAGGGGAAGGCCTCCTCCACCGCATCCTAATCCCTTACCCCAAGGAAACCTCCAGCCGGCTCCCAGCTAATGCTGGATACAGTGCAGGCCGTGTGGTCTGGCTGCGCAAGTGCTAGTTAGGACTGGGCTGACGTGAAAAAATGTTCAGATTTACTTCTTGGTGTTTTAAACCTCTTCTTTCTCATGGCAAATTCTGCAAATTCTAATTCTCATCAGCCTGATTCTGCTTCCATCAGAGTCAACTGGAGTTTTCTAAATAACAAACAAAATTGCAAGTGCAGTGCCAATAGTACTAACTGTCAGGTCATCACCACATTCCTTATTATGTAAGTGGTCCAAGGCATACATTAGGTAATAGTAGGCAGTCTCCCTTGATTTCTGCTTACTTTATGCAATGATTCCCTTTCTCTTTTTTGAGCCCTCTGCCTTCCTTTCTCCTTCTCTCCCTCCCTCTTCCCATCACCTAGAACAGGAGTGAGGAACCTGCAGCCTTAAGGTCACTTGCATCATTTTTGGGTACCAGTTGCAAACTTTTGCATATTTGTTTGCAAATACTAAAGCTGTCTTTTATTTCAGAATATAACACCAAACTCAGGGTGGTGTTTTGTTTTTTTTGGTAACTTTTATTTGTTCTTTCCCATCAATTTTTTAGAGAGAGAACTATAACACGTTAAATAAAAATGTATTCCTTTTCTAGGTAAGGAAAGAAAAATAATGAAGTATAAATAAATAAATAAATAAATAAATAAATAAAATGTGGCCTTCTGATATAAAATGTTTCCCCATCCCTGAACTAGAATGTTGCAAAAGCAGCATCCAAGGTGCAAGGGGTTCTGGGAAATGAGGGGTTCTGGGAAAGGGGTTCTGGTTCTCCTGCAGTTCTCCAAAAGGGAAGGGAATGATCACTGACAATGGTGGTAATGATGGATGGATCACAACGCAAAGGAATATGGGACCAGGCCAAATTTTGAAGTGGTTAAGGGTTGCCTCCAGTTGCATTGCCAGGCTTGGTGGCTCCCAGGGCCAGGTGACATGATGGAACAGTGTAGCACCCTCCCCCCCCCACACACACACACACACGTGCCTGCTCTATCATCCTCTCCCCAGTGCACACACAGCCCTCACCTCTGAAAATGTCTCCATTTGGAGCCGTACAGAGATGAAGGGTGGGCTGATTTCATGGCATTTGCCATGCATACAAGGTAAGCATGGTTACCCCCCCTCCAGTGGAAACAGTGGGAAACCACCACTCTGCCATGGGGAGCAATGTACCCCCCCAACCCCGCCTCATCTACCCCACTGGTTGCCTCACATTGAGATGAGGCATTTTGAATTTGAGAGTTCATGTTCTAAGCTCCCTAATTCTAACATGTCCTCTATCATTAATTTCAGCCAATCATTCTACTTCTTGCAGGAGATGAAGGGTAGGCTGATTTCATGGCATTTGCCATGCATACAAGGTAAGCATGGTTACCCCCCCTCCAGTGGAAACAGTGGGAAACCACCACTCTGCCATGGGGAGCAATGTACCCCCCCAACCCCGCCTCATCTACCCCACTGGTTGCCTCACATTGAGATGAGGCATTTTGAATTTGAGAGTTCATGTTCTAAGCTCCCTAATTCTAACATGTCCTCTATCATTAATTTCAGCCAATCATTCTACTTCTTACAGGAGCAGCCTTCAAATGGCTATCATTGTTATTTAAAATGTTGAATTTCAAACTGAGTTGAGAGCGTTTCCTCAGTTCCACTTTGCTGCTACTCTGATATCCCTTGGGTTTTCAATCTGCTTCTCTCCCAGTAGGAAGTCTAGATTTCAAAATCTCGACAACGGATAACACATATACCTTCATGCTGTTGGAAAGACCACTGACCCATTTCTCCATAGAACAGGGCTCTCCCCGTTTTCTATCTCCCCTGCCTTTTCTCTCCCAGTGTGAATGGCTCTTACTGTTCTGCTGGGGAACCCGTTTTTCCCTGCCACCGATCTCCAGCCCACTGCTTCCAGATTCTGTCACTCTAGCAGCCACTGCATATGGATTTCTGGGCAGTTGTAGCGGACTGGATCTCAGTTTGGGGGAGATCGGCAGCAGGGAAGGATGGATCCCTGCTGGAACAGTAAGCACCTATCATACCAGGCAGTAGTGTAGTTAATGATCATGTAGTCCGGTGCCAAGCTCAAAATGTTGCCCTGGAAGTGATGTCACAACCGTAAGTGACATCATGCCTGAACTTTTAAAAAAGTGAAAATTAGGAGGAACCCACCTCCTCCCCACAGCAGCTCACCACCCACTTGCTCTGCTGCCTCCCCCCAGTCAGAGGCATAGCTAAGGCATCTATCTGCTACCCGAGGTCAAAGAACATTTTGTGCCCCCCTTCCCCGCATGATAAAATCAAATTTAATTAAGGAAATAAATAAAAAGTTATTGGTCCCATGCTGTATCATAATAACATCTCATTGGCACTCAGAACAATCAGTCTCATAGGTCGGTTTGGAGTAAGGCAAATCCACTTTTTGTTCCACAAGACAGTTGCATTTTCTGGTTAATTGACCATAACCTTTGATAGAATACAGATATTGCAGTGCTGTTTGTTTCATTGCAATCTGCATTAAATTACCTTTCCAATGATATCTAACATGATGGTATTATTCATACATACCAAGATTTTCACAATTTTGGTCACTAGTGTCAAGTTCAGCTTGTTGCCGCCCTAAAGCTTGATGCCCGGTGCAACTGCTACCCCGTGCACCCCCTTAGCTACGCCACTGATACCCAGGACACTTTTCCTGTTGTGCAGCAGTCTCCAGTTTGGAAATCGCTGCCATAGAAAATAATATTTCAATGTGTTTTGGGGGGAAAAAAATCATACCTTGCTGCAGGAGCAACACAAATGTGACCCTTTAGGATGAAAAAATTAAAATGTTGGACTTCTGCATTTTTAACCTGAACATTTTTGAAGAAATAAAAACATTTAAATTTATTCCATGTTGGCAAATCAGCTAGTCTACACCATTTATTTAAAAATAAGTGAATTGTGCAATTGCAGAATTGTTTTTAAATATATTATATAGATTGGTTTAGCTTTATTTTTTTTTCTTCCTAATAAACACCACCAAAATTGATTTAGAAGAAGAAGAAAAGCACAAACAGGAGAGTGTTTCTGGGGGCCATTTTAAATTAGAAAAAAAGACACGGTTAAATCTTCCTTCCCACAGTGCCCTGTTCAATTTTAAAATGTCAATACCCAGAATGATTTTTTTTTTAAGGTCACAGGTCAAGGATTTATTTTTATAGTTAATGTTTATTTTAATTCCTTACAACACCGGGAAATACACCTCTGGGAGTTGAAAGGACCATGAAGTCTGATATTGATTGGTGCTGCTCTGGTAAGCTTTTGTACTGAAGCAGAACCCAAATATCTGGAGAGGAATCTGACAGAAGTGGATTCTGCAAACCCCTGCTTTTGTGAAGAGTGGAGCATGTATCAATAAGAGATGAGAATCCATGTGCTGATAAGCCAGAGGTATCCATTTTATTGTATCTGAATAAATGTCATTCCCACAATTAGCTTTTAATTTAGGGACCACTGTTCTGCAAGGCACAAAGTGTCACTTAAGCAGGGCTGGTCTGTCCATGAGGGCGACTTAAGCAGCAGATTGACTAGGGGTGTTAATCTGCCTCACTCATATCCACTACTACTACTTCCTGAACTAGAACAGAAAGAGGCTGAAGTATGGGGAGATAGACACTGTAGTGGTCTCTAGAGCACAACTGGATGGAGCAGATGGGCAGGTGGCAGGAAAGGGGGCAGGGCTCTTCTCAACTTCCACCAGCACAGTCCTCCATTTGAAGAGATTACTGCATTTCAGTCAGCCTGTGGATGGGCCACATCACTTGTGATCTGTGGGAAACAGGCTATACCTCTTATAACAAGCGTGATTTATGTTAGAACTCCTAGATTTGGCTTTCCAAACTTAAACTTTCTTATCATGCTGTAGTACAACAGGTTGGTGAAATCAGTACATTCTTGGCTTTCTGAAGCTCTATGGAAGTAGATGGATGGGGAAGAGAAATGTTAATTTGGAATGGGGAGAAGAATTGACTGTGGCTACACTGCAGCGGCAGTAAGGATAGATCCACTGAGTGTGTGGTTGGATGCTTTCCCTCCTACAGACTATGTCCACTTTGTGACTGTAAAGCTATCCAAGTATTTTCCCACAAGTATACATTGCCATTTTGCCAACAATCACTCATACAACATTTGGAAAGTTTGAGATTGGCTTTGAATAAATTATTCAGACAATGAATTTGCCATAAACACAGACAAAAGGAAAAAACCAGCAAAGAATGACTGCATGCCAGACTATTGAGGTGCAACAGGAAGAAACAGGTGTACAAGGCTGCAGTTCTGTACACACGCTCCTGGAAGTAAGCCCCAATGAATACAGCGAGATTTATTTTTGAGTAAACAAGCATAAGATTTTGCATACAATACTTGCAGCACAAAGAAAGAAGAGTTCACTGCTTGTCTTTGACCACAGAGCTTTTATTACTCATATAAAAAGGATAATCTTTTACCTGGCAATCACCTATGTCCTATATGCTATAAATACTTTGGAAATACTTGTCCCTTTTTCATTCTGGGCAGAACATATATACAAAATCAAAAGCAGCCTTACGTAGTATTAATCTCGGTTCTGGAGAGCAGGCCTGTCTGTAATCAGTTGGCATTTGTTGCTTAATGCTTTTGTGTTCTCATTCCCACAGGATAAAACTTTGTTCCATCCAGTGAGCAGCAGCTGCATTGATTGCAACCCAGCAGAGAAGAAGATTTTCATGAACAGATGTGATCCTTTATCTGAAACTCAGCAGTGGATTTTTGAGCATATTAATACGACTGTTTTAGAAAAATTTAACAGCAAAACCAGCTCTTAGGGAGACGAAAACAGACTGTTCTGTACAGATTGCATACAATGTTTTGGCCAGCATCTGGGGTGAAAGAGTATGAAATTAAGTTTCCTAGATCCAGGAAAGCTGTTCTGAAGATTAAGTAAATGCCAGGGCAAAAGCCAACAGGCTGTCATTGCGGATGGACGATATCTGAAGAACTTGGCGGAGAACCTCACCAGCTGCTGCTGAGGCCTTGTGGGCTGATAATTCCCTTGCTGGTCAAGGGACAACTTTATTTAAAAAAAAATGTTTCCAAACACTCCATGTTAATAAAGCAAAACAGAGTTTTAGAGTTTCTCAGGTCAAACCCTGCTATAGTGAGTAGCTATGAATAGTTGCTGTTACTTATAGGGGATATATGGAATGCATGAGTGCTGTGGGAACCTACAGATAGCACAGGTGTAGAGCTAACCAGGTGAGCGGTGGGACATGATCCGTGTTGCCGAATTGTGAACAGGGCGTGTGGTGCCATTGTGTCCCCTTGGTGAAAGTCAGATTTGAGCAGGATAATTAAATAAGAGGCAGTCAAGGATCCTTTTAAGAAGCTCCCCACAACATTCCTTTCACTGTTGAAACAGGAATGGTCGAACAATGTACAAATAATTTAGAAATGCATTTTGGATAAAGCATGAAAATGACTGTAAGGTGTCAAACTCCCATTTCTCTTCTGCAGTTGAAGAAAGACTAATTTCAATCCCTGCAATTAAATAAAAAATTTCCATCCATTTTACACAGAGCTCCCAAACAAATCATCTGCACTTATTCACATTGAGTCATTTATGGGGTGAGCCAAAAAATGACATGAACGAGGCCACATCCTCGTTCATCTTTTAAAAAGGGAGCCTGTTACTTATAAAAGTAGCACAATGCAAGCTTTGCAGAAAGGATTTCCTCTCTGAAGTCTGCATTTCTTTCCTGGCACCTTTTAATAAAAGACGTATAAGTAGATTCAGATCAATACGATCACTATCTGGAGAGGCAGAATGAGTCTGACAGGGTGGGCTTGTGGCCAACCAAACATGGATATGCTGCCTTGAACCAAGCGGATGTTGGATTCTGCCAGCATTTACAGAGCCCTACAGGAACAGGAGACAAACGGAGGGAGAGTTCCTGTCTAACTGGGTATTTGGTGGAGAAATGACTGAAACTAGAGGCCACTGCTATAGCGTCAGTTCATACCTTTAATTGAAAGGACAGGTGTGTTTAGCATATCACCTTTGGCAGCTTTGTCTGTGCAGAGCTGACTGAGCACATTCTCTGTGCATGTTCCAAACTGTTCCAGAAACAGCTTAAAGATAGCACTCTCAGGCCATTGCTACATCTGTTGCCAGCACCATGTATCTCCCAGGGGTGTCCAGTGCAGGGGCAGCACATGAAGCAGGACCTTTCCACCAAGGTTCTTCAAAAAGTGCCGCCACCACAATTGCAGCTGTGGTCACACAAACACTCACAACCCATGCACTCTGAACAGCAGCTGGAGTACATGGGTCGTGAGTTTATGTGCTCACAACTGCAGTAGTGGTGGTGGGAGAGGCAGCACTTTTCAAAGAACTCCAGTGGGCCGATCTGGCCTCACTTGCCTCTCCCGCACCACACAGCACATCCCTGATGTCCCCCTACCTTTGGTTTCTCCCTCCACCATTGCACAGCCCCCACTGCTCATTTTCACACTTCTCATTTTTGAAAAGGCAGGGCCTGATGAGCAGAAAAAGAGCTGTAGGAAGAAAAGAATAATGGTGGCTTAGAGTAGGGCCATCCAAACTCTGGCCCAGGGGTCAGATCTGGGGTTCGGAAGACCCCGTCTGCCCAGTGAGAGGACCTTACCATTCTGCCAGGTCACAACGTGTAGTCCTCCACGATCGGGGGATAGGGATGCACTGGGCAGTTACGTCTGCCTGGAAGTCCTGTCGCGCAACCTTCTGCTGCCAAACATCAAAATGATTGCCCAGAGTATACCTGTCCCCGATAGAGGAGGACTACATGCGACAACCCTGTGGAATGAGAAGATGTGATCCAAATGGGGATGGCATTTCCGTTGCACAGTGGTGGCAAGTTCGGCCACCACTGGCTTAGAGTGTCTCCTGGGAAATTATATAGGCAACCACTGTCTTCCCTCTCCCTAATGTATTTTCTCTTCTGCTCCCCAGACTCTGCCTTTTTAAAGTGGGGAGCATAAAGGGAAGAAGCCTAGTGGTGGCTGGGCTGGACACACAGGATAGCAGGTGGCTGGCAGACCAGTTGGCAGAAGTGGTGGTCAGGCAGGAGAAGCACATGGGCATCCACCAGCTCCTATTTATGCACCTGGATCAGCTACTTCTCCCAGCCTGGTCAGTCTTCCCTCAAAAACATCCAGAACCAAGCTTCACATTCATGCGGTGAAGACCTTGCTGGACTATGCCACTTCAAACGGCAGGTGTTGAAATAACAATGATGGAATATTGTCCAGGGTTTTTTACTGGAGGGAAAAACCTACCTGGGTACAGCTAGCATAGAGAGAGAGAGAAGCATTCTAGCCAAGACTTTGCCCCCATTTGCTCATTTACAGTCTGAACTGGCACAGAACAGCTATACCACTTGTCACTGCTGCAGCCTGACTCTTGGCTTCCAGATTTCTTTATACATGCTAATGGGCACTCTTTTCTTTTTGGACATATGCTTGTTAAGTGGATTTGGAAGTACTAAATGTGCAAGAAGCATGGGCTGAGGAGCAGCAAACGCATGGCTGAAACTGCCCTATGATTCAGGGACGATCGAAAGCTGCAAATGAAAAATGGTGCAGTTAACAGACCAATTGAAAAATATTGTCAGTTTTTAAGGCCTTCTCATTCAAACCAGTATATTGTTGTTCTGAGAGGCCTTAGAGGGGGGAAAATAGCCCCTTGGAGCCATTGTGCTTTGACTTGGTGAGAAAAAGCAAGTGAATAGACTTAAAAATGGTTTGGCAGCACTTATTCTTCTTCCTTAATAGAAATGAATGAGCAGACAAATATGAAGTTTCTAAAATTAAGAGCACACATCTTTTCAATTGCCTGACTATACTTGAAATCTGAAACTGAAAGCTGAAGGGACAAAGATGTAGAAGTTAAGCTGGGCAGAAGAAAAATGAAATAGCACTTCACTTTCAAATACAAATGTAGTTCTCACTCTCCATTTATATTCCTTCATTTTGAGATGGACTGTGCTGATTTTTTTTGCATTGATTACTTACACTTCAATCCTATGTCTACTCAGAAGTAAGTCTCATTGAATTCAATGGTGCTTACTCCCAGGTAAGTGTTATAGGATTGCAGCTGGGCAGCCCAATCCAATCTTAGGCTTTCAGCAGCAGACCTTGCAACCCACTGCTATAATTCTTGGTGTGGCAACACAAAATGTGCACTGCTATCATGCGCTGTAGGACCACTAATTCAAATGGCCAGAGGCCCCATGTGCATGACCAGGGGTACCCAAACCCCAGCCTGGGGGCCACTTGCAGCCCTTGGGGACTCCCAATCCAGCCCGCGGGGAGCCCCCAGTCTCCAATGAGCCTCTGGTCCTCCAGATACTTGCTGGAACCTGCTCTGGCCTGACGCAACTGCTCTCAGCATGAGGGTGACTGTTCAGCTGGGGGCTGAAGGCTCCCTCCACTGCTTGCTGTTTCACGTGTGTGATGCAGCAGCAGCAGCAAAAGAAAGGTTGGCTTTGCTTTGTGCAAGGCCTTTTATAGGCCTTGAGCTATTGCAAGACCTTCATTCATTCATATAAATTCTATCTCTACTATATTCATTTATGTAAATTTATTCAAATTTGAAATGTAAATTAATTTTTTCCCAGCCCCCAACACAGTGACAGAGAGATGATGTGACCCTCCTGCCAAAACGTTTGGACACCCCTGGACAAGACAGTGGCCCACCCATTCTGCACTAGAGCAGCAGGGGTGATTCATGGGAAGCAGTGGGACGGGGTGGGCTGGGATGGTTCGAGAGAGGGAAGGGGTAGATCTCAGCAGCATTTGTGCACACTGGGATCATATCCCCCCTTTCCCAACCAGTCATGACTTCTCAGACATATGACAGCTAAGTAGACAGGATAGGTCTGAGGAAACCCATTGGCAGCCAGGTGGCTTATGGGGAGGTAGGTAAGAATACTTTTAGTTATGTCTCCCGGACTGTCTGGTCACCTAACATAGGCTCTTGCATGCACTCTATTGGTGTCCCTGCATCAAGTCGACTGGTGGGGAATAGGACTGGGCCGCTAGCTATATACAAGTATGTCCCATAAAGTTCCCTTTCCAAAATAAGGGTACATTCCTAACTCCCAGGTTAGGCTGACACAAATCACTTGCGCTGACCCAGGGGTGTTGCAAACATGCCATACGGCACATTTGCACTTTAGAGTCGGGGAGGCCAGCACAAGGAATTATGCTGGCCTCCCTTCACCGGATCCAGGCACAGCAGGGTAAATGTGCATCAACTGACACAGGAGTCTGGGGCTGGCTTGAGGAGGAGGCTTTTCAGGGCAGGGGAAGGAGGGGTGGCAGGCATTCCTAGGGCTCGGCTGGGAGCACGGCCAGGATTCAGTGGTTCTCATGCAATCCAAATCAGCCTCCTGAGGTGGTGCAGATCCAGGTAAACCCGTTGGCGCCAGTGCAGCACAACACAGGGTAAGTGAAAAATTTTCCTCTTGCCTTGGGTTGCACCAGTTCCGGCCCCAAACTTGCACTAGATGCCGCACAGGCCGGCCTGCTACAGCACAAGTTAGGATTGCACTGTAATGCCCACCGGCTAATTAGCATCCCTTATCCCAAAATAGCCAGCCTTAGTTACATAAATGCAACTGGCAGGTAGCTCACCTGTTCAAGCTGCAAAGGGTCCTCCTTCGCCAGTCAGCAGGCTCAGGAGCCACAGCAGTCACACCTTGGTTTTCCATAGTCTTATGGCTTAGAAACTACACAGGTCTCCAGCCATCTCCAGTGCCTGCCCTGTGGCTGCCTGACACTCACTCTCTGGCAAAGATCTTTTTCACTTTCTATCTCCAAAATCCTCCTTCTCCCTACTAGGTTACAGCTGTAAACCACACCCATTGCAAGCAAAAGTTCTGGCATTAACTCTATACTTCCCAGACCTGTCAACACAAGGGGCCACTGCTGATACCGCACACTATCTCCTGGGGGAATCTTCTGTATTTCCACTACAGAGGGTAGACATCACTGTTCCTCTAGAGCAGCAGTGTTGGGCAGACTTTTGCATTCTATGCATAACATAAGAATTGCCAGACTGCAGGGATCATTGCACACAGCCCATCTGCTTGTGGCAGCTGCCTTCTCTCTTCTACTCATAGTGGCTCATCAGATTCATTTGCCATGAGCCAGGCAGGCTGCTTTGTACACTACTGTTCGACTAGCACAGAAGTGGACTGCAGTGGCATGCAAAACAGCAGGTTCTGCTGGTGACAAATGAATCAGACAACCTGCTTTTTGTGAGAAGGACGTAACCAGGCAGAAGAAAAGAACATTTGTCACCAGCAGAGTGGGCACAGACTGGAGGTGAAGGATGAGCAGAAAATAGATTGGGGGCTACTGGCAGATCTCTCTGGCTGATTCTCAGTAGATCAGCAAGGGCATATGACTGCAGATGGTTTAACAAGACCAACAGCAAAATGATTTTTCTCCCTAAACTAGGCTGTTAGAATCCTTGATCTGTAGTAACTCAGATGTAATCTGCATATGCAGGTAATCCCAGTATGTGGGTCAGAGGATGCTGGCTTTGCCTCATCAGCCACCATTTTGCACCTGGCCCCATTCTCACTCCTGTGCATAGTTTGCACCTGGCTCTGGTATACCTGAGCTACTTGTTGAAGGGGGGGGGGCAGATCCTGGAAGCTTGAATTCTGTCCATGCCTGCCCTAAGCCACCAGGACATTATAGATAAGTAATGAAACACTTGTGGCATTCAGATTTATACAGAATTTAATGCTGCAGCAGGATAGTATCACTTTTTCAAACCACCAATTTGAAATGTTTCAGACACATTGATTGAGGTATGCTGCAATCCTGCAGGCAGGTTACTTAGGGCCCAATCCTATCCAAACTTTCCAGCATTGGTGCAACCTCAATGCAACCCCAAGGTAAGGGAACAAATATTCCCATACCTTGAGGAGGCCTCTATGATTGCCTCCCCATTACAGGAAGCAGTGCGTACCCCATTGGCACAGCAGCACCAGCACTGGAAAATAGGATTGGGCCTTTAACGTCTATAGAAACTAGCAGTTAAGCAGGAGTAAACCCTGCACTGTGTTATACTATGGTGGCCTTAAATAACATCTTCATGCAGAACCTTAAAAGAGCCAGTTTTCTAAAGCAACACAGAAGTTCCCAAGCTTCACCCTCTCAGTGACTGCAAGAATATCTTGCAGTTTTGATCCTTCCTCAAGAAATATGTAAGGGGAGCAGGGCCAGCCCATCCAGCAGCAGATTGGCAAGGGACACTCACATCTGTCTGCCCATTTACTTACACTACTCCTCTTTCCACTGCCCCCTTCCTCCTGCACTTCTTCTGCTTCTCTGTCCCACCCCCTTCATTTTTCAGTCCAGGGAGTGGGAGAATTAGTGGAAGTGGGAGGCCACACCACCAGTAAGGGATGGAGCACATTTGACACACTACTTCAGGCACCAGGAGGTTTGAATGGGAGTTATGACAGTTTGATACACACACACTCATGCGCACGAGCTCACACACACAGAGTTGGATTACCTTTGCTCACATTATGACTTTGTATCCTTCACTGTCCAAAACCAGAAAGTATCATGAATAGATCTCCAGCCTGAAAATGGAATAGGTAATGATTGGTGACTATAGGTTGGTAACCACCGGCAGTTCTAGACAAAACTTATGAAAAAGATCAAAATCTTAAGGAGGGGAAGCATCATATTAGACCCTACTGAACAAAATTTAAAAAAAACAAAACATGCACCAACCTTTATAATTAGGTGATCTTAGGATCAAACTGTGTGTGATGCTAAATGTACTTTTTCCTTTCTATTTTTGTTTTTAAGTAGAAGCCGTGAGGATCTGATCAGGACTATGGTGCTGGAGGAGGGCTTTTAAAACCCTCATGTATGTGATGCTGTTGCAACCAGTCATCCCTCCTCAGTGCTATTTTGGGCAAATAGCAGCTTCTGGTAGCAAGGATTTTTATTAGGCTTATGGTAAGGGAAGGGTTAAAAACCTCTCTTCTCCCCCCCCCCCCCAAAAAAAAAACCAAAGTACAGGCTTCATCCTGGTTGCCTCCTGGCAATTTGGGTTTTTTTGCATTTAACCTAACACACAATTTTACCCTTATTTTTAAAAGAATTAAGCTTTCGCCACTGTACACACCAGCAGGGGCAGCCCAAGCCCATGGCCACACAAAACTGTGCCAAATTTTGTAAACCTATTTCTGGCAGTATGCATGCCACCACCACACACATGCACCAGCGCCTCCACACATGCACACCAGCATTCCCAGCCAGGCTCTGGTGAACATGCCAGCACTCCCCTGTGCCATCATGCGTAGCAATGTCCTCGTAATTGTTCTCCACCACCTCCTGCACTGCCGCCACTTCTTGCAACATGTCCAAGCATTAAGGATCTCCTAAGGAAAATCTCTGTGCTCCTAGCATCATCCTCACCTGGCTACATCACACATAGCATCAGGGAAGTAAAGGGAATGGAGGAGAAAGTTACCATTTTCCCCAGCATTCTTCTGGAGGACAGCGCTTAGGTACACAATCTGTTCCTAATGCTAGTCACTTTCTCCAGCATCTCAGCAGCAGCAGCACTGAGGAGGAGGCAAGCTCCTGCTTCTTGCTTGTTCTCCATTGGGATGATAAGACAATGGACCAGCAATAGGCTGAAGTGGCCAGGCAGGCAGTGTGCCAGGAAGGCGATGGGCAAATGTGGCGTGCAGGGCAGCTGGTTCCTTAGTTTGCCATCTCCCTTAGCTTGCCACTGGAAGCAAGTACTTCAGTCAGCTTCATAGCTTAGCCACCATTGCACACCAGACACAATCCAATGCACAGTTTGACATGCTTAGATCTATTGAGCTCTTCAGTGTGCTAAATTTCATGTTGGATTATGGCCACTGTTAACTATGTTCTTAACAGTGTTTCACAGAATTCTCTTCCTTTTTTTATGATGATAGTATCTGTGCACACCTATAAATATGATCTGAAGCTGGTGCATCATTATAACTTTGATTTAATATAGATCTATACCCTTTGGTTGGCAACCTTCAGTCTCGAAAGACTATGGTATAAGCCTACAGCACCCAGTGTTCCCAGGCAGTCTCCCAACCAAGTACTAACCAGGCCTGACCCTGCTTAGCTTTGTGTACATGTTTTTCCATGTCAGCGCAATGTGTAGCATTCAAGTTGACTACTGCTGATATCCTAAACTAAAATGGACAAAGCCCCACAGAAGTGTGAGATAAGCATCAATTAGAGTGGTGAACTTTTTCGTACATGTAGTTTTCCTTTAGATGCAAATATCCTGGCTGTAATAAAACCTTTCAAATGATTGCAGTGAGACAACAGGAATAGCTCTTCAGTCTGCCCAAGTGACTGAATTGACGGGTGAGGAAATGGTCTAGCTCCATGTGCAACACAGTGCAACCAGGTATCCTTGTTTCTTAGTGATTTGAGAAAGGCTGAGATGCTTTTAAAGATAGTCCTTTCAGTGCTGGATATTTCGTAAAGCTTGGATGCCTGTACAGAGGGGTTGCAATTAATTCGTCACTGATGTGAAATGAGTGTTTACTCTTCAGAATTGTTCTTCGTGTTAAAAATGGTTTCTCTTAAAACAGACAGGCAGGAACAGATAAAATTGGTATTGATTTCTCTGTCATGTTGACCCCTTAACAATGGTTGTATACTAGCTCAGTGAAATGAATGTGGGGTTATCGGTCTATTATACGGTGGACAGGTAACCTCATGCAGTGAGCATCAGCTGGGTAGCACTCTCTTCATGGAGAGCCTTATCAGCAGAAGCGGAAGGAACAGGAGAAAGAACAGTTACCTATTCATCCTGAGGAACCAGGTGAGGGGGACACTAGCTGTTCACAGGACAATATTGGGGGTCCTTTCATGTTGCCCCTCTGATCAAAAATCATCCATGTCAAATGTTTCAGGTATATCTGCTTCCATGGACACACAACAAAAAGTGTGTTGTATCCAAGGAAAAGCAGCTATGACTAAACCCCATTGAAATGAACTCCTTGAACTAATTCATCTCACTGATTTCAATGGGGCTTACAGCCCAATCCTATCCACACTTTCCTGGGAGTAAGCCCCACTGACTCTTATGGGATTTACTTCTGAGTAGACATGCATAAGATTGGGCTGTTAGTCATTACTAATTTTCTTAGGATGCAATATAAAATACTATTTAAAATGTCAGTAATTTCCATGGGTTGCACAGTGAAGAGTGTCATTTCAAAACACTGAAGCTGAAAACCGAGCAGCTGCCATTTTGTTTTGTAATGGTTGCTAGTATGATATCTATTTTGTATCTAGGCTAATGTAGACCTAGCCAGGAAGAATGGGCCTCACATATCTAAAGAGTGCCCCGATGAATGTTTACATCTGCTTGTATAGAGCCTGTCCTTTTTTTTCAACCTTCCCATCATGAAAGAATTGTAAACTTTCCAAGTGGTTCTTCTACTGCAGTCAAGCTAATCTGGAAGCAAGCAATTGATAGTATATTCCTGTTCACTCTAAGCAATTCGAATGGAATTCTAAATACTTAACTGGATGGTCAAAAGGTTAACCATTTTTACCATGGTGGTGGTAAAACCTGCAACTGGTAGGCAGGTTTGACAAGATAACTCCTGGCTTCAAACGTGCCTCATGGTCTCCAAATGTTATTTCTGTAGATTTATTGGAAAGAAGGTTTGAGATGGATCCACAGGTGTTCTTCTGCATGTGGAAAGTAACTTCACTCATAGAAAGGCTGCTTTACACCTCACTCTACAATGTTGAATGGGGACAGAGAAATTTAGTCCAAAGTCAGTTTTTTGCATTTGCAACAGCTTGTCCAAACACTTTGCACAAGTAGAAACATCTTTGGTCCCTTTGGGTAGAAAGGCGGGATTAAAATGTAGTAAATAAATCAACATGAAAAACTGCATCAAACTTATTTGCTATTGCACCTAGGAAGACCTTTGCTCAAGTTGTAGTACAGCTATTTGTAGAGCAGTACAAGCAGTGGTGTCACTAGGGGGGGTGCGGGTCACACCAGGTGACACACATGGTGGAGAGGAAACATCACTACTGGCCAAAATGGTTAAAAACTTGGTATTTTCAAATAATACCATCATGTTATATATCAATCATTGCATAATTTCATGCAGAATGCAATGAAACAAACCATGCTGAAATATCCCTATTCTATCAAAAGTTATAGCCAAAAACATCACCATGCCCACTGCCTGGGGCGTTGCCCCACCCACTGCATGGGAGGAGGTCAATCATAGGGGTGACGTGCTGGCCTCCCATACTGGGTGATGCAAACCCTCGTGACACCACTGAGTAGAAGCAGATTTTCCTTCTGCAGATGGTTCTTTGGATCCAGCTTTATGTTATTGTAAGAAATGGCTACAATCCAGAGAAAGTTACTAGTATTGTCAAGTCTCCGTTATAGCTATTTTAATCCATTTTAAATATGGGATTTAAGCAAATAAGCCAGGATCTAAAGAACTTCTTAGGTGTACCCACAAGGGCCTTGATGTGCCCAGTGGGAATTTTTGATGTTGTTGTCTCTCTGAATCTTGATGCCATGTCAAACAACTTTACAAATTCTCCTGAGTTTCAAAAGACCTTTGCTCGGAGGGTTCAAGGCATATGAGTCAAAGATCCCTTTGGGCACACAGAACTGTGTGAGTCTTTGAATCAGTGCCATGGGATTTTCTTCTGGATTGCTGAACTGTTTCCCATTTACTCTATGGCTTGCACAGCTGAGTTTGGCACAACTTTGGCAGACGGTGTTATTTCAGTCATGTTTACTCGTCAACTCTGTTCCTCAAGTTTGTGAAACAGCTAAATGTTTGTGATTTCATGATAGTGCCATCTGCCATTTATCCGTGTTTGCAAACCACGGAAACACATTTTATCAAGGACAAGTAAATAGCACAGAAGACATTGATTTTTAACTTGAGACAAACCAAAAGACATCGCAGGAGCTTCCAAATCTGTGTCGTTGAGGGGGCGGTGTGAAAGGGGGGATATTTTATTAGTGCACTATGATATCCATAATATATTTGGGGCTTCCATGTTTTGCATTAAGAAAATGTCATAAACGCACAGGAGAAGTCCTTTTCAAATATGCCAGGACAGCATTGTCTCTCTCAGTAGAAAAAACATTTAGTCATACAAGTTGATAATGATGAATTTAATGTGATCTTCTTTAGAGACTTCTATAAAAGACCCATTGTTTTATTATTCTTTTATAGTGGATATTAGCACTTCCCATGTATAGTGGATACTAGCAATCCCATGCTTTCCAGAGCCCAGGGCTTCAATGGCACCGAAATGGCTACCACTGCATCCAGTGGAAAGCAGCGCAGGGGCTACTCGGGGTAAGGAAGCTTACGCTTCCTTAGCCCATGCAGGGCCTCTGAGAGGAATTTTATCAAGGGGCACAAAGTTTCTTTTGGGCCCCTTTGCGAAGGGGCAAGGATGAAACAGAGCAGGGGAGGGTGGTGACGGGCAAGCAGAATAGGGGCAGGGACGGGCAAAGCAGGGTGAGGGGAGGGTAGAAACAGCTGGAAAAATCTTTGGAGCCCAGGTCTACCCACCCATGTGGCACCAGTAGTGTCCCCAACATCTCCAGTCATGGTAGTGTCCCCAGCAGATAGGAAAATGTCAGATCCCAGGTAATTTCTGGGCCCCCTCCTTTGGCTCCTGGGCCCCCCTTTTGACCCTGGGCCCGGGTACATATTACTCCCCTCTCCTAAGCCCCAATCCCATGTAATCCCCAGGTGTCCCCAATGGGTCTCCTCAGATCTGAGCCTGCTATTGAGCTCTCCCCCACTCCCCACCCCATAACACCTACCCCAAACAAGCTTACCTCTCTGTCACCCAGCACTCACCTGGAGCTCTGGGTGGCAGTCCCCTCTCAGCCGGCCAGCACTGGCTCGGTGTGAGCCCATGCCAAGCCAGCTACAGCACTGCCTCACCATCAGAGTAAGAAACCAGAGTTGTTTACCTAACACAACCAAGCAACAGGCTGGATGTCAAAAGAAGAAAAGGTTATTTAGCAATAAGACATGATGGCTTTTCGGTAAAAGGCAATCTGTGCACCAAAGCCAAGCAAGTCCATCTTTTATATTACTAGCTAGTAAATGTTAACTAACTAAGTTTATTAACTTAGGATGCAACTCACCAGCTTCTGCTGGACTACATCTTCCAGTCGTTGTCAACCAGCTCTGAGCAAAGGCTCCCACCATAACCCTATTTAAATGGAGAGAGGTTGTGGAACAAGAATGACTGATAGATTGTACTTTTCCTCCTTTTGATGTTACAGGGTGCCTCAGTTCATGGGTGCAAAAGAGACGTAGGGCTGCCCATGCTTGAAAACCCCCCAACAGTATGGAGGCAGCTTTTCAGTGTGGCCACCTGTCTGCATGATGCAGCTTTCTGTATGGTTTCAATCATGTTGCTGCAAAAAAGGGGGCTTTGTGAGCATGTGTGAAATCACTGGGGAAAGCATAACATAAAAGCTCTGCTATGGGGAGGTGTGGCCACAGAAGTATTTAACATGTCAACTACATCTCTGCTTGCAGGTGTGAATTGGTGTTGGCAAGTTTTGTGAAGAGGCTGCATCAATGGAAGTCAGTGTCTTTAGTGTTGTGATACAAGTCAGTGGCATCATGAAAGATGCCATAATGAAGAGGCCCAGGAGGCTGGGGGAAGGAATTGGAAGAATACCATTCTTCCACTTTAGCCTGTCAGGTGTCACTTTTATAGAATGAAGACATGTGCTTTTTTCACTTAATTTTTTTAAACATATGAATTTTTCTGCTCTGAGTGGAAATTTTATATTTTTGAATCTCCTGAATGGTTACGTATAATAAATATTAAGCATTAATGTACACAGGGTGTGTGATTCAGCGTTAAGTTCAAACTATGGGCTTTACAAAAATAGTCCAGAGGTCACTGACACCATACCAGGCTAAGGGGAAGTGGCTGTGCTTAGGGTTCTAGCCTCAGTTCAGCTAGGTGAGACTAGGAATGTTTGTTCATGACTAAGAGCCCAATCCTATGCATGTCTACTCAGAAGTAAGTCCCATTAGAGTCAATGGGGCTTACTCCCAGGAAAGTGTGGATAGGTTTGGGCTGTCAGGCTTCAATCCTAACTAAAGGCTGCCCACAGGGTGCAACTACACCAGCATAGGCTCCACTGCATCCTGCAGGTAGCCAAAGACCATGAAGAGGGGTGTGGAGAGATGAGTAAACATTCCATTTACTTACTCTGCTCCTGCATGGGCCTCTGTGGGTCTACTTGAACCTGTGCCAGCTCTTTAGCTGACAGAAATACAAATAGACAAAAGAGGGTGTGCCAGGGCCAAAACCGAGTAGAGGATATTGGAGGAGCCATCACCACCAATATGATGATAATGATGATGATGATTAACAGTATTTATATGCCACTTTTCAACAGAAAGTTCATAAAGTGGTTTACAAAGAAATATATATCCTCCACCTACCCCACCATGCTACCTGAGGCCCCGATGCCCACACAGCTCCGTCCATCCCACCAGATTACTGTCAGGGGCAGTAGTAGCTAGGTCTAGTGGCGAACCTCTGACACCACCGTTTGTGGTGTCCACTTCTAAAATGGCTGCTGCCCTAATTAGGATTTAAGTGAAAGTCTCATTAATTTTAATGGAATTTAGTCATAACTAAGGGCCCGATCCTATCCAACTTTCCAGCACCGGTGCAGCCACAATGTAGCCCCGAGATAAGGGAACAGATGTTCCCATACCTTGAGGAGGCCCCTGTGACTGCCTCCTCACCACAGGATGCAGTGCATGCCCCATTGGCATGGCTGCACCGGCAAATTGGACAGGATTGGGCCCTAACTTCCTTAATTTTGACTAAGGGCCCAATCCTATCCAACTTTCCAGTGTTGATGCAGGCAGAATGCATCCCAGAGGTAAGGGAACAAACATTTTCTTAACTTGAGGAGGTCTCCATGATCCCCCCCCCCCCCAATGCAGGATGAAATGCATGGTTCATGAAAGTCGGAAGGGATTGGGTCCTAAATATAAGATTCATCTATTGGAATTACATTCCACGTAGGACTCAGAAAGAATCTCCTTCTTTCTCTGTGCTTGCATAGTTATCAAGTGACTAGTGGTAGACAGGGGGCTATTCCCAGGATAGTGTCAGAAAGTTGCTCTCATTTGCTCATCTGCTCCTGCCCTGAAGCATCTCTGTCCTAGCTGAAAGAGTTATGAAACCTGCAGTGTCACGGTTATAATGTGCAACGGAAAGTTGGCAGGAAAGAGAAGGGAGCCAGCTGCAGGGCAGCAATGGTGGAAGAGTATTTTCCCATCCTCACCTGTTAGTGGGCTTCCCAGAGGCAGCTGATGGGTCACTGTGAAAACCGGGATGCTGGGTAAGATGGACCTCAGCCTAGTTCGGCAGAGCTTTCCTTATGTTCTTAAATTCATGAATTACAGATTAACAAAAGGTATAAATTTCAACTACCTGGAATTTGAATATAGAGAGCTTTTTTGTGCATAGTCCAATAATAATATTCAGGACAATGTGAGCAGCCCATCCCTTGCAGCAGACTTTTTTTCCTCTTCTTTTTCTTTTTTTGGAGGAAAGAGAAATAGACCACAGAGGGATAATAATAAAAATCTAATTGTAAATGGTAATAGCAAATTAAGCAAAGGTCTCCACAAGAGCTGCAGGAAAAAAAATTGTTCCTTCTCAAATAAAGGTGAGAGAGGTCAGTATGAAGGTTTTTATCTAATGTGATTTCTAATGGTGGCCTAATGACCCATCCGCTCCAAAGAGACCAACCCATAAAGGTTATTGCCAGTATGTATGGGCTCACCACGCAGAATCGCCATGCTTCAGCATGCCACTGAAAATCATCCCTTGCTTTGGTGGGAACATGGTGGCCCTTTTGGTGACATGGTAGAGACCAGAAACTGCACAGGGTGAAGTGAATGTCTCCCAGTGCCCATAAAGAGCAGTCTCCATGCAGGGGTCACCAAAGCTATCTGTGTCCCCCTAAAAAAGCAGAAAAATATGCCTCATTTTCTAGAGTTTTCAATCACTGCTGGATAAGTCTGGCCACCTGCAATTTGGAGGAGATTAATAGATTTTTGTTTCTGGTGTACTCCAGGCATGCCCAAATGGCAGCCTTTAATGAGTGTGGCTCAGAGCTGTGATGTGCACCTGAAAGTGCAGGGTGCCTCTCTGGAAAGTCCAGTTTCCATCTAGACTATGGACATCTTTGCCTGAAAATTGTACAGCCCACTCTGATCCAGTTATCTCACAAGGGGATGGACAAGGGGAATCAATGCAGGCAGAAAATTGTACTGTGTGTGGACTGCAGGAATTGGATCCATTTAAGGAGCATGTTCTCCCCCCAAAATTACATGTTGTGGAACTCGTATAACGCATCTGCACAGGTACTTCCACAGGTTCCACAGGTAGTTCCACAGGTAATGAGAAGACAACAATCAGTGAAGTATGACCACCCCCTAGCAGACTGTATGTGAGCTAGTGTTCTAGTGACATATACCAAAATCCTAACCCTCAGCAGCCCACATGATGCAGCAGCACCAACAGAGCACACACTGCATCTTACAGTGGGGCTGTGTATGACACAACAGCCTTGGAGATGTAAATAAAAATATTTTTTGCTTACCTCCTTGTAGGCTACTTGGCTGCCAATGGGTCTTCCTCTTTGAGGAACCTCAGTGGGTATGTTGGGCTGAGAAAGGGAGTGACAGGATCTCAGCATGCACGACTACTGCTGACTCCACCCCTCCTGCCCCACTCCCCACCCCCTGCCCACTCTGCTCCCCACCCCAAATCTCCCTGAACCACCTACAAATCTCCCCAATAGCATCTTATCTGGTCTGGCATAGCCTGGGTGTGCCACTGGCATGTGTGCAAGGCATCTGGCCATTTTCACTGGTGGTCCCGCAGTGACAACAGTGGCATGTCTTTTGCAATGCTGAATTGGGACTTATGGGGGTGGGTCACAAGATCCACTCCTGTAAGCTCTAGTTTGGACTGGGGTGTAAGTCTGCTATCCTACATACAATTCTCTGGGAGTAAGTCCCATTGAGGTTAATGGGCCTTTCTTTTGTTTAGAAATGCAAAGACTGCCCTGTAAGCAACAGGGGTGTGAGTCAGGACTTTCAGGGTTTGAATCTCACCTCTGTCATGAACTCAGTAGATGGTTTTAAACAAGCTGTTCTTCCTTTATTTCAGCTGCGATGTGGGAATATAAAAACTTATAGAGTTATTGTAAAGATGACATGGATCTAATACATGTGAAGCAATGTTCCCACTCTGAAAGCACTATACAAATATTGAATATTCTTATGTGAGTAAAAAGGATTCAGAGGCCAGAATAAAATTGGAGGCAAATGTTTTTGCAGTCACTAAAGAAAATAGGCAGTACATTTGTTGCCCAGGAGAGATTCAACATGAAAAAACATCTGGGAAGAAACCTGGTCCCTCCAAACTGTTTCACTAAGACTGCAATCCTAACCACGCTGTTTTAAGAGTTAGCCCCATTTAACAAAATATGGCTTACTTCTGAGTAGACCTCGTTAGCATTGTGCCCAAAATCTTTTAAGTACTTGGATTTAAGCCAGGGCTTTTCAAACTGGGGCATCACGACACCCCAGCCTGTGGGCCCTGGCCTCTGCCCCCTTAAGGGGCGGGGGCAGCCTGGAGGCAGGGAGGAGGCAGCAGCGCGATGCTCAGGGGGCTGCAGAGGCTTGGCAGCACTTACCCAAGCCTCCTGCAGCCTCCCCAGGGTGTGGGGAGCCCGGTGCAAACCTCTGTTAGGGCTCCCCACAGCAGTGAAAGTGGAGCAATCACACTCCACTTCTGTTTTAGTGGAGGGGGGCTCAATCGCTCCGCTTTTACATTCACTGCTGCAGGGAGTTCTAACAAAGGTTCGCACCAGGCTCCCTGCACCCTGGGGAGGTTGCAGGAGGCTTGGGTAAGTGCTGCCAAGCCCCTGCAGCCCCCTGAGCGGCACGATCCTGGGGAACTTACAGTGGCTCAAACTCTCCTGGAGAGTTTGAAAACCACTTATTTAAGCCAATGTAGCTGTATCAGAATAGGAAAGGGTTATAGCTCAATAAAGAGCATTGAACGTAGAAGGGCATATCTTCCATAACAAAGGGACTCAGGTAGCAGTTGTCTGGGGAAGACTGTTGCCAAAGTCCTCAGAAAGCTGTTACCGATTAGAATAGACAGTACTGGGCAGTACCTGTCCCAGTATAACCAGTTTTATACACTGAAATCAAGGGAATAACCTCCGACTGTGTCCCAAGCTATTGGGCTGTGTATCTGGACTAGGGTTCAGGCTGCTTCTAAGCAAATTGAATCACCCTGATTTCTGTGAGTTGGGTGAATTTTTATTACAATCATTTGCTCTATTCCATTTTGTGACATGGAAAATGCACCCATTAAAGATATGTCAATGTTTTATAGTCAATGACACCAACTTTGTAATGCCAATTATAAGAACACATGTTAACCCATTTCTTGCCAGCCCACAGGTGTACACATTTAATCCCTGTTGCATATATGCAACTTTGGGCAAAAATGGTTTAACTGCGGCTGGCTGGTGAGCAGGCTTTGATGTAGCGTAAAAGATGGTTGTATAAACTTTGCTCAATCAATGGTTGCCTCAAAATAACATTTTAATGACAAGCTTAAAGGGTTAAGCCAGAGCACATGCCTATATTAGAGACTATTGGATGCCATGAAATAGGGAATAAAAATGTTGTTCCTTTTTTTAAATATCTGACTGTATTAAGATAAAGGGAAAATGTTCAAGAATTGTTGCAAGATTTACTTTGAATTAATAAATACCTCTCCAAAAACATTTGTACTTATTATTTCCTGTTTAAATCTTTTCCATAACAATAAGATCCCAGTTTGCACTAGTGGTTTAAAACGTTGGCAGCTTCCTTTCAGCTGATGATACAGAACTTCATTTCCACCCCAACTCTTCCATACATCATACTACGTATGGGGCAGGGGTGCCCAAACCCTGACCCTGGGGCCACTTGCAGCCCTCGAGGACTCCCAGTCTGGCCCTCAGGAAGTCTCCAGTCTCCAATGAGCCTCTGGCCCTCCGGAGATTTGCTGGAGCCCATGCCGACCTGATGCAACTGCTTTCAGCATGACGGCCAATTCGACCTCTCGTGTGAGCTGTGGGACGAGGGCTCCCTCCACTGCTTGCTGTTTCATGTCTGTGATGCAGCAGCAGCAGCAAAGGAAAGGCCTTTTATAGGCCTTAAGTTACTGCAAGACCTTCATTCATTCATATAAGTTCCATCTCTAATACATATTCATTTATGTAAATTGATTCAAATTTGAAATGTAAATTAATTTTTCTCGCCAGCCCCTGACACCGTGTCAGAGAGATGATGTGGCCCTCCTACCAAAAAGTTTGGACACCCATCTATCACAGCTATCTAGATCTTGGGATCAACTGCATAGGAGACTTTCTGTTGTGCTCCACACAAGCTCCTGACATTCCTCCAGAACACTTATAACAGCAGGGTGCTAGCAGTGAAAGCGTTTTCTCTTATGAAAAATAATGTGAGTGGGGAACTGTGGCTGGGGTGTGAACTGCAGGGCATGCAAAATAAGGAAGAATTACTTCCTTGAAAAGTCTGACGCAGTTTACAGCCAAAAAGAATAAAGAATATATCATGGCAGATGATTACATTTCAATGCGAAACAAGAACAGCAGCAGTGCTGCCAAGGGCAATGTTAAAGCATAAAAGAGACCTGAAGAGCAAACAGGTAGCAGGTCAAACACAACCATGCTGGTAATCATTTGCAGGTTCCAAGGAATTCCAGTGCTCAAATTATGGGTCTTGGCCTATCAACAAGATGGGAAGATACCTGCCAGGACTGGGGCCTCTGAGAGGAATTTTATCAGGGGGTACAAAGTTTCTTTTGGGCCCATTCCCAAGGGGGAAGGGCTAATGGGAACAGGCAGAACAGGGGGTAAAATAAGGCAGGGGGAAGGTGCTGACAGCCTGACAACTTTGGAGCCTAGGTGTACCAAGCTTTTTGATGTGGAGCCCAGGTCTGCCCGACCATGTGGCACTGACATTTTAAAAAAAGTAATATGGAAAACCAAGCACACTCCCAAGTCTTTCTAAAATCTTTGACTTGAAAACTTTCTTTAGAGAAAGAATTCAATCTTTATAGAAAACTCATTGCAGAAAATTAGCATCATTGTATTTAGGCTCACACTAAGAAGGAAGGTGTCCTGCGTGCACCAAAATGAACTTCTGTAGCAGCTGCAGCCCCACAGCTGGGTCCCTGAGCTGCTCTCCACTCTCTCATGATTATCGGATCCACAAGCTGAAGAGCTATTGTATCAGACCTGTTTCCTCCCAGATATCACACTGTGTTAAGGAGGGTCATGGATGCATTCCTGGGCCCGGTGTGTATGGCTTGAAGCAGCAGTTGCCACTGCATGCCCATGGTTGCGCCTCCAGCATCATGCGCAGGCAGTGAGTTCAGGTGAGATAGGAAAATGTAAGATCCTAGGAATTTTCTGGGCCTCCTCCTTTGACTCTTGGGCCCCTTTTGTGACCCTGGGCCTGGGTACAAATTACCCCCTTTCTGCCCCTCTCCTAGGCCCTGGCCAGGGCCTCCTGGCATCTGAAGTGAAGTGGCATGCCAAATGCTGCCTCCCTTACATGACGGTGATGTGTCCGCCTCTGCCCCTCCAAATTCATAAAATGGAAAAGGAAGAGGGAAGGAGAGGGAGAGGAAGTCTCGGACATGCCAATCACTCTCCAATCTTTCAGGCTTCCTCTTCAGGCTTCCTCTTCCACTCCATTCACATCTTCCTTTCCCAATTCAGGTGGGGGGGGGAGCAGCAGAGTAGGGTGTCAGAGGTGGCATCCCTCACCAATCTGCTACCTGAGGCAATCACCTCAATGGATGGACACACCCTGCTTGCATCACTGTGCCTGCCTTGGTTCTCCTCTTCCAGGTTTTGCATGGTCCTGGTGATGCAGGGTTGAAACAACCTTGGAAAAGGGCAATCTTAGCTTGCTCTTTCTCCCACTGAGCTCAGCAGCAAAACTCAGCTAAACAGATGGTAGGCAGAAAGTATGAGCAGTGGGGAAATGAAGAAAGAGATGGAGAGTCCAAATTGGGGTTGCAGGGAGACACCTGATGGTGCAGAGGATCACTTGAATGTAGTTGGTCTGAGAGCTAATTTGACTTGCTTGGCATACAGTGTGGCCCAGGTCTCTGCTCCTCAGTCATCAGACAGGAGACTCATGTTCCATTGACAGAAGGTCTGGGCAACTAGTGCGACAGCCGCAGCAATGGTGCACAGAACAGGGCAGCCAGTGCAAATGACTAGAGACCACCTGAGTGCCACTAGAGCACTCAACCACCACTGGTACCTGTAAATTGTGGCAGGGGTGACAGGCAGGGAGGATTGGGGTTGGGAGGGGGAGGATCAGAGTGGGGATTGGGGCCAGCCAGGGGCATGTTGGGGGAAGGCAGGGGCAGATATCAGTGGCAGCAGCACTGCTGATATCCTGTCCTCCCTTCCTGGCCTTGACACACCCCTTGGGCACACTAGGACTTACGCTAGCCAAAGGGCCAAGTAGGCCCAATGGTGACCTTCTGTTGCATCATGGTACCCTGCCAGCCTGTAGCATGCAGCCAAGTCAGCCATGGATAGGACTGGTGAGCATCTCTTACAATCTCACTTAGGATAGACAGCTCTGACTGAAACCAGAATAAATTCCTGGAGATTTTTTTTTTTTCCAACCTGATGTAATGTTGGAAATTTTTAGAGGTTCTGCTCAAATTTCCACAATTGCTTTGGTAATCACCTGAAGATTGAGAAAGATTCCAAGAGACTCCAGGAAAAGCCTGAAGGGTTAGCAACACTAATTTCACTTAAAGATACATGTATACACCATACCAACTATGAAAATGAGATACTATTCAGACATCAGACAAATTTGCATAGGATTGTAGCATTTATGTAACATGAGCTACAGACTGTCTCTTTGTCAACCCTCAGGAAAGAAGCTGGCCTAGTAATTAATATATTCCCCTAGGCATAATTCTCAGTATGCCTCCTGCTGAACCTAATGTTTCTTCTTGGCTACAGCCCTTTAAAAACATGTTCACAGGCAACTCCTGAATGCTCCTGCTGATGATATCACTTTTACTGGAGGTAAAAGAATTACCTTGCTGTAAAAGACTTCCCAGAACTCTGCTTCTCCCCCCTGCCCCATCTACAACCCAAGTAGACACTTGTGGTCTGTTGTGGGGACAGCCTGCTGTGCATAATCTGCAAACTGCTGTGCTTGCAGGATCAAAACAGAAATGGCACAGTAGCCCATCAGTGCCAGTCAGTGGTTTCGCTATGGGGCTGCGGGCTGCACCAGGTGGCGCGCACATGGGAATTGTTGGCATCCTTCAGTTTCGGAAGACTATGGTATCGCGCTCTGAATGGTGGTTCTGGAACAGAGTGTCCTCTCCAGTGCATGAAGCCTGGGTAAAGTAGATATGGAGGATAGATTGTTACCCATGCAGCAAATCCCCCCTCTCTGAACCGTATTGCAGAAGCCAGCGGCGTTGCAGGAGTTGCCAGAACATGACTGTTCAGCCATGACCTGCCTCAGGGACTCCAGCTCCGGATTTTGCCTCCAGGTTGACTCCTGAAGCCTCTTCCATAACTGGATGTAGCCACAAGGCAGTGGAGGTTTGGGATCAGAGTTTTCCTTCTCTCAGGTGAGCTGCCTTCCCAGGCTGACGAGCCCCATCTACCCGGTGGCTGTTTAGTCGCCTCTTACGACAAGTACAGCCAAACCGAGGACCCATTCTTATCCCCAGCCCCCAGGGGGGTGACACCACTATTCACCAAAATTTTTTAAATCTTGATATTTTCAAATAAATATCATGTTATATATCAATTGATGTGTAATTGCATGCAGAATGCAATGAAACAAACCACGCTGAAATAGCTCTATTCTGTGAAAAGTTATAGCCAAAGTTACAGCCAAAAGTTATAACCCTAACCCAGCAGGGGTGGGGTGATGACGTGTTGCCATGCCCACTGCCCAGGGTATTCCACATTCACTGCATGGGAAGTGGTCATCAAGGGGGTGACACACTGGCCTCCCACACCATTCAAGGCAAACCCTAATGATGCCACTGGTGCCAATGCCTGCTGCTAGAACAGAGGAGTCCAAAGTTGGATAGCCAGGGCGTGCATGACCTTTGTGTGACCCCCAGCTGGGCCCATGTGGGCCAACCCAGAAGTATTTGGCAGTGACGGGATGACATCACCGCCAATTCTTTGCGCATTCTGAGTCTGCCGGAATCATTTGGCAGCTGAAGTCTTTGATCCAGCTGACAAGCAAAGGCACTGCAGAGTGGGATGGCTATGCAGCATTGGACTGGGGAGGAATAGGAGGCTGGATGCTACCTGAGGGCCGCCAGAACCATGTGCTAGAAATTGGGTGCCTATCTCTAGGGGTGTCTTTCCACATTTCTCTTCCTGTTCCACACTGGAGGCAAGCAGTTTGCCAGTAGCATCCTCCGCTATTGATTCCAGTGGAGTTACAAAGACTAATCTGGCACTGTTTAGCCAGTGCATGTTTTTTTTTGCATTTTTTTTAGATGCTTCAATTAAGTAAGCATTGGTGTTCAATACTTTTTAAAAAATATAGGTAGCTAGAAGCGCCCATTAAGATAACACATGCTGTTCTAGGCAGCTGAAAAGGTGCCTGTAATCAAACACTAACTAAAAATATCATCAACCCATGACGGATAACTATCAGGTCTGCAGGTATTTTAATCACTCCAATTACTCAATTGTCTGAGCCTAATTCTTTATAGGCAGTTAAATTGCATTTGCCATGATTAATATGGCAGTGCTTGCCTTAAAACAATGGCATTTGGTGAACAACAAAGCCAGCACAAAAAGATGCTGCAAAAACAGCTAGAGGAATTATGATTACATGGCTACCCTTCACAAGTGAATGGATAAGAACAACACTCGGTTACTGTTAAAACGAGAAGGAGCAAATTTAAAATAAAGTCCCTCTAAATAATGACTTTGCATTCATTTTTTTTTTTAAAGTATTGAAGCTTGAACTAGACCAGGGTGGCCAAACTTTCGACTTTAGGGCTCCTGGACCTTTACCAATTGTGTAGAGCAAGGAATTTCAGCAGTGCAGTTTGTCATGTGTGAGAGACAATTCCATCTTCTACAACACGGGTCTCCAAACCCCAGCCCGGAGGCCAGATGCAGCACATGGCGAACCTCTATTCGGCCCATGGCCAGCCTCTTGTCCCCTGAAAACCTCTTGCCCACTCAACCGAACACGATCAGAATTGTGCAATAGTTGTATCTGGAGGGCATTCTGAGGGCCAGAGAGATTGAATGAATGAGCCCATTCATTCAATTATTCACTCATCTAAGTTCCATCTCTATTTTATTTATTTAAATTTTATATTTTTTTTTCTGGCCCTCAACACCGGATTAGATATTTGATGCGGCTCTCGGGCCAAAAAGTTTGAAGACCCCTGTTCTACACAATTGTTAAACGTCCAGGAGCCCTAAAGTTGGAAGGTTGGCCACCCCTGAACTCAACCATACAGCAAAAACATTTTTTGTCAGTGTCATTGGAAGGTCATACCCTGGAGAAACATGCTGGGCAAAATGCAAGGGGGAAAAAGTTTCTGGCTAGAGATGATCTTCTAATTAATCCATTTAGCAAGAAAAGCAAACATTTTACTAAAGATTTGTTAAGGCTACTTTCTTTAAGAAAGAAAGTAGAACACGAGAACAGGGAATGCTCTAAAGCTGATTTTGTTTTTGTGGTTTTGTTTGTTTGTTCAAAAATATTTATACTCTGCATTTTTTCTCCCTGTGGAGGTATCCAACATAGCTTACAAAGGGTTTTTTCCCTACATGTTAGTAATTGAGGACTTCAGGAGCAGCCTCCAGGAGCAGTCTTGGCTTCCTTTGGAGGAGACCTCACTGGAGATTTACAGTGTCTTTGTAACATTTGGTTGTCTTATAAATATGCAAGATTTACACAGTGCATACACAATATTCCTAGAGTAGCATGGTGGCTAAGAGGCTGAGGGCCCAATCCTATCCAAGTTAACAGCACCGGTGCTGCTGCAATACAGCCCCGAGGCAAGGGAACAAATGTCCCCTTAGCTTGTGGAGGCCTCCATGACTACCCTCCCACCACAAGATGCAGCACGCACCCCATTGACACCACTACACCAGGGCTGGAAAACTGGTTAGGATTTGGCACTGAAGTGCCAATTAGGACTTCACTAGTTCAAAGGTCACCTCTGCCACAAACTCACTATGTGGCCTCAGTCAAGACTCTCTCTCTCTTTCACTTCAGCTGCAGTGTGTGGATAAATAGCCTTACTTATCATACAGTGTTGTTGCAAGGCCTCCATCAAGATTGTCTTTGTGAATCACTTTGCACACTTTGAGGCTGACTGAGGGTGGTTGCCTTGGGTGGCAGAATGGTGAGGAGTGACTTGACTGCCATGGTTTCTCTCAGGGCTGCTTCCAGGAGCAGCCGGGCCCAATGTAACACATTTATGTAGGGCCCCCACCCCCCACAGGCCCCCCCACTCATTGTGCAGCCATGGTGACGAGCGGCCACGATGAGACCAGGCAGATTGTGCCACATGCGAAGTGTGGCACCTGGAAATAGCTGGCAGGGATGTGATGATATTAGCACCAACTGCTTCTGGGAGGATTGATTTCAAGTCAATCAGATCCAGGGGTGGGTGGAAAGGCCCACATAGAAATGCTCTTCTTGCCACATTGGCTTCGGAGTGAGGTGCCACTTGCAGCAGCGGGCGCTCTGCTTGCTGCCTTAGCACAAGGCCTCATCAGACACAGGGCCCAATTCAGTGAAATCAGCTGAATCGCCCTAAGGTCAGCCCTGGTTTCTCTTCCTCTTTCTTTTCCCACCCAGTGGCAGTATATCAGCGCAATGTCTATGCAGAAGTAAGTCCCATTAGAGTCAATGGGGCCTACTCCCAGGAAAGTGTGGCTAGGACTGGGCTGTATGTTCCTTAAGTCTTGTTCTGCCCCTTCTTTCCTTCCCGGCCAAGTTAAAGAAGAGGGGGGCTGAGGGCAGAAAAGGAACAGCATATGCTCAGTTTGGAAAGATGGAGAGAGAGATAAAAGAGGTGAGGCTAAGCAGGCAGCACTTGAAGTGTTGCAACAGGGAGAAGAGGCAGTTGAATGGGAGACAGGGGTCTCAATCTTATCTTGGATTCCTAGCACTGCCTACTGTTCAACTGTGCAGGCCTAACCCTAAAAAAATGGTAGTGGGAGCACAGGCATAAGCCACCTGAAATTGCAGCATGACCCACTTCTGGGTCCCAAGCCACCTGGAGAAAACTCCTACTCTAGCCCACTACGCACCTCTTCCCCCATCCTGCGTCATCTGCTCCATCCTCCTCCTTGAACCCTAGGGAGGAAGAGGAGGAGCAGTGGCAGGAGTGGTGCTCCAGAAAAGTGGAGCAGCATTTGGCATGGTAGGGATTGGTGGCATTTTAGACACTGGAAGGTCTTGGACAGCCTGGGCTCCAATGGACCACTTTAGAATTCTATAAACAGAGACCTATCAAAAACCCATTGCTGGGCCCAAGGAAAATCCCATATGTAGGGCAATGTTTAGACCATGATGCAACTTCCTCATGTTTATGCTAGTCAAGCAAATAGATTTTTAAAAATGAGAATAAATGTAGCTGTCATCTAGTTAGAAAAGCTTGCTGCAGTTCTTTTGCATGCTAAACACAGGTGGACCTGTTAAATGGAATTTAGAACAAGAAGGTAAAGTAAGAAGGTAAGTGCAAACTGCCACAGGAGCTATAACTGCTTCTCAGCTTTTGGAAGGGAAATTATAGACCAAAATGTTGCTGGGGAAGAAGAACGTGTCAGTTTCTTTTGAACTTGGCAGACTGCTGGGGAATGTGAACAAACCAGCTGAGATTCACTTGCAGGCACACCCTGCTCTCCTTCGAATTGAATTAAATTTATCAGATTTTTAAAGTTTGGATTGGTAAAGGCAATGTACGTTTTATCATGCTACCCCTTTTCTTACGCACAACATCACAATGGAAACAATTTCACTATCAGCTGAAATTGGAGCACTGTTTGACTGTAGCCACAGAGCACAGAGAGGCCTTAAAGGCCAACTGTCCTGCACTACCTTCCACCTGGGTCCTCTTTAAGAATATGTGTGAAATTCTACTCCCTTAGCCAGTAGTCTACCTGTGAGAGAGAAGAGAGATAATCCAGAGGATTAAAATCACAATACACATCTTATTTATGGATTATTTATAATAAGAGGGGTGATCAAAATAAATGTGGTGTGGGAGGGAAGATATTAGTGCGACATGAAGAAGAACAATCATATAAATGAGAGGAAAATAAAAGGAACGAAGATACTACCAATTCCACTGAGAATGAACTGCATGTGTGTATTTTAGGCCAAAGAACTATCTAGAGCTGTTTCATAGTGAGAATTAGAGATGGGAGGGAGGAGAAGAGGTGTAAGAACTTGGTTTCTGTGGAGGAGAGAGAGGAGAGTTCAGAGCAGGGCCAGTCCATCCATGACACCAACTAAAGTGGTTGCCTTAGGCAACAGATTAGTGGGGGGCACCCATCTCTGTCCACCCACTGGCCACCACTGCTCCTCCTCTTCCCATTCCCCTGGATTGGCCTAATCTTGATCAAGGTTTAAGATATGCAATTAAGTCCACCCCATTGCCATAGGTGATGGGTGCCCATTCTTAGCAGTTCTTCACAGTTTTCTTCAAGTTTAAGTTAGTGCTTCATAAGAGATGTACTAATCTTCCCGTGATTTCTCTTGTTTTAAATCCAGACAAACATCGTGGAATTTTCATTATCCTGGCTAATGTTCCACCCCTCTTTTTTGACTATAAAAGCACCCAACCCTGTCCACCTGTTGTGGATAAGAGGTTTGATCAATGCAGACATCATCTTCCCACCTTCTATGGCTATCCATCCAGTAGGAGAAAGAAGACATCCAAGAGTGCTACAATGGTCGCAGGTCTTTGGATGAGGGCAACCAGGCAAGCAATGAAAATTGTCAATAATTGCCAAGACCACTTTTAAAAGTAGATCCAGTCAATCAAATTTAAATTGAAGATATACATGAAGCAACCCATGCTTTCTTTTCATCCATATTGGGTTTCTCAAAATTGAGCACCTGAGTTGGAAGGCATATCCTTGCACTTCTTGCTTGTTCTTGGGTCCCTTCTGGGAGAAAGGCAGGATAAAAAACAGTAAGAGCCCAGTCCTGTCCACACCTACTAGGGAGTAAGCCCCATTGGCTGTAATGGGACTTACTTCTGAGTAGACATGGATAGGATTGAACTCTCACAGAGCAATCCTATCTTGTGCTGGAAGAGGCAGGCCAGGAGGCTTGCGCTGTATCCAACATGAAACAGGGCACCAAAGTGGCTCAGCCAGAGGTATGCGGAAACTCTTTCCCTTGTCCCCGGGTAAGCCACTGCAGCCTCTATGGATCTTCTCAGACTTCCACCACCTCCTGAGGTGGCGCAAGTCAGAGGAGAATGGAGAGCCTTGCAGCTGCTTTGCACTGCTCAGGAATGGGTGTTTGGATCCGGCATAACAGCAGGATCCCAGTCCCGCCTCCATCTGCCCTGGAACACCTCCCACCCCACCCTCTCCAGACCCCTGTGTCTGCTGAACTCAGCTGACGCAACTCACCTGGGGGAAGCTGCCACAGAGGCTGGATGCAGCCTCCATGCTCCAGCACACCTCTGTGCACTGGTGCAGCTTCCTCCTGAGAAGGCGCAAGCGTGCTTTATGGCACATCTGCAACCCTCCCAGGCTGATGCAAGTCAACCAAGCCTAACATGGTTAGGATTGTTTCCTAAGTACGTACGTAATTCAGCTCCCACTCCTGCACACAAAATCCACCCCAACTTAAAATGTGATGATCATATGCACCTGTTTCACATTTAGCTTCTTGCACACTGGCAAACACCAGTGCAGTGTGGGAAGGCAGGAGTGATGTGTCATCCATAAGGATCCTGTAGGTGTTTTTTTTTTTTTTGGTCTGTTTTCTAAGGTCAATCAACTAGAATAATAGATAAATGAACCATCTAGAACAGGGGTGTCCAAAATTTTTGGCAGGAGGGCCACATCATCTCTCTGACAGTGTGTCAGGGGCCGGGGAAAGAAAGAATTAATTTACATTTAAAATTTGAACAAATTTACATAAGTTTACATAAATGAATATATTAAAGATGAACTTATATGAATGAATGAAAGTCTTGCAATAGCTCAAGCCCTATAAAAGGCCTTGCACAAAGCAAAGCTGGCCTTTCCTTTGCTGCCACTACTGCATCACAGACATGAAACAGCAAGCAGTGGAGGAGGCCCTCATCCCACAGCTCACGCAAAGAGGTCAAACAGTTGCCTTCACGCTGAGAGCAGTTGTGTCGGGCCAGTGTGGGCTGCAACAAATCTCTGGAGGGCCATAGGCTCATTGGAGACTGGGGGCTCCCTGAAGGCCGCATTGAGAGGCCTCAAGGGCTGCATGTGGCCCTGGGGCCGGGGTTTGGGCACCCCTGATCTAGAAGAACAGCCAACAGGATTGGGTTGACATTGGTAAAAGAAAAACACATCTTAGATACAAACTCATGGAAAGTAACAGGTGACAAAAGGGAAAATGCACTGTAAGCAAAGCTGGACAAAATCTAATCAGGGAATCTTGAAATGCAGGCACAGCCAAACTGTTAATCAGCTGTCATAAGTTTTGATCATGGTTGAAATTGGAGGAGTTGGTTTCATGGTTGAAATTCACTGGAATGAATGTAATTGAATTGCTTTGTGCATTCTTGAGTGATCCTCAAGTGCAAGGGATTATACTGATTGGAGAGATCAGTGGCACTGACAAAAAGGGTACTGCCACTACTTTAAAGAAAGATAATTCTGGTCTGCGTGCCAAGCCAGTGGTTTCAGTCACAGCTAGTTTGACTGCTCCTCCAAGCAAGATAATGAGTCATGCTGGAAGAACCATTGCTTTTGGAACAGGTCAAGCTAAAGAGAAAATAACTGCTCTTCCAAGTGCCAGAGCAGCCATCACGATGAATCTTGCTCACCTGGATAGCACACTGTTTTATTAGCTAAAGAAGAGGAAAATATTACCCCGTACTGAGAATTGCCACCCAGAACAGTGTAAAACATCGCTACAGCAGCTTGCCTCTTTGCACTTTTTGGAAAAGCCAGCTCTCACTTGCCTGAGTAGTACTGACATGGGTCCTTGGAAGAATTTAGTTTTCAAGCCACCAGTGATTTCAGTGGAGAATGCAGAATGCTGACTTGGATGCTTTATCTCCCATTTCTGAACTTGTCAGGTTGCATGCAAAATGAAGACCTCACCAGGGACACAAATAATTGGCTCAGAGTTTATGAAACTGCACACCTGTTAATTTGCAGTCAAATACTGTAAATGTGGGGTCAAACATTGTCCCCAATGCAGGCTATTTGCTTCTTAAGGGCAGGTTTGCTAAATGGAGGCAAGGGATGAAACAACTGTAAATAAATGTGCCTTTTTCTAGCCCAAGATCAATTCTCCCACATAAATCCTTTCTTGTTCTTATCTTATGGCCCTATCCTATGATATGCTGGCAGCTAGCAAAAGTTGCAGTCTCATACAAGGAGGCACCATATACTTTTACAGCCTCATACTATCCAGGGCCTACAGTGGCGGATCTCACAATCTAAGCACAATAAGCCCCAGTTTGGGGCTGATCTACCAGCAGAGTGGGGGGGGGCAGCCCAATCCTGAGCTGCCTGGTGCATGGGGCTGCATCCTGTGCGCTACCCAGCCAGTGCCAGCAGCTCCTTGGGAGAAGGGGACTTTTGTCCCCTTCCCCTGGGTAAGGGAAGCAGCACCGCAATAAGGCTACTCAATTCTACAGTGACCCAAGGGTTGCCGTAGAATCAAGAGCCTCCATGTTGGCCCAGCGGCCTGACACAGAGGCTCAGAATCTGGTGGAGTGAAGCTCCTCAGGGCCTGCCTCCATCCCTGCTCCCTCCCCCTGGCATACCTCCTCCCCACCCTCTCCCCACCCTCACGCACCTCGGAACGCCTCCTTCCCGCCTCCCCCTCACACCCCCACCTACCTCTCCACCACCAGCAGTTCAGGCAACCACAGAGCAGCAGCGGTCCACCAGCACTGAGCTAGCACCAGTGCTGAGGGCCAAAGACATGCCTGACGACACGTTTGCGATGACACATTTTAGGATAGGGCCCTAAGTCAGAAGTTCGGGGGAGGATCATGGGTGGTTCAGGGCAGGGGGTGGGCAAGGCGGGGGTGGTTTCAGAGCAGGAGGAGGCAGACCTCATGGCAGCAGTGCACGCTGAGATTCTATCCCCCCTTTCCCCACTCTGAAGCACTCCATGAATCTTCTCGGACTTAGGAAAATAGCTGTGGTAGGTCTGAGGAGACTCATTGGAGACCAGGTGGGCAGGTAAGAAAGAAAAAGTTTTGCTTACTTCTCCTGGGCCATCTGGTCAACGCCCCCCCCATACCATGCACTGTAAGAACTATCATCCGTGCTGCATGGCAGTAGGACTGAGCCCTTAATCCGGTGTATTAGCTCTGTGGTTGCCTCAGCAACCCCGTCCCCCCAAGCTCTGTGGTTGCCTCAGCCTCCTATGTGAGGGGAGAACTCAATGTATGCCGTATCCCAGGGGTTCTCGGACTGATGGGTCGTGGACCACCAGCCCGAGAAGCCCTGTTTCTGTCCCCTTAATGGGCAGGGGAGGGGGGATGGTGACTATGTGATCGGAACGATGGCGCCACTGTAGGGGGTCACAGGGGCTTTTATTGTGCTTACCGCTGTCCACAGCAGCATCTAAGGGTTGCAAGGAGTCCTGCAGAGCCCTCTACAGGGCTCCCTGAGACTCAGAACATTAAAAAAAAATGCAACCCTTTTCCAAGTTGCTGTTGAGAAACTGGAAGTGGGTCACGCTTGCATTTTTTCAATGTTTTGACGCATGAGGCGCAGTGCAGAGAGCTCCACGAGGCTCCCCACACTCCCTGGTCTGCTGCTGCTCTTATCTTATGGCCCTATCCTATGATATGCTGGTAGCTTGCAAATGTTACAGTCTGGCACAAGGAGGCACCGTATACTTTTACAGTTCAGTACTATCCAGGACCTACAGTGGCAGATCTCACAATCTAAACACAGTAAGCCCCAGTCTGGGGTTGATCTACCAGCAGAGTGGGGGGCAACCCAACCCTGAGCTGGCTGGTGCATGGGGCTGCATCCTGCGTGCTACCTGGGCAGTGCTGGTCTGCTGCTGCAGATAGGGATACGTATTTAAAAAGCCCCTGTGACACTGGTGGTGGCACAATTGTTCCAATCACATAGTCACCATTCCCCAACCGTACCTCTTAAGGGAACGGAGGCAGGGCTTCTAGGGCTGGTGGATCACAACCCACCAGTTTGAGAACCCTGGGATATGGCATACATTGAGTTATCCCTTGGCATAGGAGACTCAGATCACATTATCACCATTGCCACCCCTGCAAGACTTGGTTCTCAAACTCCCTGTCATATCCTAAGCCCCCTCTGGACAACAGTCATGCCCCAAAGATTGGTTACAACACTACACCAATGTCAGAGCCAGTGCAGGAACCAAAAAGACATATAAAACAATGAGGAATAAACATGCCCCCAAACCTCAGTTCTCATCATCCCCACCTCTGCCCTGCACACATTCCTACAGTGGAGCACAGGATATACCGTCTTTCCCCGAAAATAAGACACTGTCTTATATTTTTTTTTGGCTCAAAAAAAACAAAACACTAGGTCTTACTTTCAGGGCAGGTCTTATTTTTTTCAGAAGTCAGTCCCTTTATAGTTAATGGGACTTACTCCCTGGAAGGTGTGAAGAGGGTGTCCCCTCAGCACCCAGAAGGATGCCTGCCTGCCTGTCTACTCAGAAGTCAGTCCCTTTATAGTTAATGGGACTTACTCCCTGGAAAGTGTAGAGAGCCTCAGAGCTCAGTAGGCAGGGTTGCCTTGCTTGCTGCTTCCCACCTCAACTCCTCCTCAGTATCCTCTGCCCAAGGTAGTACAGCAGGTGCTTTCTAGGTGGCGTGCATGGGAGGGCAGCGTTCCCAGTCATGTTGTCTGTCCACCCCCACCCAAGGACCCCTTCCACCGCCCCCGCCCCCCCGTCCCAGCCTTGATCACAATGAAGTCTTATTTTCGGGGTAGTTCTTATATTTCAGCAATTCTAAAAAAACACACTAGGTCTTATTTTTGGGGTAGGTCTTATTTTTGGGGAAACAGGGTATGCCACTGATCACAAGACACCAGCTCCAGCACTGAAGCCACTGGAGATCAGAACTTTGAAGACAGAATGGGGCTGCCTCATACTTTGTCCACTTCAAGCACACACGAGAACCTTGCTGATAGGAACCAGGAGGAAATGACACTTTGCAGAAACAATACATTGTTGTGCACCTTTTAACAACAAGAAAATATGAAGCAGAGGAATTTACTGCCTAGCTTACATAAAAGTGCTTACCAATATCCTTTCTACTAGAAGAAAAGGTAATCCTTTTTGTTTACTTCCTGAAAAATGACCAAGGAACACAGAGATAAAGGCAGGCTCTATGTACAAAACCAAGAACACACCTTTGCTTACTGATCTGCAACAGGAAGTCTCACCAGGAACCAGGATCCCCTTCCTCTTTCCAGGCACCTGATATTGTACTAGGGAACTGCCAGTTAGTTGTGTGCAATAAACTCTCATACGCTGCAAGGAAGACTTACAGGATGACTCAGCAGCTCCCAGCATGTGGTGTAAAGTTTCCAGTGCAAAAGGACACTTTTGTTTACAGCTAGACCTTCCAAACCCCAGTAATTGGCTTTGCAATAGTCTGCTTTGCAAGCAACTATTTAGGAGTTGGGAAGGGCAAGAGGAAGAGCTGATTGCAGCGGACCACCTGTGTAAGGCTCAAAGGAAATAACCAAGATCCAATGCAATGCTGTTTGTAAAACATGGGCTATTCAGGCCAGTTTCATACTAAGTCTGAATGCAGAGTAGGCTGAAGGAACACAGCAAGCTGGCTATACTTAGGCTTTAGCTGCCAGGCAACAAACCTCTTGACTGCTCACTTGTAATGGAAGCAAACACTTAGCATCAGAATATTCATTACCCAGCCAGGGGTGCAAAACCTCCAGGATTAGTATGGAGTCTCCAGGAGTCAGCCTCAGCCTCCAGATAACAACTGAAAGCAATCCTGGAGTGTTTTAACAGGGCTTCTTTGGCTTAATGACATTGGGCACAATCCTAACCAGGTCTACTCAGAAATAATTTTGTTCAATGGGGCTTACTCTCAGAAAAGTGTAGTTAGGATTGCAGCCACTGTGTCACTTTGGGGGGAAAAACCTGATATCAAGTCATACTTTTCATCAGAGTTGGCAACCTTACGTTCAAGAGGTGAAAAAATATCTATATGGTGGGTGATTGGACCAGTAGCATAGCCAGAGGGGAGGCTGCGCAGTGTAAGTGCAGCAGGCACCGCAACACACTGTGCAATTGGTCCCTCCTACCTGCCGTCACTGTCCCAAATGCCTCCAATGGTGAGTGAGAGGGGCTGCTTACATGGTGCATTGCAGCGCCTGGTATATTTACTGCCCCCTCCGGCTACACTACCGGATTGAACTTTGCACCTACATCAATGAAATGATGCTGCTGATTCCAAGTGAAAATTGGAGGCGGGGGGGCAGGTAGATATGATGCCATGAACTGAGTGTTTTTTAAAGGTTTCTTTTAATCTCCAGACAAAAAAAATCTTAAGGATTTTTTGTTTTACTCACCAAACTATTGTTGGCTTTTAACAAGAAATGAGGACCTCTAACTGTAGCAGTTTGAAAGAAGAAAGCAAATACTGAAGGGAAAAAAAATGAAGAGGGGTTAAGTCCACCCACATGGTCTTAAATCATCCATCATTAAGGCTTCCATTTCTGTCCCAACCCCCCGAAACTCCTTTGTGTTTGATTATTTTTGGAGGAAGAACATGTTGCAAAGATTTCATGCCATCTGCGGAAAGGTGATTGTACTTCCACATCAATTGTCCCTTCATTATCCTCCCACTTTTCATAGTCATAGTCTTTGTTCATCAGCCCAAGAAATCTGCAGTCAGTTCAAAGGGAAGACTACTCCTTGCACAGCTTGTGGGTGCTAAATCAGGAAGGTGTATGAAGCAGCCCTGCTTTTGTATACACTAACCTGATGAGTTGGCACACATGAAACACTTTGAGTGTTCAGTGTAGACCATATGAATGCTTCCTTGTTATCAGCATCATCATCACTGCAGGTTTAAACAGAATCCCACTGGATTGGGGCATATGAACCTGGAGAAGAAAAGAAATATAAATAATTTATGCTATTTTTTGTGCCTTTCATGTGTCCTCTTGTTAACAATCAAAAAAGAAAAAGCAAAGCAAGCATTAGCTCCACTGCTTACCACCCCATCATGGGTGGCATCAGAGATTGACCTGGTCAATCACTGCCAAGGACACTTCCAGAGGGCCCACCTGACTGACCTCGGATGATCTGCACCCATAGACAGCCGCTACATGACTTGAAACAGCACCTTTATATTATGACTGCAATTTCCAGTTGCATTTTGACTCTAGATTTTCAACTCTGTAGGCAATGTAGATATAGATGTTTATACATCATTGTTGGCAACCTTCAGTCTCGGAAGACTATGGTATCGCGCTCTGGATGGTGTTTCTGGCACAGCGTCTAGTGTGGCTGAAAATGCCGAATCGGGAGTGACAATCCCTTCCACACTGGGAGCAAGTGTAGTGTGTCCCTGGTCTGTCTCCCTGGCTGTGCGCCTTCCTTCTTTGCCTCTTTGCCTCAGACTGTTGGCCAAGTGTCTCTTCAAACTGGGAAAGGCCATGCTGCACAGCCTGCCTCCAAGCGGGCCGCTCCAAGCGGGCTGCTCAGGTCCACCTCAACAAGTGGACCTCACTTGTTGAGGTCCACTCCTAAGGCCTTCAGATCCCTCTTGCAGATGTCCTTGTATCGCAGCTGTGGTCTACCTGTAGGGCGCTTTCCTTGCACGAGTTCTCCATAGAGGAGATCCTTTGGGATCCGGCCATCATCCATTCTCATGACATGACCAAGCCAACGCAGGCGTCTCTGTTTCAGCAGTGCATACATGCTAGGGATTCCAGCTCATTCCAGGACTGTGTTGTTTGGAACTTTGTCCTGCCAGGTGATGCCGAGGATGTGTCGGAGGCAGCGCATGTGGAAAGCGCTCAGTTTCCTCTCCTGTTGTGAGCAAAGAGTCCATGACTTGCTACAGTACAGAAGTGTACTCAGGATGCAAGCTCTGTAGACCTGGATCTTGGTATGTTCCGTCAGCTTCTTGTTGGACCAGACTCTCTTTGTGAGTCTGGAAAACGTGGTAGCTGCTTTACCGATGCGTTTGTTTAGCTCGGTATCGAGTGAAAGAGTGTCGGAGATCGTTGAGCCAAGGTACACAAAGTCATGGACAACCTCCAGTTCATGCGCAGAGATTGTAATGCAGGGAGGTGAGTCCACATCCTGAACCATGGCCTGTGTTTTCTTCAGGCTGATCATCAGTCCAAAATCTTGGCAGGCCTAGCTAAAACGATCCATGAGCTGCTGGAGATCTTTGGCAGAGTGGGTAGTGACAGCTGCATCATCAGCAAAGAGGAAGTCATGCAGACATTTCAGCTGAACTTTGGACTTTGCTCTCAGTCTGGAGAGGTTGAAGAGCCTTCCGTCTGATCTGGTCCAGAGATAGATGCCTTCTGTTGCAGTTCCAAAGGCATGCTTCAGCAGGACAGCGAAGAAAATCCCAAACAAGGTTGGTGCAAGAACACAGCCCTGCTTCAGTCCGCTTCGGATGTCAAAGGGGTCTGATGTGGAGCCATCGAAGACAACAGTGCCTTTCATGTCCTTGTGGAAAGTTCTGATGATGCTAAGGAGCCTGGGTGGACATCCAATCTTGGGGAGAATCTTGAAGAGGCTGTCCCTGCTGACCAGGTTGAAAGCCTTCGTGAGATCTATGAAGGCTATAAAGAGTGGCTGTCGTTGTTCCCTACATTTCTCCTGCAGTTGTCTAAGGGAGAATACCATATCAGTGGTGGACCTGTTGGCTCGGAATCCGCACTGCGATTTTGGATAGACGCTCTCTGCAAGTACCTGGAGCCTCTTTAGTGCAACTCGGGCAAACAGCTTTCCTACAACGCTAAGGAGAGAGATGCCGTGGTATTTGTTGCAGTCACCCCTGTCACCTTTGTTCTTGTACAGCATGATGATGTTTGCATCCCTCATGTCTTGAGGTACTCCACCTTCTCTCCAGCAGAGACAGAGGATTTCATGCAGCTCAGTGACTATGATCTCTTTGCAGCACTTTAGGACTTCAGCAGGGATGCTGTCTTTTCCTTGTGCCTTGCCAAAGGCAAGGGAGTCCAGGGCCATGTGAAGTTCTTCTAGGTTTGGTTCACTGTCAAGCTCCTCCAACACAGGCAGGCACTCAATGTTGTTCAGTGCAGCAGAGTGAAACTGCAAGCAAAGCGACTGTATCACACGAAAAAGGAAGGAAGACCTCGCATTGATACCAGCAAGATCCGGGATCAGAGAAAAGTGGAGGAATTTGCACGAGCACTTGAGGAATCTCTTCCAGGCCTGGCCGATGCAAACGCATCCAACAGATGGGATCATTTCAAGAATACCGTTTACAACACCGCCTTGTCCATATTCGGCAAGAAGACCAACAAGACGGCAGACTGGTTTGAAGCCCACTCTGAGGAGTTGACACCAGTCATTGAGGAAAAGAGGAGAGCTCAAGCAGCATACAAGGCCTGTCCCAGTGAGCGCAACCTGCAGGTCCTCCAAGCTGCTCGCAGCAAAGTCCAGCAGGCTGCCAGGAGATGTGCTAACGACTACTGGCTCCAGCTCTGTTCCCAGATACAGATAGCAGCTGACAAGGGCAACATCAAGGGGATGTATGATGGTATCAAGCAGGCCCTAGGTCCAGCACAGAAGAAAATTGCCCCTCTGAAGTCTGCAGCAGGCGAGGTCATCCAGCATCGGGCGCAGCAGATGGAACGCTGGGTGCAGCACTACTCTGAGCTATATTCCAGAGAAGATGTAGTCACCGAAGAAGCGCTGAACAACATTGAGCGCCTGCCTGTGTTGGAGGAGCTTGACATGTTTATACATATGTATATGGTTTTATGAAAACCTAGAGTCGACATGAATCTAAAATCAAGAAAGGTTGAAGGAGCTGCCACAATGCACATAACTGTCCATGGATCAGTCTGCTAGCTGACTGGCCTCCTGAGAATCTTCTTCCTTCCTCCAGAGAGGGACTTTGGCCTCTGGGGTGAAGGCAGGCATGGCCTCCTCTCCCCTCCTATAGACTATGATGACTGGCTGTTGGCAACCAGCAAGTCTGGTTAGGATTACAGGGGCAATGTGACCTGGAATGCCACCTGATAAAGAAAAAAGCTGCTCTGGGCCCATGGGATTCAGTGAGATATATACTGAATAAATTCGGGGGGAAAGTGCTAGAAATACTAAATAGGTATTCTGAGCTGCTGGTTGACAGTGGATGGGATGCAGGGTCAGCATCAGAGTACATGGACCCTGTACATGAGCATGCTCTTGCCATTCCTTCCTTCCAATTCACCCTGGTCCTAGCTTATTGGGAACTTGGCTTGTCACTGGGCAAAGTTCTTCCCTATCCTGCCCTTCCCACTGCTGAAGCTGGTGGCTGACAACCCTCTCTTCCGAGTTTACCTGTGGTTTGAGGGCTTGACTCAGCAGATTGCAAGGGGATGAGAGAGCAGTGGATTTGGGGTGCTCATCATCTAGTCTGTCACTGCCACCCCCTCCCTCCCACCATCCATGGATGCAAAACACATTGATCCATCTGTTCGCTAAAAGTGAATAGAAAGCAGACCACCAACTTCTTGCCGGCTATATTGGTTATGATAGCAAAAGACCAGAAGGTAAATAGTCCCCTGCTTGCTTCCTCCTCTCCCTTTCATTTTTCAAAATTGTAGAAACTTCTCCAGGCACCTGTATGGATCTGTAAGTCAAACCCTCCAGATGTGCCCTCAAGACCTGCTATTGCACATGTTAATCAAGCATCAGCATCAGTCAGTCCCCTGCACCTTCTTTTCCAATGAGATCATTTCACACTGTGTTGTGTCTTCACCAAGGTTAGGAATGTGAAAATAGGTCTGTGTTTTCTGCTCTAAGGCTATGAACAGGCAAGGAGAACAAAAAATAATCCCTTGTCAAACAAAGGATTTTGAAGACAGTGTGGATGCTTATGCAGAGCTTAAGCGGTGATCATCAAAATGGAAAAATGGTGGGATAAAAATGTAATATGAAGTTTATTGCGGTGTGTATTTCATTCAGAAGGAATCGCACTCCAGACTGAATCACTTCAGAACCACTTTGAAAAGAGACCTAAACAGAAGCAACGTCCTTCTAATGAACTCCAAACCAAAGTGAAGCCACATGAAGTGTCTTCGGATGGATGGCTGTTTCATTTTGTTTTTCAGAATCCATGACAATGGTCTGGTTCAGGTGACTGTGAATAAGCCATAGCAAATCTCAGGCTTGTGTGCTCCCTCCTTCTCTTTTTCCCTCTTTCATCTTTCCTTCCTCCTTTGGGAAGGAGATTGAAAATTCTGCACTCTCAGTTTTGTATAAACCATACATAAATCCATTGATGTACGAAACTAAAAAAACTGCACTGAGCTGTAATGGAAATTAGTTCATAAACTAGGATCTGAAGCCAAGATCTGATCTTTGGTGGCTTGAACTAACCATGCTTAAAACAACCCACAGTTTCCTGTGTTCATGTGTGCAAGGAAGCGGTGGTTTATTCAAAATTACTTTTTTTCCCCTCCCTGGTGTGAAAGAGGAGAGGGAAAGGGGAGTGGAGGTGGGAGGAGCACACAAGCATGAGACTCATCATCACACATGATTATCTCTAAATTACGGTTTCAACAATTGTCTGAACTTACATTCCAACCTTATTGCAAAGAAGCGTCACTAAGTCACAATCTCTGTGAATATAAATACGGACAGTAAACGGAAATCTTTTTGCTTAGGCATCATCAAAAAGAGAAGAGGAAGATACTGTGACAAGAGTATTTCCACAAGACAACTGAGGCCAGCATTTGAATGCTGTATCGTTTTCAAAACAGTGCACTTCACACTTCACACCATATGAACAGACAGAGGGCTCAGAAGGGTATTCCTTTCCCTCCTGTGCAAGGAAGGAAAACATTGGTGCTTTTTTTTTCTACACTCAAAGGAAGACGTTTTCCCAAGGACTTGGGTCAGCACTCTTTTTTGCACAGTCAACTGCCAACAACTTGATATTGATATTCAACATAAATAAATATACAGTGGCATCAAAATGTCATGTGAATATATTCCAAATCCCCTTGAAAAGCTGAGAATTTTCTTTCGAGCTCAAACTGTTCAAGCTGAAGTTGCATTTTCTCGTTTCATGAGAAAATGTAGTGCTTTTGTGGTGAATCTATACTGGTAAGCTGTGGATCATCACACCAGGCAGAGTTAATAAAGGCTGCCCAAGTGCCAGATCACCAGCTGGCAGAATCAAACTGCTGTATCTTTGGTGTAGCAACCGGCCCAGTCCTTGAAGGTAAAACAAACACACTCACAAGAGTGCAGATTTAAAGAGCAAGCACTAATAAAGTAGATAAACAGTCAGGGGGAAAACTGCACTATAAAATACAAAGATCTGAGCTTAAGCAGAAGCTTTGAAACTTAATACTCATCTCTGCAGGGAGCAGTGACTTATTAGGTGTATGGATTTCTCATTGTTGCTATTTGGAAATATCATATGAAAGATGATTTGTTGTAACTGTCACAAGTCATTGTCAATGTTTTTTTTTTTTTAAAGCATTTTGTGCAAAGCCGGTCAGATTTCTGTCATTAAAAGAAAGTAAGCTAGAAAAATATGGTGCTGGTGAAGCACAGCAGCAAAAGAAGGACACTAGAAGTTCCAAGAAGTTATAGGAAAAATTGAATCTTTTAAGAATGTATCTATCAGCCCAACACATTTCAGTGAGTGTGTTCTTCCAAGGCATGAGGAACATTCCTTCTACCAATGTGAATTTCCCTTAAACTGGGATTATTATATCAAATCTACTGGTGAAAAACACACACAACCTTGCGAAAGATTGCTAGCATCCTGGAGGTCTTCATTAGCCAAGCCAGGAAAAGGAGACAAATATGTGGCCTTTCTAATCAGAACCACTTGTGACCAACAAACTTATACCTGCCCACATGATACATGAAAGGGATGAGTCCTTGTATGCCATTCCTCTTCCTCTGTGTTTTTTTCTGGAGCAGATATTAAGACAGGGCTGCATCTTTCTTCAGTTGCCTGTCACTGGTGGAGATGGTCTGTGTGATATGAAAGTACAGCATGATAATCAGATCTTCCAGCAGCGGTGAGGCTATGACATCATGAAAGGTTTACAGTTAAACCATTTCTGCCCAACGTTGCATATATGCAACAGGGATCAAATGTGTACACCTGTGGGCTGGGCAGAAATGGGTTAAGCTCTTCTCCCAAGTCACAGCAAACAAGGCTCAGTAGTCACATTCTGGGTCTGCAGAAAAGGGTAAACCAATGGCTACAGGGCTGAAGAACCTTTCTTATCAGAAAAGGCCACTACAGTATTTGGGGCTTTATAGTGTACATAAATAAAGACAGCAGGGATAGAATTGAGCCTTGTAAAAATGCTGACACCAGGTTGTGGGGGGGGCCCTCGGGCAAACCTTTGCATAGGGCCTCCCCATAGGAACCAGTCCACCCCTGACTGGATGGGGTGCTGGATTGGATGCCACCACTGTCACTGGGGGTTCAGAGCCAGCCTGGTCAGGTGGACCCTCTGATGGATGTAAGTCTTCAATAAGTGTCTGGCCTGGCCAACCTTTGTTGCCGTCTCTGTGATGCATGGGGTGGAGAGTTCACAAAGCAAATAATAAATCTATTGAATCCGCTAACACAAGAGATGGCAAAAAAGATTTAGTTTAGATGGCTTCAGTAGAGGATTAGACAATTTCATGGAGGATGACTATCAATGGGTACTAGCTGTGACTGCTGTACTCTACTTCTAGCTTCACAGGGAGTATACCTCTGAATACCAGAAGAGATATAGCAGAAGAGCAGAAGCTGAATATAGCTTCTGCTGAATATAGCTGAATAGCAGAAGAGATGTATGCCTTCTGCTTGTGGGCTGGACTGAGGCATCTGGTTGGCTACTGTGAGAAACAAGATGTTGGATTAGACAGGTCTTCGATCCAGCAGAGATCTTATGTAGGGATTTGGCCCCCCATCTTTCCCTCTCCTTTATCCTTTATGCTGCAACTCCACAACTGAGGCTTTGCCACCCCTTTGGGGTCCCAACCCTAAGAACACTAATATAGGGGGACATTGCCATCCCCAGTCAACCTTGAGGGGCTCTAGATCCCTCTGCCCACCATTTCAGGGATCTATGAGCAAACTGTGCATCAAAAATTGGATGAACAATGCAAGTATTTTAACTTGTAAGGTTTTAAGGTTGAAACAGGATGATGAATTCATGAAGATCATGGACTCCCCCACATACCCTTTCAATGAACATTTTAAAAACAATGTATAAAATAAACTGCCTATACCTGAAATAAGCAGGAAACAAAACCTGCAGTGAAGACAACAACAAAAATCCATGTCATAGGTAAAACAGAGCTCCAACGAACTCGTTTATTGTGTCAAAAAATCTCTTCTGCCCATCCCTCCACACATAAGCCATCGCACACAATTTCAGGAAAGTTTTCAGTTGGAGCAAATCTTCAAAGCAATGTATGGGAGCCTTGTACGCAAATCTTATTACTTGGAAAGCTGCTTAGCCCACCAAGTCAACATACCAAAGAACAGTCAGAAACATCATTTCAAAAAGCTACAGGCAATGCTAACAATTAGCTAATATTTTTTTAAGGGCAAGAAGGATTTGTGAGGATTTGAAAAGAAAGTAATATAGAAGGTTTAGACGTTAAGAAGGAGATAATGGAATTGAAAGAGTACCCTTGGAAATAGCTGTTATTTAAGCAATCAGGATATTCAATGAGAGAAAAGTCTGGTAAATTTGAGATGAGAGAGAAGCAACAAGGTGTACATACGTATCAGGTACCACACTCGGAATCCATGCTGTATGTATGCCATTTGAGGACGTGATCCTCTCCAGAGGCATAATCCACCCAACATGGAAGCCATTCATTCAGATTCCATTTATTTCAGAACGATTCGTACTGGTCTCCTGTACAAGCCAAAAAGAAATGGACATAAAAATAAAGAACTCTGATAATCCCAGCTACTTACTAGACCAGGCACTCAATATTGTTGAGATTGAATGGCAGTTACTTTCCAGAGTTTCAGAAAGAAATTTTATCTGCCTTCACAGGAGATGTCAGGGGATGTTAATAACTTGGGGTATCTTATTATTCTAAGGCAGCAATTTTCAACCAGTGTGCCATGACACATTAGTGTGCAGCAAATGGTTTGCAGGTGTGCTGCAGGAGTTTGGGAGAGGGTCTATTAGTAGGGCCATATTGGGGGGGTGATTCCCCCCCACTGGGAGTGTGGTGTGCCTTGTCAGTTGCCAAAAAACTGATGGTGTGCCTTGACAATTTTAGTGCCTTGTCAGTGTGCCTTAAGATGAAAAAGGTTGACAATCACTGTTCTGAAGTAATAATATAAGGTGTCTGTATATGTGTGAAGATAATAGATTCATCTGTATAATCGCTGTGGGTCTGTGAGCAGACTAACCAAAGTTTTTCAGGGGTACTATGATGCATATACCGGACTACATTGGGGCCCAAATTCTGATCAACTTTCTCGCAATGGCATAGCTGTGCCAACGGGGCATGTGCTGCATCCTATACTTGGGTGGCAATCATGGAGGGCTCCTCAAGATGAGGTAACATTTGTTTCCATACCTTGGAGCTGCATTGCCCTTACCACAATGCTGGAAAGTTGGTTAGGATTGTGCCCTAAGTTGGGCAAAGGCAATATGGTGCCACAAGCAGTTTCAAAGACTCTTACCATGTGAGACAAAACATTGTTTATTGTGTACAGAGGTGGCTCTTTAATGTCAGGAGCATCCTGTAAAAGAGTCAGTTGAAGAAATGCAACAATGCAATTTGAATGGTTTCCCCCCCTCTATTTTAATTGCATCCCCAGTCTCCAAATAGCACACTAGGGGCTAAAAAAAAAAAAAGCCATAAAGAATCGGTAAAACAACCTGCATGCTATTTACATCTGTTACATTTTTCAATTCTAAAAGGCAGCAGCTGAAGCTTTTTAAAGCACCTCCCTTTTTTACTTATTTAACATGCAACAAAAGTCTTTGATTAAAAATTATTGCTGGATATATTTCAGAACAGAAGAAGTGCCATGGAAATATAAAAAAATCAAACTCACAACAAATATTTTGATACATAATTAATAGACACTGGAAACAGGTGCTTTTTTCCTCCTTACAGGGAAAGATGGCACTAAAAAAAATGCTTTCATAAATTTGTGATCAAAAGAAAACTGCATATGGCAATTTAGGGTTACAATCAGGCTGATTTTTTAGCCAATCTCACCATTTTTATCATCCAGCCAGGTTCACTCTTCTTGTGCTCAGCTACAACATGAAGAACACACCCATTTTAAATGAATTCTACATTGGAGGTATGAAAATAACTGGGGGCAATTGTCAGCGTGGAAGGTAGGGCAGAAAATATACAGCCAACAGGCAAATGAGGCAGTGATATGTCACTAATTAACTACAGACTTTGAGAGCCAGAGTGGTGTAGCAGTTAGAGTGTGACTAGGAAAACTTGGGTACAAATCCTGCTCAAGTCATGATCCTGGACCGTATCTCAGCCTAACTACTGCACAGGTTCCATTACCAATGCCTGCTCTGGTTGCCCAGAAAGAATGAGGCTCAGCCAGAGACCAGCAGTAACCACCGGGTGCGCCTGTCTCACCTTACTTGGTAACAGAAGAACAATAGATATCCACTCCAGCTGCCACACATGTCATAAACTCAGGGCTGGCCCGTTCACAACTGAAATGGCTGCCTCGGGTAATAGATTGGTGGGGGCATCCCTCTCTATTCACCTACTTGCCTCCATTATAACTCCTTCTCTTGACTTGGAGAAAGGAAAGGGGGGACAGAGAGGAAGAGAAAATGTGGAGTGCTGAGCTAGAGCAGTGGAGAGTGAGAGGAGCAGAGGATGGCACATCATTGGGTAAGGGGGGCAGCACTTGGCATTCCACCTTAGGTGTCAAGAGGTCTTGGGCCAGCCTTGTACATACTCGGAGTGGGGGGTCCACCAAGACAGGAGGTCTCTCTAATCCCTGCCCCTTCTCACCATAGGCTTGGCAATCTCCAATCCTCAAGACTTTTCAGAAGCATTGGAGTCCCCCTCTTCCTTTTCTAATCCAGGCAGTGAGAAGAGCAGAGGCTCACATCATCAAATAAGGGGAAGGGCACATTTGAAGTGGACCCCTTTGAAGTGAGGTGAAGTTCAGGCACGAAAGTTTGGTGCTGTCTGGAATTGCAGTGCCCATTGCCCAAAAGTCCATGGATGCTCCTTTGTCCTCGGGGCATCTATGTTACACTGACTATCAGTTCCAATATTCAAGACACACAGTTTAAGTTAATGGCAAAGTGGCACAATGCCCCAGTAAGATGACGCAGAATGAATCCTAAAAGCTGGAAGGGTACGGGTTAATGAGCTCCTATTACCATACTTGGTGGAGTTGCCCAAAATACAAGATTTCTGAGATGTCATTGAGGGAAAGTGTTGCGAGTTAGGGAGTGGCATAGTCAGAAAAGGTCCAACTGCTCCAAATAGTGAAGGTGATCTAATAGTAGGTTCTTGAAAAACGCTATTACCCAACCCATTATATGCAACCAAGTTACTGCTGGCAGTTAAGTGGAACGCAGCTCAGGTTCCTATATACCAGACCTGGATTGGGAGCCAGCCATTGTGACTAAATTCACTTGTCAATGGTATGAAAGGAGGGGTCACAGTGAATGAGAGATGAGAGGGAAATTAGTGAGATGAGAGATGGTTTCTTTTTGCTGTTTAAGCACTTACAATCTCCTGGAGAGAAAGAATTAAAACCAAACCAGTAAAAACACCTTTCGATTTTCTGATAATGGTGATCTTACAGAAACTACAGTACAAGCCTATGTGTGTCTACTCAAAAGTAAGTCCCATTGAGTTCAATGATACTTTCTCCCAGGTATGTTTGGATAGCAATTCAGCCCTAGTTATTTGTGTTGCTATTCATTTAAAATATGTTTATCCTGTCCCTGCAGGGGCCACCATGATGGTTCACAACAGCTAAAAACAATTTGAAAGAGCACAGCAAAAAAAAAAAGTAGTTTAAAAGATAGAGGCTAACATGAGCAGGCCAAGAAAGCTTAAAAGAGAGAGAGAGAGATAGAGAGAGAGAGAGAGAGAGAGAGAGAGAGAAGCTGCTTGCAAGTTGCGAGCAGCAATCAAATGCCTGCTGGAATAAAAATGTCTTTGCTAGGCATTTAAAAAATCTCAAAGTCTGGACCATCAAGGCCTCCCAAGGGAGGCAATTCCACTTTCTTGGTGCCACCACTGAAAAGGCCTTGGCAATACAATCCTACACATGTCTACCCAGAAGTTCCACTGAGCTTAATGTGACCTACTCCTGGGTAAATGCACTGTAAATAGGATTGCAGCCTTATTCTGTTACCTTCATATAATGTACCTTTCCATTTGAGAGAAGAAAAACCTAATTGGGTGTTGTCATCGTTGTCCCCCACCCACCTAAGTATGAATTTATCACTATAACAAGGTTGATTATAAATTTGGCAATATCCCATTGAATAGAGCATCTAGCATTGAATAGAGCATCAGTTGAAATTCTAGCTGTTTTGTGACTGTTGGACACTGATTTCACTGGAGCTAGTGTGCTGCATGTCAGTTCACCACAATGTCTATGAATAGCCCATTCACTGGACTTCCTCCCCCACTATTATTTGTAACATCTGAATTGAGGCAGGACATGAATTGCAATTGTTCCACCTGTTTGTGATGTGTCAGAACCAGTGGCGGTCTTGGAGCTTTTTCTGCCAGGGGCCACCCACCATCTGCAGCCCCTGAACTGAAAATAATTGCAGTGATGTCATCACATCACCGAAGGTATTTCAGCGCTGCCTCTTCCTTTCCCCTTTTTAAATAAAGGAGGAAGGAGGTGATCCAAGCTCCAATGCAGCCTTTCGCACTGCTAGAAGTGGTACTCGCTTCCTCTGAAATCGTAGGAGGTGGGCACTGCTTCTCACAGTGCGGAAAAGCTCCAATGGAGCCTTTCACAGTGGAGCTAGCAGTGGTGCAAAAGTCTCCATCAGAGCTAGAAGTGACACCCGCCTCCTCCGAAATCAAAGGAGGCGAGTGCCACTTCTGGCTGACTACCCACCTGGCCATTCTGATGGCTGCCCTCTTCTCTTCCCCTTTCTTTAAGAGGAGGAAAAAAAGGTGGCCCTAAAGCACAAACTGAAACCATGCTGGCACAGTGTGCACTTCCACAGTCACCATTGGTGTGGTTCCCCACCAATCTGAGAGCCACCCTCCTCCCATTTAAAGAAAGGGGAGGAGAAGAGGGCAGCCCTCAGATTGGCACAGAGAAAATCAGTGGCGTGGGAGTAGGTCACAGTGCCACCCTCAAAGCCTGGTACCCGAGGCCTTTGCCCCCATTGCCCCCCTAGGTATGCCATTGGTCAGAGTGTTTAACTAATCACACACCAACACACACACAGAGAGAGAGATATACACAATCATTCAGTGGAAGCTTCACCACCTCATTAATTGCACCAGAAGAGTAATCTGAGGGTTGATGAAATCTGAGGGTTGATGAAGGCTGCTTTATGGGTGTCTTATCAAGTCATTCACATTGTTGTTTATTCATTCAAGAATGACAAAACCATGCATCCAGTTACATTTCTGCCAGTAGCATAGCTGGAGGAGGCAAAATGGTAAGTACCATTCCATGTAAGCAGCCCCTCCCACTCACCATCAGAGCCATTCTGGACAGCAAGGGCAATACACAGTCCCTCGCCGAACCAAATGGTTTCTCCACGAATTGCCATCATTGCCCAGAATGGCTCTGATGGTGAGTGGGAGGGGCACTTACAGGGCGCATTACAATGCCTGCAGTACTTACCGTTTTGCCCCCTTCTAGCTATGCTACTGATTTCTGCTTTAGAGAAAAATAAAGGCATGAAAATTTGCATGCTGTTTTCAGATTCCCAATATAAATGAGCCTTTCTTGCTGTTAAATACATGCATCAATCCTTTCCAAAAGATAATTTAGTCAAGAAGCAATATGCAAGCCTCCTGCTGCAGCTTAAAAGGCATCTCAAGAAGCAGACAGATGCAAGTGCTCTGGGTCAGCATTACATTGAGTGGGGATGTCAGCCTTTGTTTATGAATCCAAAAAGAGCACCTCTCACCAATGTGTAATTGATAGTATAATTTGATTGATTACTTGACTGAATGCACCGGCTGCTCGGAAATGATGCTGCTGAAGCTGAAGCATTTATTCTGTATTACCATTCAGGGAGAGCAGGGCTGTGTCCTTGTGTGGATGGGGGGCATGTTCAGCAGCTTGGTAGATTCAGAATCAAGCAATGCTGTGGGGCCAAAGATCAATGGCAGAGTGGATTTCATGTTCAAGGCCTGGAAGCATTTCCAGGTGGGGCTGGGGAAGACCTCTGTCTGAAAGAGTAGAGCCCGCCCCCTCCCCCAAGTCACTGTGAATAATACTAAATTAGATGGACGCATCATCTGGTTCAGTTTCTGTTCCTATGATGTTACACTTGCAGATTAACTTGGCATATTTTTTGAATGTAAGTAGCTGTTGTGGTGGTGGAGATTATTTCCATTGGGACAGCAGCAAGGGCTTTTCAACTATGGTCCCACTGGAAAAAATCCTCCCCCACCCCATTGTTACCCCTGTGGTGGCTACTGTGAATGAAATAAATCTAAGGTTAATTGTCTTCTTGGGTGGTTTTTGCCTGCTACATAGAGTTGCCAATCCTCCAGGGTTGGATTGGAGTCTTCAGGAGTCAGTGTCAAAGCAATCCTGGAGATTTTAAGGGAACCTCCCTGTCTAAATGGACATTGCATCATGTTGGAAGAATAAATCTCCAGGAATAGCTTCAGCCAGAGTTGGCAACTCCAGAAGCTATTTTAACAGAATGGTTAAATTCCCCATGGAAATTATTGGAGTACTATGACCCCCTTAGTTTCTTTGGGGAAGCTATAACAAGCCAGTTTCTGGAAAAATGTGGGCTAGAGGAAAAAAGCCCGCCCCCATGCCAGAGACAAAGTTTTGTGATTCAAAACTACTGAAAAGTGCACAACCAAACTCATATGTACATTGAGTGCAATTAACCTATATGGGGGGGGGATATGTAGGCTATCGAGCATAAGAATTACCCAAATTCCACATTTCACATACTTGTAAAAGTTTTTTTTGAGAAGTGGCTTCAGAATATACTCATATATATCCAACCATAATTGCTATCGATATGCCATGCACTTGAAAATTGTAAATCATCCATCAATCCATAGAGAAATGGTTGGTGGGCTTTTTTCCTTACAGTGTTGCAATATCATCCTTTTTGCCTTTAAAAAAAAAATCTAACATGTAGGATAAAAAATCTCCTCCCCCTATGCACTTGTGCCTTCCCTGACCCCTCTAATACAGTGTTTCTCACTAGAAGTACTTGAGATGGTGTCTGGTGGTACTTGTGGGATCCCTGGACACCTGACATCTGGCAGCGAGACGAGGAACGCAACACAACAAGCAGCGGTAGCAGGCCCAGCTTGGTGGACAGAGCTCCAAAGTGTGCTTTTCCACACTTAGAAAAGCCACCTTGAGCCTCTTGCTTGTGTTTGTCATGTTGCATCTGGCTTCCCAATCTGGAAGTAACTGGCAATGACATCATTGCCAGTTATTTCTGGTGGCACTTCAAATAGGTGGACCATGTGAAGTGATACGATGGAGGACAAAATTTGAGAAGCACTGCTCTAATATGCATCAGTTTTGCTTGAGTCACCAGTTCAAAGTCACCAGTTCAAAGGTCATTCTTGCTGGCAGGAATGATGGAAGCAGGCTCCCTGCAGCTTTCACTCCCTATCAGTGGGGTCCAGGCTTCTCCTCACCATTCCATGGTGTCCTTCCTGAGATGGTGCAATTCCTTTCTCAGTGAGCCCTTATTCCTCTGGCCAGTGGCAATTCCAGAATATTGTTCTCTTGCAGTTGGAACACTGCATTGCAATGGAGGCAATTACTTATCATTAGTGAATTGGGTTGTACCCTGAGTATTTTTGGGTCTGATCCAATATGGATTAGAGGGCAGAAGCCTAATATCCTCTGTATAGCTGCATCCCACCCCATTTTGGAGTTCATCAAATCACCTCCAATATTTAATTCTGTGCAAGACAGCGCTCCCGTTTCAAGCAGAATTGTAAATAAGAAATCTGAATGCATTATGTATAGAGGTTGATCATAGCTTCTGTTTTAGAAAGGATTTTTAGCTGTTTTATTTCAGTCTTAAGATTCCAGTTCAAAAGGAACTTGATTTAGCACAGTGCTTACCCATATGCCATAAGGTCTTTTCATCAACTGAGATTGCTGAAAAAAGGGTTTGGGAGATATAAAAATGACCATGAACTGGATGGAAGAGGTGAACAGGGAGCTGTTATATGACTTTACTCAAATGAAAAGAACTAGGGGGCATAATTGGTGGTAAAACAATGGTTGGTGGGAAAGAATGTCATCACCTGCATCCTGCGATATCTGATACACTCAATTGCCAAAGATATATTAAGTTGGCTGGATGGCCTACTGGTGTGACTTACGCCGTTCTGTGCAGACACAAACATAAGTACTAGCTTAAAAGTTTTCAGCTGAGGAACAGATTAGTGAGATACAAGTCTCTTGTTGAATAAACATATCAAGGAATGTTCCTAGGAAGGTGAATATGCATCAAGTACTACCTTGATTCCAGTTGTTTGGGATGGACTCTGAAAAGATGCCAAAGATGCCAAAGGACATATTGGAAATGGAAAAGGTGCAAAAGAGAGTGACTAAGATGATTACTGGGCTGGGGCACCTTCCTTATGAGGAAAGGCTTTTGGGCCTCTTCAGCCTAGAAAAGAGACGCCTGAGGGGGAACATGATTGAGACATACAAAATTATGCATGGGAAGGATAAAGTGGATAGAGAGATGCTCTTTACACTCTCACATAGCACCAGAACCAGGGGACATCCACTAAAATTGAGTGTTGGGAAGGTTAGGACAGACAAAAGAAAATATTTCTTTACTCAGCGTGTGGTCGGTCTGTGGAACTCCTTGCCACAGGATGTGGTGATGGCATCTGGCCTGGATGCCTTTAAAAGGGGATTGGACAAGTTTCTGGAGGAAAAATCCATTATGGGTTACGAGCCATGATGTGTATGTGCAACCTCCTGATTTTAGAAATGGGCTATGTCAGAATGCCAGTGCAAGGGAGGGCACCAGGATGCAGGTCTCTTGTTATCTGGTGTGCTCCCTGGGGCATTTCGTGGGCTGCTGTGAGATACAGGAAGCTGGACTAGATGGGCCTATGGCCTGATCCAGTGGGGCTGTTCTTTATGTTCTTACGTGACATCATCAAGAAATTCCAAGAGATTAGAATCCATAAAGGAATAGAATCATTTATAGATCATTCATTTGAGAAATAGAATAAAAATATATTTTGTTAGTCACTTTGAATGTAAAAAAAACTGGGAGAAATTATTGATTAAATGAACGAATGACAGCCCAGTCCTAACCAACTTCCCAGAGTTGATGCAGCCATGCCAATGGGGCGTGTGCTGCATTCTGTGTTGGAGGGCAGTCAGGGAGGCCTTTTCAAGGTAAAGGAAAGGTTGTCCCCTTACCTTGGAGCTGCACTGAACATAAGAACAGCCCCTCTGGATCAGGCCATAGGTCCATCTAGTCCAGCTTCCTGCATCTCACAGTGGCCCACCAAATGCCCCAAGGAGCACACAAGACAACAAAAGACCTGCATCCTGGTGCCCTCCCTTGCATCTGGCATTCTGACATAGCCCACTGAGGTTGCATCGGTGCTGGAAGGCTGGTTAGGACACAAACAGGGGGATCCCATGGATCCCCATATTTGCAGATCCCGTATCTGCGGATTCACTTATTTGCAGATTGGGTCTGGGTCCCCCCAACGTGCACATTCCTGCAGGAGTGTTGGGCCCCCCCAGTGAGTAGCCCTCCAGGGTTTCCCTGGTCTTCCCAATGCCTTATAAGGCATTAAAAATGTCACTTCCAGTTTCTCCGGAAGTTGCATTTTTTTAGCTTTTTGCTTTAGAGCTCAGTCTGAGTTTGGCAGAGCCAGGGAATAGATATCCTTGGCCTCTGCTGAGTGCAGAGGCCCCTCTGAAGGACCACAGGGATGGGCGTTTGCCTGTATCCATGGTTTCAAGTACCCACGCGAAATTCCAGAATGGAACCCCCGCATATAAGGAGACATGCCTGTTTTAAAATACTTAGACACTAGTAGCAAAATATTTGAAATGCTTCTTTTTCTTTGAAACATGTAATCTGTAATCTTACAGAGCAGTACATGTCTACTGAGAAGTGAGCTCCACTGAGTTCAATGGGACTTACTCCCAGGGAAATGTGTACAGAATTTTAGCCTTAGGAAATTTTGTGACCATTCATACCATACATTAGTCAATTATTCTGTTTATTGTCTGAAATTAGCCAATAGATGTCTGTTTACCACATTGAACTATAGTGTTCTGTATAATGTGAAAAGACAGTTTGTGTATTCCACAGGAAGCCGTGGCTACTGATGATAGTCCATGGAACATAATATATATTCAGTGCATATGTGGTTTTTCAAAGATGAGCATAACTCTTATGTTTGATGGTCAACATGCAATTTTTGACGTGTATGCACTGTGTATAGAAACAAGGAAACTTGCTTTCAAGTAACCGGATTATGAATGGATGCCAATTAAATTTGGCTATCTAAGTGCAGGGATGTTAGAGAGAGGGGCAGCCCAATCTTCCTCCAGGACTGCTGTGGCACCGCAACTAGCAGGAGCAATGGCAGGATAAAGTCACACTGATCAAACTTAGATCCTCAGTAAAAGCTTGGATAGAAGCTCAAAAATAGAATATTCTGTCTAAATGGAAAACACGATGAAAAAGTTAATATGGTGACAGCAACCCAAGGGTGTGTGTGAGTGACTCATCCAAAAATATAACATTTTTACAGAGTAAAAATTAATGTGATTACAGCAAAACAGAGAGGCATGTTAGTGACATTCCAAAATATGACACTTAGAGCCCAGTACTATCAGTCTTTCCAGACCTGATGCAGCTGTGCCAACAGGGTGTGTGCTGCATCCTATGTGTGTGTGGTGGGGGAGGAGAACAGTCATGGAGGACTCCTCAAGGTAAGGGAATATTTGTTCCCTTACTTTGGGGCTGCATCAGTGCTGGAAATTTAGATGGGATTGGGTCATTAAATGTTAAAGTTAGTGATGGCCACTGCTGTTCCAGAACTTGTTGCAGTACAGCTAATTGATTTAGGGCGCAATCCTCACCAACTTTCCAGCACTGACATAGCTGTGCCAATGTGGCGTGCACTGCATCCTGCAGTGGGGAGGCAGTCAAGGGGGCCTCTTAGGTCAGTGCTAGAAAGTTGGTTAGGATTGTGCCCTTATTCTCCAGCAGCATCAGCATCAAAGCACTATATCAACAGCAGGGCAAGAGGGAAAAAAGCAACAAAGGGAGTTCCTGCCATAACATCCCGATCAGCTATGCTGCCACCCACCAATCATTATGTCACTCCAGATTATGCCACTGCATGACAGCATTCATCAACATGAAACAATCATGGGATCATGGAGACTATGCTACATAAATTATTCTGTACATGTTCCCACACATAATGCACAAATACAATCAGGAGGAGCTTGCAGCACCTTCTCCCAGCACAGCTGATGCCTTGGCCTAAGTGAGCAGAGAGACAACAACTAATGCCAGCAGCCACAAGGTCCACTGCTTCCGTCACAGAATGATTTAAAATCCCTGGCAGACCAAATGCAGAGAACAGCAAAAGTGCAAACATCTGTCCTTTTGCCAGGGGCAAAGCTTCAGTCACACAAGGAAGGAAAAATATTCTATTCACAATAGCTAGAAAGTTACATAATAGAGTTGTAGCAGGCCTACAGATAAACCCCAGTATAAGAAATTGAGGGCCCCCCAGTAGAAGGTCTGCTATGTTACCCAAACTTTCATGCTGATAAATTCCATGTGCTATTTCTGTAGTAGTGTCTGTGAGGCTTCTCTTTTTGGAAGAGAGCCACTTGATAAGGCAGAACTCACACTAAATGGGAATGTAGCAGGAAGCAACACCATAACAGATTGCTGCTCAGTAGGAAAAATAAAAGCCATTCAGGAGTGTGCATTCTGTTGAACATATGAGCCAAATAGAGCCCTTCACCTAGTGCAGTGTTTCTCAGACTGTGAGTCGGGACCCACTAGAAGGGTCGTGAGACAATTTCAGGTGGGTCCCCATTCATTTCAATATTTTATTTTTAATATATTAGACCTGATGCTACCATAGTATGTGACTGCATTTGGGGAAGTGTTACAGACCTGTACTTTTAACAAGCTACTATGTATATTCTTTTAACTATGATAGTAAATGGGACTCACTCCTGGGTAAGTGGGGGCAGGATTGCAGGCTACAATTGTTAAGAATGCTTAATCATGTCACTTCCGGTGGGTCCTGACAGATTCTCATTCTAAAAAGTGGGTCCCAGTGCTAAATGTGTGAGAACAACTGACCTAGTGCCATTGTATATCCCCACTTGTGCTCTGTGTGGAACAGAAAGTGGAATGCATCCTTGTCTCTTTGCATACTGAATGGCTGCCTGTGGGGAAAGAAGAGGAACATCTGAATGGTAATGAGTAATGGGTAGAAGCTGCCACAGATCGCTCATGTGATTAGGAGCTCATTACAGGTTGTTAAATGAGAGGGTGAGAAATTATGTTAACAACTGGTTGCTCTTCCATTCTGCAGGCATCTGCCTAGCTCTCCACACTCCCGCTGTTATCTGCATTTGGAAATTCACTTCCTGTGAGTTGGGTCATTAGAGACAAAACTTAATTATCTTCCACAACAGACCATGTTACACTTTTAATTTCAGTCTAACATTAAATTACCAAATAACATAATACCAAATTTCTCTAAAGATTGGAGTGCTAGTTCCAAAAATAATCTTGCTGAGCATCAGGCAGTGGCCAAATGAAAGGAGAAGGAAAAAAGAAAAACAATTGAAAGATACATTTGCAGAACATTTCTTTTCTGATGTCTTGAAGAATGCACAGTACTATGGAGAAATGTATGTTACAAGACTGACAGAGTGCAGTCTACTAAGATGGCAAGAGTGAAGAAATACATTCTACTATGAAATATGGGGTGAGCTAGAGGTGATGTTGCAGGAGGGGAATTAAGAGAAAGAAGGCATGAGTCATGAAAGAATTTAGCAGGCTAGGCTTCATGACAAGAATGTCAACATGGAAGAACATGATCTTGACAATTGACAGAGAGGAAAAAAGGAGGCATGGTGAGCATATGGCAAGAAATATTATGAAGCTAGTGAAGTACTCACGGCAGCTAATTTTGGCAGACATCGGAAAATGAACATCACATCAGAATTAGGACAGGCCTGTACGGTAGCTTTTAACAGAAATCGGATTCCTAACCAGTGTCCCTCTGAGCCCCACAATCTATGTGTGTAATGAAGAAGCCAGGATAATCAACCATTGTAAACCAAGAACACGAGCTGAATTCAGGAACAGCGGAGAGCCAATTCAAAATAAAACATGAAGAAATTAGAGGCAACTTAGGGGAGCTCACATGCAGACAGGGCTTTGATTAAAACTGTCTTAAACCCCAGGGTTGATACCTACTCTACAATATGCACTATATAGTTTTTGCTTTTTATTCCCTGTCATCTCCTCAAACAAAAGGTAATGTATCCATGGGATACACGGCTACATTTCTCGTTTGGTCTGGTTGTGGGTTTGTTTTTTACCCAGACTGCAACCTGTCCACTTTTGTAGCATGAATTGCTACAGTCGTTTCAAGCTTCTTATAGTGGAATCACTGTCAAAAAGTGACAGACATGCAAACCCTGCCCACATAACCTGAGGAACTGCCCAAATATCCTGGCAAAACTTGATGCATGGGTAGTTGTGTGTGTTTCTTTGAAAACACGACCAGTACAGGGAGGAGAAAAGTGTAAAGACAAATGTGGTGTACACAGTGAAACTGAAAACTATGAGATTCAAACTGAACTAAAGCTGCCCAAAACTTTTAGGAGGACGGAACTACTATGAAAATGGAGGGTGAAAATACTATGAAATGGAGGTGGAAATAGTATGAAAATGGCACCCACATGATCAGCTTCTCAACCTCTTTCCCATAACAGAAAGAATAATTTCCTCCATGTTGTGTCACCATTGTGCTGTATGTTTTCGTATCCTCATCAATGGTATCCAGGGATGTGGAGCAGGGGCAGGGAAATGCACAGCGCAATGATGTCATGACATCAAGAATGTTATCCTATGCATTATGAGGAACAGTAGGGAAGAACTTTACATGCTTCCATTTTGGGCAACAGCCCCATTTCATGTAGTTGCAGGCTTACGTAGCTCCATATCAAATGTGGGTTCTATGCTCAAACTTCTTACAGCACAAATACCGTAATTGAGTTATCTGTTCTCAGCGCACATAGCATTTCATGCATTTCTACAGATCAAACTAATAAATGCTCACATTCCTTCATGCCTGAAGATTGCCTCTTTTTATTCAAATGAATAGGACCCCTCTCCTATTCCAACTCCAATTGCAGTGGAGTATCTGCAATTACTCCATGTGTATTGCACACATGGAACACATGGAGCACACATGGAACTCTGAACTGAGATTACTTCTTCCTTTCTCAAGAAAGCTGGTATGTAAAGTACAGATTTTAGTCTACTGTAGCACATATCCTTTCCCCCCACTGTTCTCATCTCCAACAGGAAAAGAGAAGAAGCCTGCATGAGTGCAGTATACTGATAGCTCAATTTCAGCTGCTGTGGTACCAGGTGCAAAGCTGATCCCCCAAGAGTTGGCACATAACAGCCTTGGGCTAAGTGCACAAAAGAGACCACATCCCATGTAACTGAAGTGTAGTAATGGAAAATTTTAGTATTTTTAGAAAATTTTAGAAATTTTAGTATTTTTAGAAAATTTAATACTATTTAGTATTAGTATTTTTTTATAGCAGCCTAATGGCAGCCTAATTCCTGCCATAGACATTCTCTACAAGGGAAGTTCTTTGTGCAGTAGTACTTTACCTTTCTGCAAAATGAGGACAATAACATTTTACCCTCCACTTTAGAGACAAATTGCATTAATATTTGCAGAACTATTTGAGCTCCACAAATGGAAGGCAAGTGCAAATTATATTATCTTAACAAAAGATGCCACCATTAGAATCAATGGAAGTTAAAATGAACCTATACCAACTTTCCATTCATATATTAGCATGTTGAAATGATTATAATTCCCATGTCAAGACAAGAGGAACAATAATAAATAATGAAGGGAAATCACTTTGTGGTACAGAGAATACCAAAATCAAGTGCTTAGAAAAAGAATTTAGCATAAAAATAAAAAAGGATTTAGCAATTGGAAATTACTTACTTGCATTACCCAAGTAACACAATTATACCCAAGCCTCCTTGCTACATTTGCCAGCAAATTTGCAAAAAAACAAAGATTTTTTTTGCTGATTATTCAGTTCCAGAATTTCTGGATTCTGTTCTGAACATTCTGCTGGCCGCACCAAAACTATAATAAAATGATAGTAATAGTAATAAGCATTGGTGTGCTTTTTGAATGCAAAACCCTTCATCTGTGAGGACTACAGTAAGACAATGCAACAACCCAGTAAGGCCAATATTGTTATTCCCATACGGTTGCTGAGGCTGAGAGGGAGTGGTCTCAGCCTAAGGCAGTGTTCCTCAATGTTTGTCCTCTGCCATACCACTTCACATGGTCCACCTATTTGAAATACCACTGGAAGTAACTATGGATGACATCACTGCCATCACTTCTGGGTTGGGAGGCCAGATGCCTCAGACACCAATCCAACAGACACCAGTAAGAGGCTCAGCGTGGATGGGAAGGCTTTTTCAAGTATGGAAAAGCACACTTTGGAGCCTCCTAGTACTGTGTCGTGTTCCTTGCCTTGTTGCTAGGCAGGTGTTCAGAGTCCTGCGAGTACCATCAAACATCACTTCAAGTACCACTGGTGGTACCCGTACCACTGGTTGAGAAACACGGGTCTAAAGCTATCTACTGATCTCAGTGCAGGCATGAGAATCAAATTAGGGAACTCTTGACTGCAGCCTAGTCTTCTCAGCCATGACTGCCACACCATGCTTTTGTCAAATGTGTTACCACCTTATCCTGGACCAGAAAACATTTGTTGTTTTCACAAATCGACAAATGTATGTATACAGTTGGCCCACATCTGTTCCAAGGGTTGTGTTCCAAGGTCTGTGTGTAAAGTCAAAATCATGTATAATTGAAACTCCCTTAAAGCCAGCAAATATGTACTGTCTCTTTAAGAATTAAAAGCACCATGTCAGAGAACATGGGAATTGAGGGAACAGTAGCTTCATTATCTCATTTCAAGCTCGCTCCAGTGCATAAACAGAGTAAATGGAATTGTGGGGCACAGTTGCCTGCAATATTTAAACATTTTATTAAATGCAGTATTAAAACATTTAAGTTCGCATACAGGGCCAACTGTACTCATGTTATCTGCAGTTTCACAATCTTCTAACACTTTGTGCCAATTGACGTATTTGTGCAATATTTTAACCATTTCATGCCAAGCCATCTTCTGCAATCTCACCAATCCCTACAATACCAGGTATTGCTTTGGGCAAGATACACATGCAGTTCTTAAGCCTACAAATCTTATGGTTTATTATACCCACAAGCAAGAACATATGCACAAAAACCTCTTTAGTCTAATTTAACTGAACCGAACAAGGAATAATATTGACAGAACAGCACAGCAAATTAAATAGGTTGAAACTTAAAACTGGCAGATGGACTTTCAGCTGAAAATGGGAAGCCCCTGGTTGGATTTTGAAAACTGGTTATGATTTTCTCTTACAAATTTTGTACATTACTGTGCAATCCATCACTGGGAGTACTGGGCTTAGAGAAGCTGAGGAGCATGACAGGACAATGAGGCAATATTTCAGTCATTACTAACCCCACCCCTCTAGTAAGAAAATTACAATTCACAACAAACAGGCTGTCATGTTGTGTCAGACCAACAATGGCTTCCAGACAGGGTTTATCCTTTTCATGTTCATAGACCAGGTCAGGGAATGATATATTTCAACACATACTGTCAGAGCCTTAAGAATTTCTAGATTTAAAAAATATATATACAGTTCTCATTATCTGCTTTGATTAGGGTACTGGAAAACCTAGTGGATACCAAATTAGTGGATAGTGAATCATTGAGCCTATAGGACAAATGGGGTTAGGTTCCAGGGAACTCTTCTTACCATACACTATATGGACTTTATGAACCCGAATCTTAAGTTGAAGTATATGGGGTTGAGTGATAGCAAGGGCTCATCTGTATCTCCAACATCTGATGCTTCCTCCTCCATGCTGGATATCCCTTGATGCGATGAAGGTTGTGGTGATGCTGATTTCTCAGTGCTGGCTATCCTGCAACTCTTTAGAGGTTGCTGGCCCAACAACGGAGGTCTCAGAAGTTCAGCAGTGGGGAGGGGGTCGCTTCACCTGTTGTTGTCCACCTCCACCTGTCTCTTGGCTCCTTCCCTTGGCTTGCCCCAGCCCCAGAGCAGCCTTCAAGTAGCCTTCCAGAAACCTCTCATCATCACCAGCGTTGTGAAGGTTCAGCTGGGGTACCTGAGATGGTGCCCAAGATGGTGGAGTAAGTCTGGAAGCAGACACAAATGTGTCTGATGAATATCCACAAGCCAAATACCAATGCCCATTTGATGCAGCACCAGCACAGTATTCGCGCATCATGAAAACAGAGTCATAGATAACAAGAAGTAGGTGGCAATTCTTTCCTTTGCAGATAAACCAATTCGCAGATAAAGAGAACTGACTGTATATATACACGTGTACTTTGGCATTATAGATAGTGGCAGGGTTTGTTTAGGTTCTGCCTTCCCTGGGAGGCATTCTTGGTGAAAACAGCCATCCTACATGAACAGCATAACTGAACTGAAAAGCTAAACTTTAACTGTGAATAGGTGCAAAGTTGTACCGTTTTCATGATCTTATTTCAATTCAATGTAGTCCCAAGAACATGACCTTTTTAAAAAGCTAATGAACAACACAGCTGCCTTTGACCTAAATGCAGCATACTGTGTTTTTAGGGAAGCTTGCCTTTCTCTTTATTAAGCAGAAAAACCAAAAGTAAAAAAGATATTAAGTAGATTCTAGGATCAAACATGAAAAACCTGCAGGCAAAATGATTGTCCGTGTCAGCTATCTGGAAAAATAACAAAAACTTGGCAACTTGACGATATATAAATATACAGCACACATAAGAACGAATATGCTGAAGCTTCCCAGGCTCCTGCAGTGTTGCTGGCAGACTCTGTATTTCCTCCATAAAAACATTAAGGCTTCAGTCCAATACACACTTTCCTGGGAGTAAGCCCCATTGAACACAAAGGGACTTACCACTGAATAGACATGCATAGGATTGTGCTGCAAGGCTCAGAATCTGTTGTTCTACTTTACATACCAAGTGTGCCCCCTAACACTCCACCTTCTAAAACAGACAAATAGCGGCTTATTTTTTTTTTTTAAGGACAATCAGGATAAAGATTATATAGGATCAATGAATAGCAACCTATGTTACAGCTTCACAATGTTTCATAGCTGTATTTTTTACATGACAGCGGTTCCCAGACCACCCAGTATGGGTGGATCACAACCCACCGGGGAACCGGAAATGGGCTATTCCCCTTAAAGGGAGTGGCCCAGTAAATGGTCTCAGATGGTGTCACAGCAATTGCAGCACCACTGGAACCCAGAAACATTGTAACATACCTGGGGGTGTCCTGCAGCTTCCTGAAGGATCCCAAAGGCTTGCAGCCGCACCTGTAACCCTCCACGTGGCTGCACTGAGCTCCGATCTGATATTGGAACTCTCTTCTGGTTTGCACAATTGCAAACTAGAGGTGAGCTCTGATAACAGATCAGTGGTCAATACACTCATGGAGGGTTGTAGATGCAGCTGCAAGCCTTCAGGAAGCTGTAGGATGCCCCCAGGTATGCTACATGGTCCCTGGGGCGTTAAGATTGCCTTTGGGTGCCATGAGGGCCACCCCCACTCCTGCCCCCACAACATCTTAGTGTGGTCTCAAAGTCTGAGTAGGACTTTGGAAACCGCAGTTATATGATCTTTTTCATAGTATTTTATTTTCTTGTGTTTTGTATATTCTATACTTGGGGAGAAGGCAACATTCAATAAATGCTTGAGTGTATTTTTATTACATTTATTTTAATTATATGCTATTTTGTAATTACATTACAAAGCAGTTTTTGAATTAAAGTTGCAACCTTAAAACATACTTATTTGACAGTAATGCTGCAATCCTATACCCACTTTCCTGGGAGTAAGTCCCACTGAATGCAATAACTTCTGAGGAAACATGCATAGGATTGTATTGTAAGTCCCATTAAATGCAGTGGGTCTTATTAATACATTAGGATCTGGCTGCACACCCCACTAAATTCAATGGAATTTACTTCTGACTAAAGAATGTTTAGCCTTGCATTGCAGAAATGGTACAGCATTGAATAATGATCAGCTGAAGAATCATAGAAAGTTGCCTGTGGATTATCCAGTTTCCCTCTCATTGAGGAGACACAAAATATTTGTAAAAAAAAAAAATTTCTTCAAAAGTTCATAGAGAGAACACAGCCCTCGTGAACCCTCTTTTCCGCTAGTGAATTATTCTTAGTGTAGGGACCTACATTTGCCTCCTTGTAGTTAAACTGGTGGCCTCTTGTCCCATGATTAGCTTTTGTGAACTACAGTAATCCTTCCTTTTTATATCCTTCTATTTATTTAAAATCTTCCTTAGGCTGCAATCCTGTGCACAATTAACTGGGAGAAGCCCCACAGAACAGAATGGAACTTGTGTATGAGTCCCATAAACAACACATGGGCTTGCACTGAATATTTTTTTCCTCCATGTTAAATATATCTGTTTGTCCTGTGTTCATATAGCTTACCTTGTAAACTCTTCAGTTTCTCCATGACTCTCCTCTAATGCCCAGAACTAAAAATAGTAAGCTAAATGAGGTCATAGCAGCACCAAGGAGATCTGTGCAATAAATTTTTTGAGTCTTAGAAATCATGTTTCTGTTGAATCATTCTAAAACCTCAGTGGCCTTTTCAAGCTACAGCATCACATTTACACCGACATCTAGTTCAATGTTTGCAAGGCAGGAGAGCTTACATTCCTGCAGCCCTGCTACAGATACCATCTCCAAATCCTCTGCAGAAAAGTGACCTGAATGGCTTATGAGATTGGTAATGAGATACTTCACCTCTAGGTTACAATAGGTCACCAGTTCAGCTACAGCATTGGTTAGTAATGACAATACCATTTGAGAAGTACTCTGTATCAAAAAACAAATCCACATCAGGGAGAACTGAGCTTCTGTGTTTGGCTAACCTGCATTATTCACAAATTCTGTTTATTCAGATAGCTAAACCATTTGCATCAAGACATCTTTAAATTCATGTATATTCTGTTTATTCAGATAGCTGCCTGTCAGAGCAGCAAGGGAGGATAACTCTTGCTTTCCTGATAGCAGAGTGGCACAGGAGCATAGGGAGACAGCACAAGAAGCAGGCGATCCCACACAGAGCCAAAGAAGCAGACACAGGCTTGTTTGTTGCAGAAGCACGTATTGGTAAAGGAACAGGCAGAAGAGTAGTCAGTCAGATGGCCCAAAAGTCAGGGATACAGAGAGGCACAGTCATGATAAGCAGTTCAAGTCACAGAACAAACCAGCAGCTTGACATGCAGAAACTCCACCACAGCAACCAACACCTAGAGTCTGTTCTTCCCCCATATATACCAGGGCCAGCCAATCAGAATAGGGCCACCTCATCTTCACAAGACTGTCTTGTGACCCTTTCTGATTGGCTGTCCAGTAGTGCATTGCACCACTCCACCATAGCCTACTTGACTCTGCACACATCTCTCCCCAAGTCACGGGACTCCCACCTGCAACAGGTGCAGCTAATTGCATCAGCTGAGGTGCTTTACATTTAATTTACATTTCATACCAGGCCTGGACATCAAGGACCCTCCTGCCACATCCTGGCTCACAATTCAGGGCCTGGGATGCCAGAGGCCTGACAGTATGAATTAAAAAACCAATCCACATTAGGGAGAACTGAGCTTCTGTGTTTGGCTAGCCTGCATTATTCACAAATTCTGTTTATTCAGACAGCTAAACCATTTGCATCAAGACATCTTTAAATCCATGTATATAAATAAACCAGTCCAACCTAGTATCTGACCATTCTGAGTTCTGTGTCAGGTTTGTATCCAATGTTTTGTACAATGGTTTGTGTCAAGGGGCTTGCTGGTGCAAGTTAGACAAATATAACTAGTCTTAAAATGACACAAGTTGAGTCAGGGATGAACATGAAGTAAACATACAATCTTGTTAGCTAAACTGGCTAGGCTTCTTCCTGCAGCTCACTCAGTGTGAGGCGGGGGGGGGGGGGGTTTGCCCTGGATGAGTCTCAGCAGCAGTGAAATGAAATACGTAGTTTCCTATGACTTGGCAATGTCAGCCTTTTGCCTAGACCATCTCTTTATTTTGGCCTGAGCACACATTTCTCCCACACACTACCATATCCATATGATCAACCAACATACAACCTCAATTTTGCTAATTATTATTTGATTTGTAAAGAGAATTTTAAGTAAATATACATTTATATAGGTGACAATAATGCACTGTATGCTATATAGTGTCTCTGCATTGGAGCAATCCTGTTGACTTTTATCAGTCTACAGCAAACAGATTGTGAACTGCTATTCAATTATGCCATACACTGAAACCAATACCAATTTAGGATTTGAACACAGAATTTGGCTCTCCCAGCCAAGGTAGATAAAAAGATGTTGTATTCCTTTTCTGAACTATGAGACTCCATCTACTTCTCTCCATAAGCATGGAGTGGGGGTAGATGATTCAAAAGCACAGAAATAGCAGTCTTTCATGAAACACCTGTACTGTAGGCACTGAATTACATTAGTATGCACGCAATATTAAAACCCTGCAAATAGGTAGCTAGCACATCAGGGAAAAGGGTTATAGCAGTAGTTCTCAAACTTCCCAGGAGATTTACTTCTGGGGTGAGTCTTTGCACGAGCAGGGGTAGCAAAGCAATCTCCAGGATCACACCCCTGCAGGGGGAGGGGGACTATTTTTTCACAAACCATACCTGCTCCCAGAGTCCTGGGGCTGTGGGGAGCCCAGTGCAGCACTTGCAGGGCTCTCTGCGTCTTGTAAACAGTGAAAGTTCCATGCACGATTAAACTGGAAGTGGAATTTCAAGTGGACTTAACTAACATACCATTGATAAAGCTTTGTAAGATGACAAGCTGCACCTGCTCAAATTTCCTCTTGTACACAAATTGTTAAAGGTCCAGGAGCCCTAAAGTTGAAAGGTTGGCCACCCACCCCCTATTCTATGTGGATCGCATGCCAATTTCAGGTGGGTCCCCATTAATTTCAATACAGTAGAACCTCATTAAATTGACCACCCAAGGGACTGGAGGAATTGGTCAACATAAGGAGGTGGTCAACATAGGGGGGAAAGGCATTTAAATATTTCATGTATTTTATTTTTAATATATTAGACTTGATACTACCATGGTATGTGACTGCATTCGGGGAAATGTTACAGATCTGTTATTTTAACAGGTTACTACGTATATGCTTTTAACAATGATAGTAAATGGGACTTACTCTTGGGTAAGCGTGGGTAGGATTGCAGCCTAGGATTGCTAAAAAATTTCCTACTTGATGATGTCACTTTCAGTCAAGACATACTTCTGGTGGGTCCTGACATTCTCATTCTAAAAAATGGGTCCTAGAGCTAAACTTTTGAGAACCACTGCCCTAGTGCATGGTTGCAGCCACTCATGGAGGTGGCCTGGCTGCACTGAGCAGCATGTTGTGTTTCACAACAGCCAGAAAGGACCCTGTGCTGCCAGAGCTAAAAGTCTGAGAACCACTGACATATAAAGATGAGCACCTAAAATATCTGGGGTGTTTGCTCTTTCTGGTGAACTTTACAATAGCTTAAACCTTTTGAGGAGAGAAATATAGCTTTTTTTTCCAGACAGAACAAAATTGCACACATTCCTGGCAGAGCTCACTCAGATTTGCAAATAAATTAAGACTTTGTTTTCTAGATGTGTCAAGCTGAATCTTTTGTCAATATTGAATACATTTTAAATTTCTTGTAGCAAGCATATTGTTCTTCAAACAAAGCTTACTATACTTCTAGAGTAATTCATCATCAAGAAGAAATTTCATGAGCATCAGATACAGCAGCCTTCTGCAGGGTACACAAGATATAAAAACCAACACCATATCTACCTACAGTCAGTTCTCATTATCTGCTAGGGTTTGGTTCCTAAAAACCCTCAGGGATAGTGAATTCGCAGATAATGACAGGGTTAGGTACAAGGGGTACTATGGGAAGAAGGGGTACCTTCCCTGCCATCAGACGAATCTTGCTGACACCCTCAGGAAACCAGCGGAATGCAACAGGAAGTGCCAAAATATCTCTGAATGCTGAAGAGACCTTCCAGAGGCTACAGGAACCTTCAGAATGGTGCCTGTGACCAGCACAGACCCCTTTAAAATGGCCGGTGGAAGCTTCTACTAGTCATTTTGGAATGGTCTTCACCAGCTGGAGGCAGGTGCAATTCTGAAGGTCCCTGCGGTCTCTAGAAGGTCTGCACATTATCTGCATAGCAGATAAAGACAACAGAGGCGCAGATAATGAGACAAGGTAGCAGTTCTGTCCCTTGCAGGTAAGCAAATTCACATATAAAGAGAACTGACTGTATATAGTAGCAACTGAATCACTGCACAATAAACAGGCATAAGAACATAAGAACATAAGAACAGCCCCACTGGATCAGGCCATAGGCCCATCTAGTCCAGCTTCCTGTATCTCACAGCGGCCCACCAAATGCCCCAGGGAGCACACCAGATAACAAGAGACCTCATCCTGGTGCTCTCCCCTACATCTGGCATTCTGACTTAACCCATTCCTAAAATCAGGAGGTTGCGCATACACATCATGGCTTGTACCCCATAATGGATTTTTCCTCCAGAAACTCGTCCAGTCCCCTTTTAAAGGCGTCTAGGCTAGACGCCAGCACCACATCCTGTGGCAAGGAGTTCCACAGACCGACCACGCGCTGAGTAAAGAAATATTTTCTTTTGTCTGTCCTAACCCACCCAACACTCAATTTTAGTGGATGTCCCCTGGTTCTGGTATTATGTGAGAGTGTAAAGAGCATCTCCCTATCCACTCTGTCCATCCCCTGCATAATTTTGTATGTCTCAATCATGTCCCCCCTCAAGCGTCTCTTTTCTAGGCTGAAGAGGCCCAAACGCCGTAGCCTTTCCTCATAAGGAAGGTGCCCCAGCCCCGTAATCATCTTAGTCGCTCTCTTTTGCACCTTTTCCATTTCCACTATGTCTTTTTTGAGATGCGGCGACCAGAACTGGACACAATACTCCAGGTGTGGCCTTACCATCGATTTGTACAACGGCATTATAATACTAGCCGTTTTGTTCTCAATACCCTTCCTAATGATCCCAAGCATAGAATTGGCCTTCTTCACTGCCACCGCACATTGGGTCGACACTTTCATCGACCTGTCCACCACCACCCCAAGATCTCTCTCCTGATCTGTCACAGACAGCTCAGAACCCATCAGCCTATATCAAAAGTTTTGATTTTTTGCCCCAATGTGCATGACTTTACACTTACTGACATTGAAGCGCATCTGCCATTTTGCTGCCCATTCTGCCAGTCTGGAGAGATCCTTCTGGAGCTCCTCACAATCACTTCTGGTCTTTACCACTCGGAAAAGTTTGGTGTCGTCTGCAAACTTAGCCACTTCACTGCTCAACCCTGTCTCCAGGTCATTTATGAAGAGGTTGAAAAGCACCGGTCCCAGGACAGATCCTTGGGGCACACCGCTTTTCACCTCTCTCCATTGTGAAAATTGCCCATTGACACCCACTCTCTGCTTCCTGGCCTCCAACCAGTTCTCAATCCACGAGAGGACCTGTCCTCTAATTCCCTGACTGTGGAGTTTTTTCAGTAGCCTTTGGTGAGGGACCGTGTCAAACGCCTTCTGAAAGTCCAGATATATAATGTCCACGGGTTCTCCCGCATCCACATGCCTGTTGACCTTTTCAAAGAATTCTATAAGGTTTGTGAGGCAAGACTTACCCTTACAGAAGCCATGCTGACTCTCCCTCAGCAAGGCCTGTTCGTCTATGTGTTTTGAGATCCTATCTTTGATGAGGGATTCCACCATCTTACCCGGTATGGATGTTAGGCTGACCGGCCTATAGTTTCCCGGGTCCCCCCTCTTTCCCTTTTTAAAAATAGGCGTGACATTTGCTATCCTCCAATCTTCTGGCACTGTGGCCGTTTTGAGGGACAAGTTGCATACCTTAGTCAAGAGATATGCCTTAGTCAAGGCATAACTACATTTTTAGAGATGGATGTACAGGTATTTGAAGCACTGCTTACTAATTACATGATTGCTAGAAAAATGCCAAAAATAAGATCCAGGGTATTATATAAAAGAATGGCAGCTGAATTTTGCTGCAACTTGGAAAATAGCTACCAGCACTGCTGCTGATGTTACAACCATACTGACACACCAACATCATTATCTGTAACATGAATTACACAGTTTGAGGGCATGTCAGAATGCAACTAGTGTACAACTAATACAAAACCAACCTGGCCATCTACATTACAACAACCCAACCTCACATATTCTGAAGAGCACACAAAAGTCCCTCTTCCCATCCCACAAATTAGCACCAAAGAAATACACCCTCACACAGTGGGAAACAGATATGAGTACAGGTTTGTTCATGAGTCAATAGCCACAAAGAATTATTTGCTAATATGAGGGATGCAATTTATGAAAATGGGCTGCCAAGGGGTAAGCAAGTGAAAATAAAAGTTGGGAACCACTGTCCTATGTAAAGAAACCCTTGGCTTTTGTACTTATGTTTATGGTACCAACGTGTCTGCCCCTCTTTCCCTATGTTGGAGTCCTTGATGGCACTTTCCCTTAGATTTTCTCCTGTGCCCCTACAAGCCAAAGCCAAGGTCACAGAGAACATAAGCTAAATCCTCCTAAGTAAATAAACCCTTGGCTTTTGTACTTATGCACCAATGGGTCTGCCCCTCTTTCCTGTGTTGTTGGCAATGGTGGCACTTTCCACAGCAGGATTCTCTCCTATGCCTGTCCAAGCCAGAGACAAAGGGGAGGTCACGGAAGCTAAAGCTGCAATCCTATACACACACCTTCCTGGGAGTAAGCCCTATTGAACATAAAGGTATTTACTACTCAGAAGTATGTCCTATTGTGTTCAATGGGGCTTACTCCCAGAAAAGTGCAGATAGAATTGCAGCCTAAATCCTGCTTCCTCCCCATCTTGCCAAGGCTATTTTGTTGCAGCCAGGTATTTGCATAGCTCCTTCACCCTGCTGCTGCCAGCCAGGTTTACTCTCACATAACCCCCCCCCCCCCGCCAGAGGACGTGTCAAAGTCTGAGGCAGGCTGGAGTAGAGGAGTCAATTCGAAAGAAAGAAGCCTTTGGGCTGTAAAAACCAGCCACGTGGAGCCGCTCGCTCCCGGGGCGACTTCCTGCTTCGTTTAAGCAAGGCGGGAGCGGACACCAAGAAGAGGGAAAAGCGGAGGGAGAAAAGCCTCTTTCTACATGGAAAGCAAAAGTTTGCAGGGTGGCAGGGAGGGGAAGGAGCTGCAATGCTATGCACCCTTCCCTGAGAGTAAGCCTCACTGAAGACAATGGGGCTTACTTCTGAGTAGACATGCATAGATTAGGCTGCCATCCTATGCACCCTTTCCCGAGAGTAAGCTCCATTGGGACTTACTTCTGAGTAAGCATGCATAGGATTGGGTTGCTAAGCTGCCATCCTGTGCATCCTTTCCTGAGAGTAAGCTCCATTGAAGACAGTGGGGCTTACTTCTGAGCAGAGATGCCTAGATTAGGCTGCCATCCTATGCACCCTTTCCCGAGAGTAAGCTGCATTGAAGACAATGGGACTTACTTCTGAGTAAGCATGCATAGGATTGGGTTGCCATCCTGTGCATCCTTTCCTGAGAGTAAGCTCCACTGAAGACAGTGGGACTTACTTCTGAGTAGAGATGCCTAGATTAGATTACCATCCTATGCCCCATTTCCCGAGAGTAAGCTCCATTGAAGAAAGTGACGCTTACTTCTGAGTAAGGAAGGCATCCTACGGCCCCTTCCTGGGAGTCAGCCCCACTGACTGTACGGGACTGACTTTGGGTAGACGGCACAGGCTTGTGGGGGCAGAGAGGCGGCTGCGAGGAGGAGGCGGGGACGATTGCCGGGGAGCGGGAGAGAGGCAGGGCTCGGCGCGGCGCCAGGCGCCTTCCTGCGAAAGGAGAGGCGGCGGCGGTGCTGTGGCGGTGGAAGGAGGAGTGAGGAAGGCGGGGAGGGGACGCGCATTGCTCGGCACAAGTGAGGAGGAGCGGCGGGCTGGCGGCCCGAGGCGAGGATGCGGCTGAAGCTGGGCTTCCTCCTGCGCGCGGTGCTGCTGCTCGGCTCCTTCCTGGGGCTGCTGCTGCTCTGGTCGTCGCTCTCGCCCCGCGCCGAGGAGCCCAGCCCGCTGGGCAGGACGCGGGTAAGTCGCGGGGGGAAGGAGAGTACGCGGAGCGCGGACTCTGAGGCGGCGGCGGGGCCCGAGCGCTCGCTCTCTCCCGCCTCGGGCCAGGAGGGGCGGCTTCGTCGGCGCTGCTGTCACTGCCTGGGCTGCGGCCTGTGGCGCTGGCGAGGCCTGGCAGGGGACGGGGAGCGGGTAGGAGGGGCGCCCCCTCGCTGGCTGAGGGGCAGTGCCCGCCGTGGCTCCCAGCGGTCCCCTCAGGAGCGCCGCCTGCTGCCTGCCTGCCCGCCCTGTGAGGGACGGCGCCTTCAGGAGCCCCTGGAGGGCATGGGGGGAGCAGCAGCCCTGGCTGGGGTTCCACCCCTCCCCCACACACCCCTCCCCACACGCCCCTTGTCGTCGTGTGCTGTTTCTGGGGAGGGGCACGTGTGTCCCTAGAGGGCTGTACCCTCATCCTATCTTGAGGTCTCTGTCAGCCCCATCCCATCCACACTTTCCTGGCAGTAAGCCCCATTGACTCTAATGGGACTGGCTTCTGAGTAGGCATGCATAGGATCAGACTCTCACAGCCCACTCCTATGTGTGTCTACTCAGATGTAAGTCCCATTAGAGTCAATGGGGCTTCCTCCCAGGAAAGTGTGGATAGGATTGAGGTGTCAGACTGCAATCCTATCCACACTTCCCTGGGAGTAAGCCCCATTGACTCTAATGGGACTTACTTCCAAGCAGACATGCATCGGATTGGGCTCTGTGCCATTTGTGTTATGGGCAAATACAGGTGTGTATGTTTAATGAAGGCATTTCTGCCCAACGTTGCATATATGCAACAGGGACCAAATGTGTACACCTGTGGGCTGGCAGAAAGGGTTTAAATTAATAAAATTAAGCCATTTCTGCCCAATCTTGCATATATGCAACAGGGACCAAATGTGTACACATGTGGGTCAGGCAAAAATGGGTTAATAATTCAGGCTTCTTTATTGCCCATGGCTATATGTAATACCACATCACCATACCTCCTCACCAAGCCTTGGAAGGATATTGGGAAGACAATCTGTGAAATCTTATGCATGGATTTGCATACTTTGTCCAATGGGTTTTACACCCAGGTAAATGCACATAGAAGTGAAACCTTTGACCTCCCTGATGTGAGCTCACATTTAACTGTGACAGCAGGCGAACAAGAAAAGCTTACCCACACCTTGTTGCACCAATACAGCTCTCATTTAAACCAGGTCACCTTGCCTGTTTGTGCACTTTTAGCATGCCGGGGACCATAGTCTAGCAGATGGTGTGTTGGTGTGTGAACATTGCACAGCTGCAGTCCAACTCTAAGCATGTTTGGTTAATAGTGTGTCCAACTAAGTTCAAAGGGTCTTCCTTCCAAATAAATATATATAGGATTGCAGCCATAGTGGCTGATAGTCTCAAATGAGACACCAAAAATGTGCATTCCTGCGAGGTAAGTTCTTGTCTGTCTGACATCATATGTAAATTGGACCTGAGTAAAACACGTTAAAAAGTAATTTTGAGTATGATTATTAGATGGGAAATCCCTTTGTTAAGACTCACTTTTTAAAAACTTGTCCTGCTGTTCTACCTTTTATAACAGTGTGATGCACATAAATTCAGCAGGTGAAGCTCTTTCTAGCACTTCTCTCCAAACCAGGAAAAACTGTTCACTGTTCTTCACTGTTCTTTTTTTTTGTGAGTCAGGCTGCTGCTAAAGGCATAGGAGGAGGGTTGGCAAAAAATGACAGCAACCTTTCCTAAAGGTCAGGGAAGTTGGCAAAGGTTGCAGATATTGTGAGAGTGCATTGTGTAGTTGGAGAAAATGTAGATGGTTTCTTCTGGAACAAAATAGAATAGGAAGCATTCATGTATGCTCTCTTTCTGTACTTCCTTAACCATTTATACACAGGTTGGTCCCTGTTGTGCATATACAACATTGGGCAGAAATGGCTAACTGTGTGTGGCTATTTCCACATCAGCTGGATTTATCCACGTTCATGTTAGTTACTAGGTGGCAGTGTGTTTTTATTTTTAAATGTAATGGCAAGGCTGTGATGCAGGCACACACAGTCAACATAATTAACAGAACATTTAACCGCTAATGGTATATATACACTCTGATATGTATCTCATCAGCCTGGGGGGTGGCTTTTGATACGATCTACCACCTCTGGAATTTGTTCCCTCTGGAAACAGGTATAAGCCCAATTGTAGAAAGTAGTGTTTAAACAATGTTGCTGCTTGTAGCTCAGCTTTCTGTGATTGACTTAATTCTTTGCTAACTAAATAGTTTCTTAAGAAATTAAACGAGATTTAAAACTGCTGCCTTGTGTTTAAATGAGTCTAATGTCTCAATTAAGACTTGTATTTTACTGTGTGTTAAAAACTAGAACAGAAACAGGCAAATTGTTGAGTTACTGAAAATCACCTAAAATGAGTCACTGCAGCTAATTTTAATAACATATATGCACGTAATAAATACAACATTTACAGTAGTTTAGGAGCAACCATATTATCTGTGTCTTTCTGGTGCCTCATGAACCAGAATGCTTTGACAAAATAGCCATTTCATTTTTAACGAACAGTTTATTTTCTCTCTGAAATGTCAGGAATAGTAAGTTCCTTTCCATGAACTGAATATTCCAGCTGCTTTGGGTAATGAAGAGGCTTGGTATTGCTGAGTCCCTATGTTAATGATCACAAGGCAACTTTGCACTGAAGATGAGGGTGACACAAGAAGCTTATCGAAGTACAAGTAAAATACCGTAATCCAAAAACATATCTTGTTTTATAAGTTTTTTTTTTAAACAGAGAGGCATTTTTTGGTTTTTGGTTACAGCAGTGTTATTCAAACTGTGAGGCGCGGCTCTTTAGGGAGGCGCCAGGAACTCAAAGGGGAGGTGCAGGATGTCCTCTCGCAGAGATACAGTCACACCCCTGAGCAGAATACGAGCCCACCTGCTGCGCTTTTTTTAAAGCAGAAGAAATGGGAGTTGAAAGCAGAACAGGAGTTTAAAGCAGAAGAAATGCCCCGCCCTCTTCTCCCTCCACTCCAAGGCTGCAGCCTTAGTGTTCTCTGCATGTTGTTTCCAAAGCTCTTGGACTCTAACCCCCATCTGTCAAGTGCCAAGCATGCTCAGCTTGCAGTCCTTAACCCTAGCTGATCCTTGGGCAGGAGGTCTGGTCTAGAGGGTAGAGCCTCCGTCTGCCTGAGGATAACATCCACAAGGTCGCCAGTTCGAGGCCATCGTGCGACCTTGAAGCAGCTGACAAGCTGAAGCCGAGCTATTCCATCTGCTCTGAGCGTGGGAGGATGGAGGCCAGAATGTGAAGCCAGATCGGAATGAAACACCTGAATGTAGTGGTTCTTGAAAGAAAGAACCTTCTTTCAATTGTAAAAATCCCTATTTAATAAGAGATTTAAATAAGCCTGCCTATGTAAACCGCCTTGAATAAAGTCTTGAATAAAGACCAAGAAAGGCGGTATATAAATACTTGTTGTTGTTGTTGTTGTTATTGTCTGGTTGGTTCCTAGTTCCCAGCCTGGGATCGCTTCTCATCAAAGTGAAATCTCTCTTTTCAACCCCTCTCCCTCTTCCACTCCCCCCTTTTGATCTCCAAACCTTCCTGCTTTCCTTCCCCTCCCAAATAAAACGCTTCCTATTTTACCAGTCATCAGGACTTTAAAGTTGCTTCCATGCAGTTGGCAAAGGGGGGAGGGGAGAGACAAGCACACACTTTACTTGGCCAGGAGCAAAAAAAGGGTACTGTTTTTATTTATTAATCTTGTTGTTTGACTGAAGAGGAGAGGCTGTATTTTTAAAGTGATGAATCTTGCTATTTGAAGGGAATACATTGATGAAGTGATTGCCAGCCCAATCCTATGCACACTTTCCTGGGAGTAAGCCACATTGACTCTAATGGGACTTCTGAGTAGACATGCATAGGCTTGAGCTGTGCATCTCCGAGTATAGGAGACAAATCAGCTTCCTAACCAAAACCTTATCAGCTCTGATATATTTTCATGGTCTACTTTTGTTTTCCCCACCAGCTGCTAGAAAAATGTAATTTCATTAAATTAATAAAGGGTTCAATCCTATCCAAGGAGAATGGGAGAAATGACTGGTTGGATTGGGATCCACAGAGGTGTGTGTGTGTGTGTGTAATGTTGATCAGACTGGTTGTTCACAAAGTTCATTTGATAAAACAATTCTATTGGTATGCTTACAAAGTTTAAAAAAATGAGTCCTCCTAAACCAGACAAAATCTACCGACTCCAGCATCCTGTCTCCAACAGTGATCAGCAGCTGATCATTTATAAAGCATGTATATTGCTGTGTATTAATAATATATTTTTAAGATCTGCATTTAATTAATGATATGATTAATATAATTAATATCAATATAGTTAATATATATTTAATATTTATTATATTATAATGTAATATAATATTACACTTAATATAATTAATATGGTTAATATTTCTGGCCACTTCCTGTTTAATGATGTCACTTCCAGCCCACAGGAACATGATGGGGATTAATTGCCAACAGCCATGGGGTCAAGGGAGCCATTGGCTGGAAAAGTTTGAGTACCACTGAGCTACAACAATGAGGACTACAAATGTATGTTTTAAGAACGTTATCGCATTAAGCCTGGAGTTTTTCATGTGATTAGCAATTTCAATATATTTTAGCTACTGTATTGTTCTCTCATATAGAAGAGTGAGGAGACAGTTGGATGACCAATTCCTTTTTACAGAGAGGTATCTTCCTCTACCACTTGTTACTAGAATAAGAATTGCTTCATTCCTTCCTACTTTGCTCTGCCCATCATAATAGTCTGCTTCCTCACTTGAAAGCTCAAACTTGAAAGAATTTGGAGACATCCTTTCATGACATCACTGAACAAGATCTTCCTTAGGGTAAAAGGTTGTACAGTAGTGCTGTACATAGAATATCAAAATACACCCCATCTCTCAGTAATGACTGTTTCTACAGATACATATACTAAGTCCCCAAGATATGTATCTGTTCCATTCCAGAGGTTTGTCTGGAAATCAGAATGTACCTAAATCCATATAGCCAGCTCTTGCAAACCCAGTGATTTCACACCTGCTCAGAAACACCACAGAGGATGGGCTGTGTCTGTGCAAAAGTGGTCTCACTTCAGGTTCTCACTCTATTTGCCTCAATCTAATTGATCTGATGCTGAAGCAAGTGCAGAATTTTTTTCTACATAAAATGACACATGAAAATGTCCTGTACCATAGTTGTATATTGTCTCCTCTTTCTGAGTGCAACAATTTGAACATTATTAAAAGTAATCAAATCAGTTGACATTTTTCAGTGGCAGAATTCTGTTACCCCTTGTCACAATAAATCAGTGGCATTATGAATAATGGGTATGGATCTTGGAGAGAAATTTCTTTCTTCTATAAAAGTCAGTCCTATTTTAGGATTGTTTTAAAGTCTTTGTGGCTATTGCACAATCCATGATCTTTTAAGAGCTGCTGTGTTGTTTTTCCAGTGGTGAAGGTGCTGAAATCTAGGGATTTGAGATGTTGAATGTTCTGTAAAAATTGAGCATGCTGGGGATGTTCTCATAACATAAAGTTCTTTCTTTTGGAGCCCAATCCTACAACTTTCAAGTGCCAATGCAGCTTTGCCAGTGGGGCACACACTGCATCTGCCGTGGGAAGGCAGTCATGGAGGTCTCCTCAAGGTAAAGGAAGGTTGTTCCCTTACCATGGGCCTGCATTGCAGCTGAATCAGTGCTGGAAAGTTACATAGGATTCAGCCCTTAAAATCATCATATTTAGAATAAATACAATGCCCTGTTTTTGTTCTTACAACATGTTGATGATTGTAAGATTGCCACTTCATATGTAAACGTGCATGGTATAAGAAGAAAATATCATCCTTTTCTCATGCTTTTACCATGGGACCTATGTAATGGGGAGCAAAGCTTGAATTGCTTGAGATCTGTATGCTGCCTGTCCTGCGATTAAACTATAAGCAGTGGAACATGATAATAAAAGCCTGACCAGTTGTCAGTGTTATCAGCAGGAATAATCAGGAGTTTCTTCAGATAAATCCAAAGCAACATTATAGCTGCAATCCAATACAAAAGGATTTAGCAGAACACTAGATTGTGGATTCTGCTGGGTTGCAGACTATGTGTAAATAAGCATTCATTGCAACAAGACTATTTTCTAAAACAAATAGTTTAACAGTGAATTGTATGCTTTTGGGGTAGTGTGCCATGAAATTGATTTACACGTAGTTCACTGAAAAAATAACAACCTCACCAGTTTGTTGTACATATGGGCAGAGCACTGATTGTGGTGAGCAAGAGGTGCAATTCCATCCATGTATGGAAAAAGCTCTCTGCTGATATAAGAAATGAGAGGGAAGAGCAACCCTCAAACAAAGCCATAAATCACAACTTCTCGACACTTGGATGGGCTTGTGAAATTGTGGACAGCAGGGTTGTTTGAGAATTTCATCTTAAATGTATATTGCCAGCAGCTTGTAAAAATAGGATTCTGTGAGATCAGTCTAGGCCAAGGAAACAAATTTGCAGGTTTAACAACTCTGTGTACTTTTATAGAGAATTGCTGTAGATCAGAAACATTTTCTTTAATAAAGATTCGAAACAGGAGGTGGAAGAATTTCTCCATTGTGACTGGCTGTTGCAAGAGCAGCATACTTCATGCTGAGGTTTCAAGTAGGAAAGGTTTTTTAAGCATTGCAGGGTTGTTGTGAGGACAGACAAGAATAAAGCACCTTGTACATTAAGTGACTGTTACTGTTGATTTCTGATATATGCCACTAAAGACTTGTGGGAGACATTATTGGAGGAAACTGAAGGACATTATAGGAAACTCCATTCATGAATTCATACTAGGGACTCTTTCTTTCCCTAAGTGCAAAGCTGTGTTTGTATAATCTCATGGCATTTCCACTTTAAATAGTTATCAGGTTTTAAAAACAAGGATCTTTAGAAACGTGTGCTTATATAGTCCTTTTCTCTATATAGGAAGAGAAAAATCATGGTCTGTGCCAATTAATTGGGTGGAATGTCTTTTGATTAGAGTTTTGGTGAATACTTCTCATCTGCTTGCCTAGGCTTAGCAACAGAGAGGTTTTTACACTTTTGGAAAAGAATTGATTCTGTTTTTGTTGATGGTGTGCTACAAATGACTATTCTAGATATATGTGGACAGACGGGCTTGTAAACATTTTGGTTGACTAGTAGATTTTGTACACCTTTGCAAGGCTAGCATAAGGTACACTGGAAGTGTGATAGTATGTGCTAACATTATGCTCGTTGATACTACTTATTACAGAGCTGAAAATATAGCATTGTAATATTTTTTATATGTGTTGTATCCCCTCTAATTACATGCAGTATTCATTACATATGGTTTATAAAAGTGGTCTGTCAGCTACAAATTATTGAATCGTGAAGGAAGATAAACTTGAGGGAATAATAACACTGATAGTGAAACTCTAAAAGTGACTGCAAAGGATCCTTAAGTCTTTAACTTCAGCATCAAGACTGTAATAAATGAGCATTGGGTGAAAGCAGCAGGGCTACTGTTGTTTTTCCTTGAATGCACTCTTTTGTCTTCATCCAGGCAGTAAAAGCCATCTCAGGTCATTTGTGAGAAGTCTCATGTGAGGCCTTCTTCCAGTTCATATATGTTAAGAAAACAAACACCTGTAAGTACTGGTTTGAAATAGGAAGAAATGTTGGTGCATCCTTTCCTCATTAGCTAGAGGCTGCTTCCAAGATGACCTTCTTCTCTCTTGTGTAAAATATATTTAGCCATAGGAAATGGTAGTATATTACTGGAAAGATCTAGCATAGGATTGTCTGCTCAAATTTTAAGATTGGTTGAGTTGTTTTTGGAAAGTAAAGACCAGGGTCATGGTGGGCAGTTAGTTTTGCTGGAGGGGATGTTGGGGTTTCTGAGCCAGCACTCATGGACCTCTCATCAAGTCATCTTTACACATTGTTCTCCTCCCCTCTCAATACCCTTTGCTGCCTACAGTGAATCAGAAAATGGGAGGGAAATAGAAATGAGAGTGCAAGGAAGGGCAGTTATGTCATAAATTGCTAAAAACTGACTTTTAGTATAATGGAATGGAAATGACTGAAATGGAGATCTGGGCTCAAGGAATTCAAGGGGACCTGGGTTCCTGTGAGCCACAAAGCTCACTTGGGCCAGTCGCTTTCTTTTGGATTAAAAACCAGTGTTTCTCAAACTGTGGGTCGGGACCCACTAGGTGGGTCGTGAGCCAATTTCAGGTGGGTCCCCAATCATTTTAATATTTTAATTTTTAGTATATTAGACTTGATGCTACCATGTTATGTGACTGCATTTGGGGAAATGTTACAGATCTGTTCTTTTAACAGGCTACTGTGTATATGACAGTAAATGAGACTTACTCCTGGGTAAGTGTGGGTAGGATTACAGCCTAGGATTGTGAAAAATTTCCTGCTTGATGATGTCACTTCTAGTCATGAAATCACTTCCCCAGACAGGGGAAGGTCCTGACAGATTTTTGTTCTAAAAAGTGGGTCCCAGTGCGAAAAGTGTGAGAACCACTGGATCATTAACCTATCTCTCAGTCTTTTGCTGAGAATAATGTTGGTGTGGGAAATACTTGTAACCCTTCTCTTCCAGGCCCTTGAAAGAAGCATGGAATAAAAGTGACAATAATATTTTCATCTTTTGGTGGTGACTCTACCATTTGACAACATAAAAACCATGCTATTCATGGCTGTGGTTCAACGGACTGAGTGTGGTGTTTCATATTGAACGGACACTTTTCTGGTCCTCATTTCTATGTGGCACCTTATGTACATTCCCCCTCTCTACCCATAGCCAATCTTATAGGTTGGGGACCCCTCCAGGGTGAGACATGATGCATCACAAGGGGATGTAGCCAGCAGGGAAGATTGGAAACTTTCTGCATGTGCCCTGAACTGGTTTTTGCTTGCACAAGTAAACAAGCAAATTCTGGCCAACATTTATTATTTCTGTTAGCAGTTTATCATTGTTGATAATAGTTGCCAGGGCTTTTTTTTCTAATGGAACGCACCAGAACGGCGCTCTGGCACCTTTTTTATGCAGTCCCCCACAGATAGACTGCTGCTGCCCAAGGAGGCTCTGTTCTGGCCTTGGCGGCCAGGCGCTTCCCCTCAGCAGGACACGGTGCGCCTGCCCCGGTCTGAGGCTGCCCAAGAGCCACCGCCCTTCTCACCGTTGCGCCGTGGCTCCTTCGTGGCCCTGAGGCGAGACCCGGGCCTGGAGGCCGCCATGGTCCTCTCCGGGAGCGCTTAGCAACCAACGTGCGCCACCAATTGGCTCCTTGGTTGCCTTGGGCGGGGCTCCCAGCCTGGTCCCAGCTGCCCGACCGCAGAGGTAGGAAGGCGGCTAAACTCACCCCTCCGCTCTGGGTCATGGCCTGATCAAGGGCTTTCCCGGTGACATTTGGGCTAGGTCGAGACTGGTCCTGGCTGGCAGGTGGCAAAAGCCTGGAGAAGGTTGTTGTCCTTGGCACTGCTCCTGCTCGTCCCTGTGGCTGCTGGCTTATTTATCGATACACACACACACGGGAGACGTGTGGCATGAGCTGTCTCCTTCGGGGGGGCATGACGTGTGGCATGAGCAGTGTATGAGCCGTTTCCTTCAGGGGGGGGCTGGTGGATGTCTGGAGGGCTGGTTGGGTTGTTTGTATGTGTTTGGAGGTGTATGTTTGTATGTTCATGTATGTGTGTGTATACATATGTGTGTATGTTTGTGTGTGTGTGTATACATATATATGTACACGTATGTATATATGCAGGGCTTTTTTCTAATAGAAATAAAAATAAATAAAATAATAAATAAAAGATTAACAAGTTGTGAGTTCCTGCACTTTTTTTTTTTTTTTACAAAAAAAGCACTGATAGTTGCTGATAATAAATGATAAAATGTATAATGAAATCTGCTTCCGTTATAAACAAGTATGGCTATTGGAAGTGTAATTGAATTATTTATTAGCATTTTAAAATACTTGCAAAAGATCATGTCTTTTACAGAACTGGAAACTTGTCAGGCATGTGGACCGAAAACTGCATCAAAATGTGATCTTAGCACCAAGAATTTAAGCCTTTAAGGGTGCAGTCCTAACCCACTTTCCAGCACCAACATAAGGGCAATGCAGCTCTGAGGTAAGGAAACAAACATTCCCTTACTTTGAGGAGGCCTCTGTGAGTGCTCCCCAACTGCAGGATGCAGCACACATCTCATTGGCACAGCTATGCCATTGCTGGAAAGTGGGTTAGGATTTGGCTCTAATTCTGTTTGTTCTTTCTTAAATGTAAGGCTTCCATCAAGGAAAGCATCCTCAGTATTGCAACCTTAAGCACAGCTGCTGAACACAGTGAGACTTCTGCACAAACATGTCTATAATCAGACTGTGTGTATCTTTGTCAGAATTCTGGGAATTTGAATTTTTTTTTACCTACACTGAGGTATTTGTCTATTTCTAAAATGCTAATTTTGAAGGGCAACATCTTGTTGAGTTTGACCTTAGATGTTTTATGAGCACCTGTATATCACCTCAGCTGCTATCCTATACACACTTTCCTGAGAGTAAGTCCCATTGCACACAATGATACTTAACTCTTGAGTAGACGCATAGAATGCCAAACAGCTACTGCTGCATCAGGCAGCACCACCAAGGCTGCAGAGGTCTCCTTGGGGGGAAGGGGATTTACCCCAGGCCCCGTAAGTCCGCATCTGCTATTTTGCTGGCACAGACTTGAGAGACTCTGTATTTCAAACTGACGATGGAGGATAGGATATGGTGGAGCAGAGCTCTGCAGGTCCCACCCCCACCCACTTCTTCCCCCCACCCTTCCCTCCCCAGCCCCGTACTGCCTACTCCTCACCCCCCTCTAGTCCTGAAACTACTCACTGCTAGCCGGCACTGCTGGAGTGCCAGCCGGCCCGATGGTCAGCTCCATCGGGTCCCTCCTGATTCAGCTCTGATGGTCCCTCCTCTCCAGGTGCTGTGGATGTGCACATTTTGGCACATTTGCAGCACCTGGCACTGGAGCTCTGTGCAGTGCTGAGGAAGTATAGCATTGGGCCCTTAGAGAGCAGCCAGTGAACTTGCTCAAGTATAAGAAACATTTTTGAACTTCTTCAGATCCTTCAGAAAGAAGCTATTACTTTAACGGCAAGTCCAGCTACGTTCTGCTGCTGTTTAGTTTCTGGCTCTGTGAGATTTCCACTAGCATGTTAACAATAAAATCTGCAAAAATGAATCTTCAAATTGTCAGGCAGCTCTAGAACACGATGATGTTTTCTTTCCATAGCCACTATACAGGTGGAGCCTCTTTATCCATGGGGGTTCCCGGACCTCTCATGGATACTGAAGACGACTGATAATGAAATCTGTTATTTACACAGCCTGCCTTTGCTCCAAACATGATTGGAGCTTTGCTTCTGTTGCGTTTGGGAGGCTTTTTGAGCCTTAGAGAGGCTGTGTGCCACCTTGTGCATCCTCTCCAAGGCTCAGAATGGTCTCCAGAGCTATTTTCAGGTGATTTCTGATTTTATAAGAAGTTGCCCAAAAACCATTCCGGGGCCATTCTGAGCCTCAAAGAGGCTGTGCAAGGTGGTGTGTGACCTCTTCAGGACTCAGAAAGCCTCTCAGACATTATGAGAACAAGGTTCCGGTCATGTCTGGGGGAATATGTGGGGGGGGGGGCAAATCCATGATGCTGAATCTGCAGATAAAGAGGATTGGAAACCTATGTCCTAAATATATTCTCAACACATTAGATGTGCAAAGAAATCGATTTGCTGTCCTAGAGCTACATTATTTGAGGACTACTTAGATTAAAGTAAAATCTAAGATAGCCAGAAAAGCAGTTTCATCATTATTTTGTGTGCCATTTTGTTGGTTCAGGAAACGAAGACATGTTGTGTTCCCTTTTATGGCTGTGTTTCTGTTTTTTAAAGTAAGAATTTAGAGCAGCGCTCCCATAACACTTATCCCACATGTATTTGCGATTGTCACTATCATAGCTTTAGTATGCATGGTTAGTCAAAAGAACAGGTGAAAGGATTAACGTAAAATTCCTCTGAGTGTTATGAAGGGGATAGCAAAATGTGGAAAGTAAAAGGTCTTTTCTAATATTAGTGACATTTAGAATGTATATAGCATTTTTTCCTAAATGTTAAAGCACTTCATGTTGCCCAGTTAGTACATACAATTACCTTGTAAGGTAGGTTAGCATTATTATTACCCATATTCTAAATCGGGAACTGAGAATAAGGCTTGCTTGAGGCCATTTGATGAATTTATGACTGAGGTCAGATTTGAACTAGGTCAGGCTTTACATACTAGTAAAATGATAGCTCACAGTTCATTCCCTGAAACTTTCCCTTGGCCTGGTACCTAGTTAACTTATGAAAGTTTCTGTTTGCACTTGATAGACTGACCCTATTCATGTAGCAGAACAGGCTAAGCTGGTTCCACTTCAGTGGCTCCGTAAACCTTGTTTGGAATCTGGTAAAATAGGATACAGATCCTGTCACTTTTCATTAAGAACTGTCAGCTCAGTTCAGTAAATTTATGACTCACCAATGTACAGCAAGAGTTCTCTGGTTCCTTACCCTTGTAGTGTTGAGGTTTTGTGCAACATCTCTGCCTCTAAGGCTGGGGATCAAACTATTGACATGCTAGATTTTCTTAGACAGAATATGCTGAATTTAGCGCAATCTGTATTTGTGTAAAATCTTACTACATTTTAGATTGGTTAAAAGGAATATTTTTCAAAGGATATTGGCATCATTTAGGAAAAAAAATCCATGTTCACTTGATGCTGAGAGGAATAGGGATTCTACAGGCACCTGGCTGTTCTTTTGAGGTTGTTGCCAAGTGCCCATTTATTAGCTCTCTCGCATGTTATTTTTAAAATGTAAGACGATAGAATGATGAAATTCCAGAAAGCTTTTCACTCCCTTTCATGAGGCTTGTTTATAAAGCCTGCTTCTTGTTCAACTGAGTTTTCTGATTGAACTTTAAAATGAGTTTATACTTTAAAAAAAAAAAGTTTGCCATCAAGTTGAACGTCAAAGGTAGGAAGCAACTTTTTTTACAGTGAGATATCTGTTGATACTATATATTTAAAAAAACAGTAACTAATATTATAGACAGACTGTGAGCAGTTTGCCTTCTCATTTTTTATCTATGTAAGTTTCACAGATGGCTGTTTGTATGCAACCTCAGTTCTGTAATACTAGACATAAGAGGATTCCATTCTGTTCCTGAAAATCTCTGCCTTGATTGAGAGATGCTTAACAGTATTTTTGGTGATGTAAACAAGTTGTTTGACTATATAATGGAGGCAAAAATATGAAAGTTCTAGTGTTCTTATAGCACAAAACTATATTTCTAGAAGCTGTAAGAAAAAGGTGTCATAGAAAGGGATTTAAAATGTGGTAAACCTGATAGTACAGAGATTTGTGTAGTGTTGTCTGAGATATGATTTTCTCTGATTGGCTTGATTCAGTCTTGTTGTCTATCCTGCTTTTGAATCTTCATATGAAATGTACTGACCAAATCTGGCTAGTGTATTTCTCTTCTATGCACAGGTTATATGCTGGTTGACAGATAAAGAAAAAATTCCATGTCATTTGCCTTTTGACTGCTTCATCTAGTATGTCCACAAGCCCTATTCATAGGAACTATTTGAATACATAAGGTGCTTCTCTCTTCCCTTTCTACCACTTTCCAAATCTTGCTGTGGCAGAATGCTTCTCTCTTGACAAAAATAGGATATTTTTCAATTTCCTGTTTTTAAAATTGATTTTTGTAATGGCCAACAGCTAGACAATAAAGTGTATTGTGTTGACGTAAATATGAAATTTTCCCCTCTGAAAATTGTATTGATCTGCAGACCAGGAAAGTCAAGAACACATCTCAACTGTGACTGGCTTAAGAGTCAGTATCTTGTTAACTACCTGCTTGTTGCAGGAATCTCGTCTTGTAAAGAAAGAGACTTGATGCTTGGATCCATGAACAAATGCACCTAGGAATTCAGTTTGTGACCTGACTTATTAGTGAAGTGTCCCTTGTCATAGTGAGTCCTTAAACTGCAGGGCTCCCCACCCTGCCAGGTGTCCAACTATGGCTTATTTATTTTGTGCAATAGGACAAAATAAGAAATAAGTTTGTCCCTTCATCTGAATAACCTTGCTCTGGATTCTCTGTCACACTAGAGCAGTGATTTTCTGCCTTTTTCATCTCGGAACTCCATCAGTTTTTTAAGGATGTATTTTATCATTTAAAAAATGAGTGTTAAGATAAAGAAATAAACTGCATTAGCACAAGGTTACAAATAATAACACATCCAATCCAAACAACAGCTGACTGAATAATGACACTAGTTCTGCCCTCCCTTAAACTCCCTCAATGAGCCTACTAAGTAATGACCCTCTACCAAATTCCCATGGCACACCTGTGAACCATTTGCAGAACACTAATGTGGCGTAACACAGTGGTTGAAAATAACTGCACTAAAATGTGTCAAGGCAGTGCTTAGGAATTTCTTTATATATAAGGCAAACTATAGCCCTTGTGGTGTCATTATTAGTGTCCATCCTGATCCTTCACACAAATCTCCTTTTTAAAATGAGCTATAGGTAAGAATTTAGAAGCTGCTCCCTTACCATTATATAGGGCAGATTCTAGTTCCCAGTCTGGCCAGTAGAAAGCACAAAAGTACTGTATAAAATTTTAGGTAAAGGTCAAAATGAAATTGCAGGGCATCATATGGGCAAATGGATGTGTGAATCCATTCATTTGATGGGTAGGTCTTTGGATGTGTGAATATTGAATAATATGAGGTTTTGGTCTAGTTCAGGTGTAACTACATAATTATATAGCATTATATGAATGAACCTAAAGGAGCCGTGGGTTCACACACTTTTCCTGTCTTTCTTTTGCATGCATTAAAAGGAGGGTGGAAGGTTCTGCTTTCTTTTTTAAGCACAAACTATAGTTCCATGATATCTATAGACTTGGGAAACTAGCTGGTTCACAAGAGATAGAGCAAGCAATGTTAACAAACTGCAGTTTCACAAGTTTGTATGTAACAGAAAACTAGTTTATTCTTAAAGGGAATGCAGATGTTTTCACTCTTTCTTCATGTAGGAGAGAAGGAGTGTCTGAACCCATGGTCCCCTTATGCTTCTTTTTTGTAATGCTAAGCCATGGTTTAGTGTTGCATCAGAAGCAGGCCTAAGAGCCAGAGACATGGGTCTCACTAGAGCAGGGTGGTCTGCAGTGGTGAAACCGGCGGGGGTGGGCCACCCTGGGTGCCACTTGCTACTCTTGGGAGGGTAAAACCTCTAGTGACCAAAATACGAAAATTGCATTTGTTAGGAATAATACCATCATGTTATATACTATTCAATGTGTAATTTACATCAGAATGCAACAAAACAAACTGGAGCGAAATATCTCTGTTCTATCAAAAGTTATGGCCCCAAAAACCAGAAAACAAACATACAACTGCCTTATGTAACAAAAAGTTGGTTTCTTAACTCATAACAGACCAATTAAGACTGATTGTTTGAAGAGCCAATGAGATGTTGTTATGACACAGCATGGAACCAATAAGGTGTTAGTAAGGTGACACTCTCAGGGAGGGGAAACACCACTAGTGACCAAAATTGTGGTTTTTCGGAATAATGCCATTATGTTATATATCATTCAATGGGTAATTTAATGCAGAATGCAATGAAACAAACCACACTGAAATATCTGTGTTCTATCAAAAGTTATAGCCAAATAACCAGAAAAAGAAAACACAACTGACTTATGTAACAAAATGTAGATTTCTTTAACTCAAAACTGACCAATGAGTCTGAGCATTCTGAGAGCTAACAAGGTGTTATTATGGCAGAGCATAGAACCAGTAAGATGATATTATTAGTCAGCTCCCTTTTCCATGTGTCAGAGCTAATACTCAAACTCCTATTCAGTTGTGTGAGAGTCACCAAGTTGTTGTTTATTTTGGTTACTGATTGGTTGGGTGGCCTGTACTGTTTTTTAGTTAAATAAATAAAGTTAATGGGAGTGACACCATGACTGGGTGTCCACACTGGGTGACAGTCAACCCTAGTGATGCCACTGGTGGAAAGGTTGGGTGTTGTTGGTCACTGGCTTAGATGACTTTTCAAGTCAATTCTAAACATTCCTGGTGGACTATAGTCTATCGGTGGTTATTAACCATGATGGTTGCATTGAACCCGCAGATGCAAGGGCAGTATATCACTGAGTACTATGTGCAGGTAGCAATAGCAGGGGAGGGCACTGACATTTATCCATTGCTTGTGGGAGAATATAGGTTGAGACTCAATATTCGCTTGGGTTCTGTTCCAAGCATTCAAGTGGATGGCAAAAAATGCACTATAGCAAATCAATTTAAAAAAACAAAGTTTCTTTGCTCTGGTGATTGAAAAACAGCCTTGCTGACCTTTTGACTCTAAGATAAGAGTCATTAAGAAGACAATCCATCAATCAGTCGTCCTCCAAGAGCTTCACTCAGTCCCTTGGTTCACCAATGCAAAGCTATCACCTTTCTTTCATTTGCTCAGGGGGAAGGGTCTGCTGGAGAGAGAAGCACAGATGGATTGTCAGCCACCCTCTCTCTCTCTCTCTCTCTCTCTCTCTCTCTCTCTCTCTCTCATTAAGGAGGCTATTGTTAAAAGACTGTTCAGTTTTTTAAACTGATTTTAAAGGGGTGCATTTTTCCCCTTCTCCAGGGATCAGCACATTCCTTCTCATTTGCAGGGGGCATTCGTGTTGAGTCAAATCCGTGTATAAAAAATCTGTGTATAAATAGGCTGGACCTGTATTCACTGTACTTCTTTTCTGGCTATTATTATTATTCATTTCATGTTGTGACTATTACTATATCTCAGCTTCACCTACCTCACAGGGTTGTTGTGACGACAAAAGGGGAGAAACCATGCACACCACCCTAAGCTCCTTAGAGGAAGGATGCTATAAACATGTGAAAAATATTAATTAATTAATTTTGTCATATGGGATTATCAAAAATTTATGGGCCCAGATCTCAATGACCTAGCTATGCCACTGGTGGTCTGGTCCTTGGTTCGCATGTGGCCCACAAGGCCTGTTTTGATGGTCCTCAAAAAGCCTTGCTGCATCAACTGTCTCCTCTACTTCCTTTTCCTGCTACCTGAGCCTGTGGGTTGACTTCATTGGCTCAGAACCCAGAAGTAATTGGTGGTTACATCATCACTTCACTGCCAGTTACTTCCATGGTGGCACAGTCGGGGGTGACACTAGGGTCTTACAGCCCCTGTAGTATTTAAAGTTGGACCTCTCTGCTCTAGCATAAACCTTCTTATAAACCTTCTTATAAACCTATAAACCAACTTATAAAGTTGGACCTCTCTGCTCTAGCATAAACCTTCTTATAAACCTTCTTATAAACCATAATATGAGTCTACTCAGCTGTTTATCAATCTTCTGAAAGATTGATAAAGTCTAATTTTAGTTGTAAAAATATTTGAAAAAAGCCATTTCCTTTTATACTTCATGGTGAGCAAAGACTTGTCTGCATATTCCATTTTTAAGCATGCATATAAATGTTCGGACTGTAGTATTAATATCGCTTACACAGCAGCAATTTGCTGAGGAGCAGCTGCTTGCCTTAGCGACGTTAGCTGCCTTTTCTTTTTTCTTTTGCTCCAACCTTGATAGGGCTACAAAGGAAGCTTGACACTGGTGAAGAGCACTGTTTGAGGATGGCACGACAAATCCACAAAGTAATCTAGCACTGAAAGAAATTTTATTTATTTAAAATATTTTATCTCACTTTTCTTCCCCATTAAAGGGGCTGGAACAGGCAGGCCAGGGTTGGGACTGCCCCATGGCTCAGCCCGGGGCAAAGGGAATTCATTCCCCTTACGCTTGGTAATGCCATAGTAGCCCCAATGAGGCTACTTGGATCTGCGCCACCTAAAAAGGTGGCATAGATCTGAGCTGCTCTGAGTCGCCCAGGACCGGGATCCTGACCCCACCCCCACTTGGCCCCAGCCCCAGAACACCTCTCCATGCCCCCCCAGCCTGATCCATGTTAGCCTTACCTTTGCGCTAGCCCCGCAGGGCTTGGGCTGGCCTCCCTCCTCACTTGGTGGCACAAACATGCCTTATGGCGCATTTGCAACACTCTGTGACTAGCGCAGGGGACATGTGCCGGCCTATCCCAGAGTTCGGATTATGCCGTTAGTACATTTTATGCTGTTGTAGGGGCCTGGAACAGGCTTGTTCCTCCCCAGGGAGGCCTCAGATTGGCTGGAGGGAGAGGGGGTTCCAGCACCCTTGTCCTCCTCCCTAGCAGAGCTGCCAAACCTAGCCTAGGAGCAGGAGCTGTTGACCTCACAGCTCCCTGCTTCACACTGACTGCCTCTCATCCCTGGCTTCCCTGTTTTATGGAGCAAGCCTGCCCCCTTTGGCCCCTCCCCTTCCTCCAGGTAGGGCAGAAAAGGCCTTTCCTGTTCCTGGCTTGTTTCCTTCTGTGTTCCTTGTTTGCCCTGCCAGCTCCCTCTGGCTGGTTGAGGTGAGCCAACCCGCTTTGCCCCCTTTGGGGGCAGTGAAGCCTCCCCACCCTGGGCAGGGGGTGCCTGCTCCCAGGTAAGTTGGGGGTCAGGGCATCTGGGAGGAGCCCCGACAGCTGTATTGAGCAACTTTTTTGGAAACCTGGATAAAAATATTTAAATAAAGTAGTTTATTTGAGGAATGAAGGGCTACTTAAAATCTATTTTAAGATTCAAGAACAGATCAAAGGTCCACTAGTCCAGTACCGTTTCCTACAGTAGCTATTGTTGCTTCCTAGTAGCAAGCAAGTGTGAAACCAATAACCCTGCGGTTCTTCCCTTAACTACTGTTATGTCTGTAGAAATTTTAACATAGAGATTCAACAGGCATCATTGCTAACAGCCATTGATAGAGTAGTTCTCTATGAATTTGTCAAATCATCATTTAAGCTAGTGGCCATCCTCACATCTTGAGACAGTGAATTCCGTAAGTTATGCTTTGTATGAAGAATGCTTCCTGAATATACTGCACGTGTTCGTTGGGTGACTTCAAATTACAGTATTATGAGAGAAAATGTATCTGGTACACAATGCATAACTTTATAAATAGGTTTTAATCTTTCATTGATTAGGGTTGCCATGTATTATTATTATTATTATTATTATTAACAGTATTTATATACCGCTTTTCAACTAAAAGTTCACAAAGCGGTTTACAGAGAAAAATCAAATAACTAATGGCTCCCTGTCCCAAAAGGGCTCACAATCTAAAAAGATGCAAAAAGAACACCAGCAGACAGCCATTCGAAAAGACACTGCTGGGGTGAGGTACCACGTTCCCAGTCTAAGCATCCTGATTTTTTCTGTTGTACAAATTAAGCTACTTGTTCTTTACATGTTCTGCCACTTGACTTTTTGGTGTACTCCTACTCAATTACTCCAGTAAGTTGCAGAATGAGCATTGGAATTACATGACTATTGGCTTGTGCCAGAAAAGATTACTCCAGTCTGCATGTTGGGAAGAGATGTGGCGGGCTGCTATAGCCTAGTTTCTGATCTAACAGTACATAGCTTTATATAAAAGTAAAAATTGGAGTTTGTGTAAGGGAGATCTTGACACCCTCCTCCTGGTCTTCCCTGATAATTGGATACTAAAATCAAGTTTTACAAGCTTAGAAAGAATGTTTTATCTGTAGTTAGAAGGAAAATGGTATGTCCTCATACTCACCAAAGTACAGTTGTTGGCACATTATTTTGAAGCAAATCCCATTGGTTTCACTGAGTTTTATTCCCAAGTGGTGCCATTGGTACCTCACACTCTTCTTTATGCTATTAAAATCTAGAAAACAATATTAGATGATTCAGTTGTGCCTGTACAAAACTAGTGGTGTGCAATTCTAATTCCTTTGGTGTCAGAATTCTGCTTTGCACTAAAATCTGCATGAATTAATTAATAAAGCCTTTTGAATACAGAGATAGCTGTGTTAGGCTTCAAATCCTTAGCACATGTACTTAGGAGTCAGTCCCATTGAACTCAGTGGAACTTACTTCTGAGTAGATATGCATAGGATCGAGCTGCTAGTCTGCTGCAGCAAAAAATATGTCTTGTGACACCTTAAAGACTGAACCATTTATTATAGCATGTAAGTCTGCAAGTGGGCTCTAGTCCACAGTGCCACAGACTCTTTGCTCCTTTTGAATATATATTTGAATATATATTTCAGATTTTTGCACAACTTGTTTTAGCTTTACCCACACAAATGGATAGCTTTGGTGGCATTCATTAAAGGTGTGTTCTGTTGAAACATCACACAGAACGTTCTACTGACAGGAAAGCTTAAGATGCAGATTCTAGTGTATGTCTTAGCAGCAGGGCTGAAACAATAGCAAACATATGTCAAGTCAATCTTTTGGTGAGACAAGTTGCAAAATCATACACTTTTTTTTTTTTGACAGGCAGGCTGAAAAATTGTGTAATAAGGCTCTTCCTTGCAGGCAAATAGATAGTAGCAGCAATGAAATATTGGCTCCAAAAAGTCAAACCAAATCTCTCTAGAATCCAGAAAATCAGATAAGGCAAGTGTGAACAAAGTTTAATATTGTTGCTGGTTTTTCCCTCAAAAGATTGATAGTTATACTCTACTAGAGGACTCATTACTTGCAAGTATTGTGAAGGAGGTTTACCATTTGCTTTCTAACAGAGTGATCTCCCAAGGTTTGGGTTAAAAAAAAAATTATGCACCCTATAAATAAGAGGAAACTTGTTAGAGGCAACTTTCAACACTTGAAAAACCACTTCCAAATAGAAGTTTGAGGTGTTGAGAAGAATGAACAGAGCGCTTTGAGGGAAAGACAAGAAGGAAACCTATTAACATTAATGAGTGTTGTTTTTTAACTACCCTTGCCAACTCCTTATGATGAAAGTGACTCATATCATTTTCTGGATTAGGTGGGATTAGTTTGTTGTTGTTTTTTGTTCTTGCCTTGAGTGTGCGTATTACATCTTCTGGATTCCTAAAACCTTCTAATAACCATTGCTTGTTCAAAAAAAAAAAATCCATCAGACTCTTCTCACCAAGTGACACAAAACCATTCAGAGAAGGAGAAAGGTCTTAAAACTTGCCACAACTGAGATGAGACCATGTTGCTTTTGCAGAGGCCACTCTGTATTTTATGTTTCTAACATTCTTCACTGAGTGAATGTTCACTTCACTGTTTAAACCAAACAGGTTATGTTATCAGACCTGTCCCATCCATGTTTGCTGCTGTATTACTTTCCCAGGTCACATGATAGGATCAGATAGCAGAGAAGGCTCCACTTGGTCATCCTTACCTGGCCAGTTTAGGCAGTAATGGCAGCTCATGATGCAGTATGTGAAGAAAATTAGCTCTGCAAATTGGGAATGGGTATACCTAGGGCAACAGAGTGGCCTGCGCTGTTGAGTATCTTTCAGTGGTCTTACCATAAAGGCACTGTATGTGAGACATATATGATGCAACAAATCAATACCTTTTTAACAAGCTTCTGTTATATATTGGGTACATAGATTTTTGTTCATGTAGATTCTCATCCTTCTCCCAGCTTCTCTTGGTTTCTGTACTGTGCAACGGTTCTCTATAACCTTGCAGGGTACTATTCCTTACATAGTAGTACTAATCCATCCTTACTGCATCTAATTGATAAATTACCTTGGATCATGGCCCTGGCCCAGTGCAACAGGTAATACTGTTCTACAATTATCCTGTTATATGAGCATAATGTATTCCTTGAAAAATTTTTGTAAGGCTAAAACAGGTATAGCAAGACTATTTTTTCCCATAGGAACCATTGTTATAATTTCCAGTTGGGGCCGGAGCTCAAAAAATCACCCACAAAACCCAAAAATTGATCCAAATAGAGCACAGAAGAATATTTAATTATGAAAACATAATTCTTATTCAACTATACATGTATTTTGTCTCCAAATTATCTCCATGGATTCAGAAGAGAAGGATGGTTAATGGCGAGAAGTAGATGGTTGAGGATCTGAAGAAGATTGCAGAGTAAATTCCTTGGAATTTTTTTTTAAAAACACACCTTTTCCATTGTTGTATCTTTTGCTGCTCCTTTTTTATTCTGTAGACTAGAGCAGCGGTTTCCAAACTGGTGGGTTGCAACCCACAAAGGGAACCAGAAATGGACAATTCCCCCTTAAGGGTAGTGGCCCAGGAATGGGCCACTGGTGGCGCTGCAGTGAGCTATCTGCTATTGGAGCTCACTTACAGAGCTCCATGACTGCAATCTGGGAGTGAGCTCCAATAGCAGATTGGAGCTCAGTGCAGCTGTGCAGAGGGTATCTCAGACATCTGTTTAGCCTATCTGAACAATTCTGACAATTTTTCTGTGTCAGATTACTTCTGCCATGCTGTCCTCATGTATTCTCTTGTATCCCCTGCATCAGGTCCATCTGTTAATTCCTGCCCATGTAAAACCACAACCTCTTCAACGTTGTCATTAACAACCTCTGTAGCCTGCTTAATCTGGAGGCTGCACAATCGTCTTGTGAATGTCTGCAAGCACATCCTAGAAACTACTGATTTGTGAACCACTCTGGGCAGTAGATTTTTCTAAATGTCATTGCAGCATTGTTGAGTGACCTTTTCCCAATCAATATCAGTATTGTTGATAGCTATTTTAATGTTATGATTCTTCCATAAGCTGCTGATTGTTGCATTTTTGTCGTTAACTAACTTTGCAACAGTGTACCTCAGCACTTGCTGAGGTAAGTGCTTCGAACCTCAAAATCTAGTTATCAATTTCATTAATTCAAGAATGGATACTTGGGTTTAAAGATAAATAATAAAATAGATATCTGCATAAAAATTAATTTTAAATTTGTTAAAATTATACTTAAGACCTTGTGTGCTTTTATTTTGTCTAACAATACATACTAAAGGTTCCAAACAAAAATCAAAAATAAGAGATGAAAGTCGATATCCTTGTCTTTTTCTCCTCTCTAGGAATAATAAAGAGGAAAGGTATCCATAATTCAGAATTATAGACTTTGATCTAGAGCAGTGTTTCTCAAGATTTGTCCTCCGCTGTACCACTTCACATGGTCCAGTTATTTGAAGTTCCACCAAAAGTTACATCATTGACATCAATGCCAGTTACTTCTGGGTTGGGAGGCCAGATGCAATATGTCAAACACCAATAAGAGGCTCAGGGTGGACAGGAGGGTTTTTTCCAGTGTGGCAAAGCATGCTTTGGAGCTCTGCCTACTGAGCTGAGCTTCCTACTGCTGTTTGTTGTATCTCGTTTCTGGTCTCACTGCTGGGGTCCAGGGGTCCTGTGAGTACCACCAGACACTACCTCAAGTACCACTGATGGTACCTGTACCATTGGTTGAGATATACTGATGTAGAGCAGTGGTTCTCAAACTCTTGGTCAGGACCCACTGGTGGGTTGCAACCTGATTTTTGGTAGGTCACCAGAGGGTGATGGAAAGATCAGATAAGCAATTGCCTCAAACCCTGAGGCTATGCAAAAATCAGATTCTGTAGCTGCTAGTTAGCCTGCAAAATTTCTGCAGTGTGCAAGATAGCTGCTGAATGTCCTGCAAGGAGCTGAGCTTCTGCAGTTTGCAAGCATGTGTAAATATAAGGAGATAAATGTTCAAGCGTCTTTTTTCTGGTTATTATTACTTATAAATAAATAAAGCATTTCTTTCTAGATCTCACTTTTAAAAAGTTTGGTAAACCTAGCTGGGTCCCAATAGAGTGTCGTTTTAAAAGGTAAAAGTGTTGTGGTAAAACGTTTGGGAACCATTGATCTAGACCAGTGGTTCTCACACTTTTAGCACCAGGACCCACTTTTTAGAATGAGAATCTATCGGGACCCACCAGAAGTGATGTCATGACCAGAAGTGACATCATCAAGCAGGGAATTTTTTAACAATCCTAAGCTGTAATTCTACCCACAATTACCCAGGAGTAAGAAGCGTAAACACGGTAGCCTGTTCAAAGTACAGATCTGTCACATTTCCCCAAATGCAATCACATACCATGGTAGCATCAAGTCTAATGTATTAAAAATAAAATATTAAAATGACTGGGGACCCAGCTGAAATTGGCTCACGACCCACCTAGTGGGTCCCAACCCACAGTTTGAGAAACACTGATCTAGAGTACAACATTTTGATCCACTTCAGAACACTTTTTGGGAGACCATATTTCGGGAGACCATATTTCATAAACACACAAATAATATCTACGTCCATTGTACCTTGTCAAAGTCTTTTTCAGCATCTAATGAAAGGATGTCTGCCTGTTCAGACATCTTGGTCCTCAGGGTAATTGTCTGTAACCAATCTAATATCTGAGCCTTGTCTACCATTTATGAATCCTAACTGATCAGTTCGCACCAGAGCTTTAATAGCCTTTTGAAATTGGCTAGCCAGTACAGTAGTCAATAGCAACAACCTTCATTAAGGAAATTTGCCAATAATTTTCATGTTTGTGGCCCAATAATATGAGGGCCATGCACAGCCCAAGTTAGAGCTCTGGTAGCACAGGGTCTTTTGTGGCTGTTAAGAAACACAACATGCTGTTCAGTGCAGCCGGGCCACCTCCATGAGTGGCTGCGGCCATGTGCTAGGGCAGTGGTTCTCAAACTTTTAGCTCAGAGACCCATATTTTAGAATGAGAATCTGTTGGGACCCACCGGAAGTGATGTCATGACTGGAAGTGACATCATCAAGCAGGAACATTTTTAGCAATCCTTGGCTGCAGTCCTACCCACACTTAACCAGGAGTAAGTTCCATTTACTATCATTGTTTGTATATAGTAGCCTGTTAAAAGTACAGATCTGTAACATTTCCCAAAGTGCAATCACATACCATGATAGTATCAAGTCTAATATATTAAAAATAAAATATTGAAGTGAATGGGGACCAACCTGAAATTGACTTGCAACCCATGTAGTGGGTCCCAACACACAGTTTGAGAAACACTGCGCTAGGGACCTGGATAGGAGCCCTAATACTGATAAGTCAGCTTGGGGTTCAGGAGGGAAGCAGGATGGGTAGAGAGGGGTTGTTTGAGACCCAAGAAGGGGGCAGTATCAGAGGTAGCGGTGCCACCAATATTCTATCCCTGGCATCAGTCTGCTTTCCCAAGTCCGCTTGGACGAGCCAGCTAAGTTACTGGAACAGATCTGAGCAGACCTATTTAAGCAGTAGAGGCTTACCCAAATGTTCCCTTACCCTAAGGAGATCCCCAGCAGCCAAAAATTCCCTGTGGGATGCAGCGTAGCCTGCGCCAGCACCACTGCATCACCACTTGGGGATTTAGGTAGGATTGGACTGTATCTGTATTGTTATATTGCAGCAATCGTTGATATTTGTAGATATGTATATCTTTCTGAATTATCAAGCTGTAGCATGGAGGTTAACAGAAAAACAACAAGGGGTGGACATTCAGTGCCCTCACCATTGCTAAAAAACTTGTATTAAAACATTGGAAGGATAAATGCCCTCTTATCATAACCCAGTGGATTGAGGACCTTTTAACATTTGAATGAATGACTTATTGATGACTACAAATGGATAAATTTACAGATATTTGGAAAGCTTTTTTAGAAATATATGCATAGTGTATTTACCGTCCAAATTTCTCTCTCTGTGTGTGTGTGTTGCTGCTGATGAATGTAGTATCTGTATATAATTGTATTTTCCTTTTTTCTTCCCTTTTTTCTGTTCCTTTTAGATGAATGTCCTTTTTTCTTTTCACCAATAAAGGGTGAGGGAAGTAGTGATAACATCTCGATCCATAGGTTGGAGGAGAGAGGTGGTATTAAGAGACAAAAAAAACAACCCTTTTGTTTGGTGCTACATCTTCAATAGTCCTAGGTTGACCAGGTTCATTATCTAAAACCAAAATTGCCTCGTTATTGAGGCTGTTCTTGGCACAAAGTTCAGTGATGAGCAGAGAAAGGTTTTCCATGATGTGATGTAGGAAAATTTCTGTGTTTACATAAGCCTTCTTGTTCGTATACCAAAAGACAAGTAACTTGGTTTTCAGAATGTCTTTGAATGCTCAAGGTTTTTGTGAATGGTACATCAAGGTGTTTTTAGCTTCAAATCGCCTTTGAGGCTTGTACCAAGAAGAAGAGAGATGTGTTCCTCTGATACTTTAAATCCAGGTGCCTTTTTTCATCATGAGCCATAAATGTGCGAGAAGGCATTTTCTTCCAGGAAATGCCCTGTTTTGTTAGCATTGAACATCTGCTTTGGTGATAGCCTCGTTAAGAAATCAATAATTTCTTGAAGCTCAGCAGGGAAAGGTGTTATTGCTGCAATATTGGCACTAGCCTTTTCACCTGTCACTTTCACATTGCGTGGCATACTTCTTGAATCAGTCAAAACAACTATGGCTTGTTTTAAATTCCATTTCAGGAATTTCTTGACCTTCTTCCACTGCCACCTTCTTCAAATCTTGAAAAAAAGAAACAGCCTTTTCTTGCATACGTAAGCATGAGTGTTTAGGAATGTGGCTGTCCATCCAGTGTTTAGGAAGCTTCTTCATCTATGCTAACATTGATTCTTGTGAAAATTTTACATTCTCCAATGTGCGCTTCCAATGCTTGATTGTGACACCTTCTTTAGTTTATCATATTGCAGTAAGATAGTTCTGAGTGTTGGCAAAGACAAGTTTGTGTTGAGATGGATATTTTTCAAATTGTCACCTTGTTTCAACCTTTTTATGATATTCAACTTCAGTGCAACCCTTAATGGCCTTTTCACTTTCTTCTGGGCTACTAGCAATAGGAATACATTTATTTATTTGAAAGATTTATATACTGCTTTTCCTAAAGCTCAAAATGGCATACAATTTTTAACAATAAAACGCTTAAAAACATAAAAATACGATTATATAAAAACAATTTAAAATGGTACAGGAGCAGGTAAATATACAGCTATAGGGGCCATAGTGTTCACTGCAGCAATGCTTCACATGTGGTGCTGTGCACTTCACTGCACTTTAGATGTGCTGTACATGATGTGAACTCTGGCTGGCACTTGAGAAGATGCAAGAAGCACAAGAAGGAAGGTCTGACTACATGAGTGAAGGAGGGAGCATAAACAGGAGACAGCAGCTATCCAGGCAAGGCAGGAGGTCTGGTCTAGAGAGTTGAGCCTCCATTTGCCTGAAGATAACATCCGAAGGTCGCCAGTTCGAGGCCACTGGCACCATGCGACCTTGAAGCAGCTGACAAGCTGAGCCCAGCTATTCCATCTGCTCTGAGCGTGGGAGGATGGAGGCCAGAATGTGCGGCCAGATCAAGAAAGAAACACCTGAATGTTGTGGTTTCTTGAAAGATAGAAACCTTCTTTCAAATTGTAAAAATCCCTACGGGGATTTAAAAATTGCCTGCCTGTGTAAACCGCCTTGAATAAAGTCTGAGGAGAAATCTGAGGACCAAGAAAGGCGGTATAGAAATACCTGTATTATTATTATTATTATTATTATTATTATTATTATTATTATTATTATTAATAATAATAATAATAATAATAATAATAATAATAATAATAATATTTCCCCATCAGCCTCATCTTCCTCTTGCTGCCACAGCACTGCAAGCAGAGCCCCTTCCCTCTTTCCTCACCTGCTGTGGCGCACTTGTATGTAAGAATGTGCAGTCAGGCAGATGTACCACTCCAAGAAGGGGCTAGGAGAAGGAGACCCTGGTTGCATGTGGGAGGGTGATCACATGCACCATGAGACAACAGCAATTCAGGCAAGGCCTTAGAACTGGACAAACATCCCGCATGCCATGGTCAAAAATGGTCCTTTCCCTTCTCGTATCTTCTCTAGCATGAGTTCCCAGCAGCACGTTATAAGCAGAACTCTTGTGTAAGCGGGAAGTATACTCTTGTATTGAGTTTAAAGGTATGAATTTGTACATTTAATTATAGTGAAATCTGGTAAAGCAGTTGCTCATATAATGGGGGATAACTGTACTTGCCTAGTACTTGCCTAGTATAATTACAACAAGTGTAACCGTGGAATTACAATGCAGATCAAATAACTGGGCTGATTTGATTTATATTGGCTGCCAAGGAAACTTGTTCAAAGTTTTCTTGCATAGTCTGGCATAGTAGCTATTTCCACCCTGAGACATTGTCTAGCAAACTATACCTCCCGTTTACACAAAGCCTTTATTTCGTAGCTTCTTGAGGTACTACACATAGAGATGTCAAATTGTGTTATTGTACATCTTCTGGTGTTATAGTTTTGCTTATTTTAATTACTTGCTATATACATTTACTATATTCTGTGTGAAAATCAAACAGAAACGGCTCTTGTGGAGAAACTAATACTCAACCATTGAGATTTACGATTACTCATTTTTCTGAATTGCCACTTCAGAACTCTCACAGAGACTTCTGAGAAGCCTTTCGTGAGCCAAGATAAGAATGAAATGTGCTACATGAGCAGATCTTTTATTTCACAAGTATGTAAGAGCTCAGTGAACTTTATAGTTGGGCAGTCATGAGTATCGTCATATGCCTGGGAATCAAAGCAGTCAAGCAAATAAGATGTATCATTCATTATTATTTCTGATATGTGTGCATATGTTACTGTGAAATTATCGTAGCCCTAGTAAATAAATACAGTTGTTCACTACCATGGTAAAGATATAAATACAGTTATTATTCTTGTGAACTTAAAAATCTAAGTACATGCAAGTACTGAGGCTTTTGCCAGGATCACAACATAAGGATTGTCTCCATTTCTAATTTCATAGAGTCTGTTCATTTGTGACTGTGGCTTTCATTGAAGTCTTGAGAGACAATGAGCCTGGTTGTGTTGGGGGTAATACAATACTGTTCCCATCCTTTTTTACTGTGAACTTGTCTACACTACCATGTGAACCAATTTATTTTGGTTTTCTCTTTGCATTCACATTGCATTCTAGTATGCACTCTGGTATTCATTGTGCTATTCATTTTTAAACCACTGATGACCACTTTAAATTTTAAAATACTTAGGATATCACTTGATGTTACAATTGAGATTCCTACAGACACAATTGTCCCCTGAGTAGTTTCTCTTCTGTGTCGTTGGTTCTGATTATATTGTTCTCCACATTCTTGTCCTAGTTGCCTGTCTTGTCATAATTTTTTATGAGCTCAAGCATATATCAGTGAATCAGTTGAATAATATTGTAACTTCTGGAGCTGTCATGTAATTCAGTTGCAATCGTGTTATGAAGAATTTTATAGTAATATTATTTTCATACCTTGGTATTGGCAACCTTCAGTCTCGAAAGACTATGGTATCGCGCTCTGAAAGGTGGTTCTGGCACAGCGTCTAGTGTGGCTGAAAAGGCCAATCCGGGAGTGACAATCCCTTCCACACCGGGAGCAAGTGCAGTCTGTCCCTGGTCTGTCTCCCTGGCTATGGGCCCTCCTTCTTTGCCTCTTAGCCTCAGACTGTTGGCAAAGTGTCTCTTCAAACTGGGAAAGGCCATGCTGCACAGCCTGCCTCCAAGCGGGCCGCTCAGAGGCCAGGGTTTCCCACTTGTTGAGGTCCATCCCTAAGGCCTTCAGATCCCTCTTGCAGATGTCCTTGTATCGCAGCTGTGGTCTACCTGTAGGGCGCTTTCCTTGCACGAGTTCTCCATAGAGGAGATCCTTTGGGATCCGGCCATCATCCATTCTCACGACATGACCAAGCCAACGCAGGCGTCTCTGTTTCAGCAGTGAATACATGCTAGGGATTCCAGCACGTTCCAGGACTGTGTTGTTTGGAACTTTGTCCTGCCAGGTGATGCCGAGGATGCGTCGGAGGCAGCGCATGTGGAAAGCGCTCAGTTTCCTCTCCTGTTGTGAGCGAAGAGTCCATGACTCGCTGCAGTACAGAAGTGTACTCAGGAAGTGTACTTTCATACCTTAAGCCAGGGCTTTTGAAACTGGGGCGTTGCAACGCCCCAGTCTGCAGGCCCTGGCCCCTGCCCCCTTAAGGGGTGGGGGCAACCTGGAGGCAGGGAGGAGGCAGCGGCACGATCCCCAGGATCGTGCCGCTCAGGGGGGCTGCAGGGGCTTGGGTACACGTACCCAAGCCCCTGCAGCCTCCCGGGGGTGCGGGGAGCCCGGTGCGACCTGCAGCAAGGCTCCCCGCAGCAGTGAAAGTGGATGCAGAGTGATCGCGCTACGCTTTAGCGGGGGCGGGGCGCAGTCGTTCCACATCAACTTTCCTTGCTGCATGGAGCCCTGCCAGAAGTTGCGCCGGGCTCCCCACACCCCGGGGAGGTTGCAGGAGGCTTGGGTAAGTGCACCCAAGCCCCTGCAGCCTCCTGAGCGGTGCAATTGTGGGGATCGCGCCGCTGCCTTCCCCCCACCCCCGCTGCCTCCTCCCCCCGCCCCTGCAAGGATTTACTGACTCTCAAACTCTCCCAGAGAGTTTGAGAACCACTGCCTTAAACAACTAGTGAAAATCCTATATATTGGAGAGACAAGTAGTCTCATGCATAATCCACATACCATTGTGTATGTTACCACACTTGTTCTACCATAGTTAATGGAATTTAAAATGCAAACAGACTCTCATCGCAAGCTGTGTTGCATCCTTGATTGAAGTACAGACTGTGATTGAAAGAATTGTAGCATTTTAAATACCTTCAGTTTTGGGGGTAACCAACTGAGGAAAGAAACAGGTCTACAAGTCTACATTTTTATCTGTATTATTCTGCTGGCTCAATAATTTCTGTTGGTAGTGGGCAACTTCTTTAGTACTTAACATCATGTTTTATCTTGCATGACAAAGGTTTGAATGGGATGGCTTAACTGTATGTATTTCATTTTAGAGTTGGAAAAATGTCCAAGTATCTAAAATGTTGATCCTGTGAACTCTTATCATTGCAACTGCCCCAGGAAAACAAGAGTGTGTATGCACGCGCAGAGTGCATCAAAAGACAGGAAGTTACTCTGATCTGTGCTGAAAAGACATGTGATCAGGAACAGCAAGCTTGTGCAGGGGGGAAGGGAAGGATAGTTGCAATGCCGGCTTTGGTAAACATTTCTATGTGAGGAACACTATGAAAACTGATAAATAACCCTGCTCAACTTTTCCTCATTTGGTGTCTGGGGACATTTTTTCCCCTGTCTTTATTCTACTAGAACAGAATTTTTTTTTCATATAATAGATGCTGAATCTTGCTGCTACCCTTTCTATTATCATATCCATGTGTTTTTTTTTCTCAGTATGAGACAAGATGTTAGTTTTAAAGCACTTGTTTTTGAGAATAGCTAAATGAGATCAGTTACCGCCATTCATCAGTAAAACCAGCTCTCCAAAGTTTTACACAAAGACCACATACACAAGTGATAACCCTTTGCTTAAATGAAGGGCCCTTTTCTTCAACCTCATGTGCATTCTCTTTATCCATCTCCATACATCTGCCACCTCTTCCAACTTTATGCTACAAGTCTTCTGCTAAAATTCTCTGCTATTCCTGGGTGATTTGCAACAAGATGCAGTCTGGCTTTGTTCTCTGATGTGGCCCATTTTAGAAATGTGTGGTATTGTTCAAGACCTGAAAGTTACATTTGCTCAGGCATGTGTGATGCCAAGGAAAACAGTTAGCTATGTGCCTGTTGCCTATGGCCTAGTGTTACATTCTGAAATTTGTCATGACAGCTCCCATAGGCATACCCCACTAAGTCTATACAATTGAATGAATGAATGAATGTCTTTATTGGAGTATTATCTCCATCACTTATTTCTGTTTTGAAACTTGCTTCATTTTAAGATTTAAGTCAGTATATTTCATCCCAGATCCTTGGAATGGATTGCAGTAGTTTAGAACAAGTATATAAAAAGTATATAAAAATTAGAAGGTGGGGTAAAAAAAATGTATTTATATTTTTAACCCCACCTTCTAATTTTTATTAGATTTTATTTATATATCAGAGGTCAATTCTATGCACCTTTACCATGAAGCAAAGTCTGCTTTCACCACCTGTGTCTCATCTCATCCAAATAATATAAACAAGACCTCATTCTCCTCCATGTGGGGGCATGACTCAAATTTACCTTCTCCCTTCCTTCCTTTCATCCATCTATACCCTCCCGTTCTGTCCATCCATCTGCATCTGAGGGACAGAATAAAACGGATTCTTAAATTTCTCACTTTACCCTCTGTTGAACCTAAAGCTTCTGAGCTCAGATCCTTTAGGAAAAAAAGTTTCAAAGGCAGTACCTGAGTGGCCCTCATGCTTTTATTTTTAGCAGAAGTTCTGGCTTGTCGGAAAATGTGATGTTTTCTGCAGTGACGACCAGCCCAATCCTGAGCTGCCTGAGCACAGGGCTGCAGCAGTTGCTGAAAATGGCTGCCGCTGCATCCATTGTGCTCCAAGCAGCCACCACCTCCTCTTCAGGAGTAGGGGACTTTCATCCCATTCCCCTGGATAAACCAAGTAGCCCCACAATGGGGCTTAAGGTGAAAGTGGCCAGGGCCCACAGGCTGGGGTGTCACGACGCTCCAGTTTGAAAAGCCGTGGGCTATTCGATTCTACGATGATCTGATGGTCGGCGTAGAATGAAGAGCCTCCATGTTGGGCAGCTCTGTCCTCCTCCCTCCCACCCTGCTCCCTCCCCCTGGCACACCAGTCTGAATCTGGGATGGCTGTTTTGCTAATGTTCTTGTTTTACAGTGTTATCTGCCTCTCTTATGTAGGATGACAACGATGCCAGCAATCTTCTGCCCAACAATGGAGACCATGGTCTGGTTCCTGGAAACGACAAGTTCAAACCTGTGTTACCTTGGCCTCATGTTGAAGGTGTGGAAGTAGACTTGGAATCTATTCGGCGAAGGAATAAGGCCAAAAATGAAGGGAATCTTGTTGGTGGCAATAATGATCAACAAAACATCATACAGCGACAGTATCTTACATTTAAGCCTCAAACCCTTATCTACCGTGATCCTGTACTGCAACCTGGAATCCTTGGTAATTTTGAACCCAAAGAACCTGAGCCTCATGGAGTTGTAGGTGGCCCTGGAGAGGAAGCCAAGCCATATGTTTTAGGACCAGAGTATAAAGAATCTGTTCAAGCCAGCATTAAAGAGTTTGGGTTTAACATGGTAGCAAGTGATATGATCTCATTAGATCGAAGCATTAATGACTTGCGTCAAGAAGAGTAAGTATCTGTTCTGATTCTCCTTTTTGAATTTCTTATGGGAGGGGCAGGTTGTATTTTGTGTATCTAGCTTCAGTACGTCTCATTGTGATCAGACTAAACCATTTTTCTGCTGTTTCAACTGAGATTTGAGCTAATTTTTCATTTACTTCAGTAATTCATTCTTGTGCCTGACAACTTGGGTCTGATCTTCTACATCATGTTTCTTGCTTCTGTTTTCTCTGGATTGTATTGCAACAAGTATTTTCCTTTTGTGTTACCACTTTCAAGTAGGTATCCAATTTTATTGCTCTTCACGACGCTCTTTTTTTAAGAAATCCTGAATTGTCTTGTAACTGAAAGAAACCATTCATATAATTTTGTATTTATTTTTTGACGCATATATACAGTTCCAGGAAAATTGCCCGAATCCCCAAGAGTATATGGTTGACAGTGGTGTTTTAAAATTCACAGTGTATTATATTCATATTCATGCACAAAACTGAATTCATAGCAATGTTACTGCTTGTTGCTTTAAATAGGACCACAGGTATACAGACTATTCGGTGTTTCTTAAAAATCTTTTCATTTCAAAATCCTATTATTATTATTATTATTATTATTATTATTATTATTAACAGTATTTATATACCGCTTTTCAACTAAAAGTTCACAAAGCGGTTTACAGAGAAAAATCAAATAACTAAATGGCTCTTAGGAACACATGTTTAATTCTCTCATTGCAATCTGTGGAACTTAAAATGCTTGTGGCTTGATCATGCTACAAACTTCATTCCCTTCTTTATGATATGTATTTGTGATACTTACAGTATCAGGCACTCTGATAATACAAAGTTTTATTGTTATCTGAGTCTGGATTGCTTCTCATGTGAATCTCTTTTTCTGTATTAGGTAGATGAGTTAGCTTGTTGTGGGAAAGACTTATGCAACTTTCCTGCCCTTTTGTTCTGTTCACTCTTTGAGATATGGCTCTTGTCCCCCCATAAGGCATGATGCCAGGCTCCAGTGACTCCAGGCTCCAGTGATGCCAGGCTCCAGTGAATTAACATCATCTGAACCATTGCCTTAGCTACTGAGGCTTAGCTGTTTGTCTGTGGAAGGTTTTCTACTATGTGATCTGTGAACAGAAGCAACCAGCTGTTAGTCCAGCTTGTAGTTCTGCTTGTTTTTGTTCTGTGAATTTACTGTTTCTTGCAAGTCTTTCTGAGTGACTTCAGTGGAAAACAGTATAATGGTTCCTTTTAACAGTTACATAAAATGTTCTTTTAACCTTCCCTTTTGTTTCTGTGAGAACTCCTAAATGTAATTCTGTTGTGCAAAGATTTTGTATGAAGATCTTGTTTCATTCTGTGTTCTGCAATAAAGCACCAGTTCCTCCCCCGCCCCCGCTTTTCTTTCCCATCTTTTTACTGCACAATCCTATTTGGGTCTGTTCAGAAGTAAGTTTCTTTGAACTTGGTGGGTCTTACTCCCAGGAAGGTGTATGTCGGATTGCAGCCCTAGTAACTTATGCTGAAATTCTATACACTTTCCTGGGAATAAATTCCATGGAACATAATGGGACTTGATTTTCAGTAAACTTGTAGAGAATTGCATAGTTGGAAATTTAAAATTGGAGTACTTTGCTCTTCTACCTTCAAGCTTTAAGGAATCAAAGACGTGCAGGAGCTTGTTGACAGGGATAAAAGTCTATCAATGGATGTAATTTCCTTGGGACTTTTATTGTGCATGATTTGTCAGTAAGGATTCGACTCCCCATGTATTTTATTTTTATTCTTTATTTGGAATTGCTGAGGAAGGTTTGAATATCAATACATTTTATGTTGTTTGTTTAACTTCATAAAAAGAGACATAATTAAAGTGAGTTGGCATTTATGTGATGTTAGCCTTGCAAAATCTTGTTCAGAAGTATGTTTTCATAAGTGGCATTATCTTTGTTTCATCTAGATGAGTCAAAACAGTCTTTGTAACCCTCTGCTGAAAGACTATATAAGAAGGCATTTGTGTTCTGTTCTGAGACTCTTTCACAGCACATTTCTTTTCTGGAGTACTCATGAGCTCTTGCAGTGCAGATGTCAAATTTTTACATATTATCTATTTGCATATACAGTAATTAAAGCTCTCCACCTGCTGAGCTATAGCCTCCTTCTAAGAATAGCAGTGCAGTCCCTGAAGTACACTGGTGAAAAGTAGACACACAGGACCATAACACTTGTTCTTTACTTACTGTTGAAAGTTGTAACATTGCCTGGAAGACTCTGGGAGGCAGAATATAATATCTGGTCATCTGGGACCCTCTGTTTGTTCCTTTCTCTGGTCCTTGGAGAGGTGTGGTTTTAATTCTATTTCCTTCCTCCTTCCCATGCACACGTCCCTTTTTTGTCCCAGGACATCCCATGAAGAGGATGTGTCTGCTGGACCTCCTATGCTTGCGGCCAGCCCATTCCCCCAGACATACACACAAAGAGGAGCAACTTTTAGGGTTCCTTGTTCTCTAGTTTATCCTCTAATCCTAATTAGAAGATGCCTGTATTCTACTAAGATCTGTAAGTAAAACATTTTCCATTTCTTTTCCTTTAGCCAAGCTTCTGCTTTTGCGTATTCTTTACTGTTATCATCTAGCTAGGTGGTTGGAATCTCCTTTTTTCCACTGGGGAGGGCTTTTTCCACTGATTAGTCTGCTCATCCCCTGGTCTCTCAACACTTAGAAATAACTGTTTTCCAGACTTTCATGGGTTGTAATGTACTGAATGTATACATGTAAATGGAACATTACAATTTTATGTGTTCGGGGAAACGGAACCATGTGAGCGGTTTGCAAGTGACCTTGAAACTCTGGTTTCTCTTCAGATCGTATAAATCTTTTGCCTTTTACCTTGAAACTGTGTTGAACAAATTTCTAAAGTAGTTGTGTGGCCTGCCAAGAAAACTCTGGCTCATTTTCATGGCATAAGAAGGAGTCTTTTCCATTTACTTGTGAAGTTAGTTTGAGGGACATGCTGTAAGGAACTGATAAACTGAGCGAATCAGTCCATTTATCTGGCCTGTCTGACACCTAATACAGGTGTCCCCCGGTATCCGTGGATCCATTTATCTGCTGTTCCTTCCCTCTCCACACCATTATCTTTGTTTATCTTCATTACTGGCATGTGGAATGTCTCTTGCTTTAACAGACAAGCAGGCAGGCTAGTAGGGAAAGTGAATGTTAACTTCCTGCTTCCTGTTAACATTCACTCTCCCTTCTAGCCTGCTTACTTGATTGTTTGTTAAGGCAGGAGACATACAGTAATTACAAGAGGCTGTGTCTGCTTGTTTTGTTAAAGCAGTGTTTCTCAACGTTTGTCCTCCACTGTACCACTTTGCATGGTCCATCTATTCAAAGTACCACTAGAAGCAACTGGTGATGACATCATTGCCAGTTACTTGGGTTGAGAGGCCAGATGTGATGCCATAAACATCAGTAAGAGGCTCAGGGTGAATGGGAGGACTTTTTTGAGCATGGAAAAGCATGCTTTGAAGCCCCCTATCTCTTTTGTTGTGTCTTTTTTCTGGACTGTCTGCTAGGAGGCAAGTGTCCAGGCCCCTGTGAGCACCACCAGACACCACCTTAAGTACCACTCTGGTACCCATACCATTGCTTGAGAAATACTGGGTTAAAGCAAGAGACATTTTGAACAACTGTAATGAATGTAAACAAAAGTAAAGGTGTGCAGGGGCCACAGAGATAGGATTTACCCTTGTCCGTGGGGGGAGGTGGGATGGGTGTATCGATGCTTGTTCTATCCCATATATAACTGGGAGCTGTATTCCAAGGTCTTGGGCAGAGATCCTTTCTAGGCCTGCTTCCCAATATTTGTCAAACTGGAGAGAGCAAGGATTGAACCTGGCTTTTATACATGCAAAGCGTGTGTTCTATCATGGGGCTATGGCTTCTCTCCTATGACAAAATTGTGGTCATGCCCAGGAACAGGTTATAGGTTACTACGTATAACAGGTGTATAGAGAGCACTCTGTTAGCCACCTTGTGGCCACTGAGAAAAATATGGGAAAGAAATTGAAAAATAAATGTGTTACTTGGTCTGATCTGGAAGGATGTGCTGTGTTGTAGCCCACTCTCTATCATTTGGGAGAGGTTGCATGAAAGTTGGAGTGCAGTGGAAATTTCACTCTACTGTCTCTTAAAATGTAGCCTGTGTGTTTAAAGAAAAAAAAAAGCGAGAGATAAATTTTTGGGACATGTGGTGCACACCTTGCTTTTTCAGAGTTGCAAAGAAACAATGCAGATACTGAATAGAGGCAAGAAAGTCTGGTAATGACTTCTCTGGCAGCCATAATGATAAGAACTACAGTGCTCAAAAACTATGCTTACAGAAAATGGATTGGAGTGATTTGTTTTGAGTGTGACTATTTGCTATTATCTAGTATAGTTTAATGTGTTTTTATTTGTTGTTACTGTGTGTTTTTGCACTGATTGTGAAGCATACCACCATTACCTCTCACCTGCATAGTCATTTAAGTTGAAACACTATAATACCTGACTGTCAGAAGACGTCTACTAGAACAATGTTGGATCCTGCTCTTTTGGTTTCTCTTTGATTTTCCTCCTGTACCTCCATGCACTCTCCTATTACTGTGCTCACAGGATACTACTCTTTATGTCCTTCCACTTATTACTTTAGGACAACTCTTATGCTAGCAGTTCCTCCTTGTTCATTGGTTTCTGCCTCCTTTTGGTGCCTGACTGAGTGGTTTTTTAAGTACTGAAGTTTGGGTGACTTCCCTGGTTCTTTATCCTATTTCTCTTTAGAGCTGTCCATTGCAGGGATGGTGACTAAAGATTAGGCCAGTGATTTTCAATTTTTTTTTCATCTTATGGCACACTGACAAGGCACTAAAATTGTCAAGGTGCATCAGGTTTTTACAAGGCACACTGCACTGCTAACAGGGGGCTTGTATCCCCCAAGGACTCTACTGTGACCCTCTTCCAAACTCCTGTGGCACACCTGCAGACCATTTGCAGCACACCAGTGTACCACGGCACAGTGGTTGAAAATCATTGGCCAAGGCATTGAGAAGGGAGGAAGTGGTACTTGTGTTGTAGCCATAAATTCCAGTGTAAAGTCAGCAGCTTCTGCTTTTTGTAATGGAAGTTGTGCCCTAAGTGAGGTGGAGAGGAAGGGGGGGTCCACTCACTTATGAGGGACAGAGGAATGTGCGTATAGCATGAAATCTACAGCATCAAACAGCTGCTCGTACATATTTCAAGCTTTTGCTTACCTTTTTGAGATGGAATTGGTAACCTGGGTCGTGACATTGATGTATCTGATGCTTTAGGAAGTCACACAAATGTTATAATCATTTCACAGACAGCACTCTGCTGGCAAAATGCCTCCAGAATTTTTAGTCATAGTGTTGTAAGTTTTAAAATACTTTGTGTGACTTATGACTGTCAATTATTTCATTACTAGATTGTGTGGTAGACAGATTTTACACTGGATTTGAATTATTCAACCAGGCAGTAAATGACCCTTACCAATGGTGGGCAAACCAGACAGTGACTGAAAGGTGTTCCAAACTAAAACCTGTGTTATTGCAATGTAAGTAGTGATCTGTGGAGTGGCAATACAAAAGATAATTCACTAGGTGGCAGGATGCATCTAGCTTTCAAGTGAAATGCTGTTTAAAAAACTTAGGCTGCAATCCTAACCACACTTTCCTGAGAGTAAGCCCCATTGAACAAAACAGGACTTACTTCTGAGAAGACCTGATTAGGATTGTGCCCTTAGATTTGCATATGGAAAGCCATCCATATTTTCATTTGGAAAAATACAAAACAAAAACACCATCCTCCATGTGTAACTTGCTCTTTGCATGCAAAAGTAGAAAATTCCTCTCATGTTCAAGGCATGTCAGGGGTGCTTAAGAATTATAGTCCAATAGTGACCAAGGAATGACACAATTAAACTGTTATCAGGTATTGAACTTAATAAAGCTTTTAAATAAATAATTCTAAGTTCTGCAGTTATTTAGTTTAATCAGGTCTGCATTTGGTCAGTACTTTAGTCATTTTGAGCTCTTTTTGAAATTTGGGTCCAGTGTGAATCAAATGAGATTTAATGTTCCTGAATCCACAGCAGCCTCCAATAGCTCTGCTGTATGATTGCTTGCAAATGCAGAATTCACGAATTTTGATTAGGCTTGGTTGACATTGGTTGATCCTAGTAACCAGTGAGGTGTTCTACTTTTCATCAAAGAGTTTCTAGAGAAGAAGATAGAGATATCAATATCTAGAGATATTGTGTGTGTGCAGCAACCCTGAAAAGCATAATTTCGCATCATGTATAGCACAACTGTGTTCAGTCTGATACATATTTAACCTTCCAGCATCTGATTTGTCACTTTTGCCTGTATTTAGAGAGTTAATTGTATTACCTACCAATAGCAATGAGTTTTTCTTTTTTAAATGGGGAACCAGCTATGTAAAATATGGTAAAAACTAACCATATTATATTGCTTGCTGATATTAGTTTAGTCAGCCACTGGATGTCACTATTGTTCTGTGCAATAGCAGTTTGTTGGATAGAACGTTTTTATCTAGCTGATTGAGAACATACATTGAAATGATAGCTAGTGATAGCTTTGGGGCCAGTATTGTAGAAAATGTTTGTTTATAGTAGATGTGTTTTTTGTTAAGAAAACTGAACTTTTTCCAAATTGATGAGTTCTTATTTTTTGAAGGTAGAATTGAAGTTCTGAATTAATCAAGTAGATTTATTGAAACTGCTTCTAAGAGCATTCAAGTTTGGTGGTCATAGACAATTGTTTCAACATTTTTCAAATATCTCTTACAGGTGCAAGTACTGGCATTATGATGAAAACCTACTCACCTCCAGTGTTATTATTGTCTTCCATAATGAAGGCTGGTCCACACTCATGAGAACTGTTCACAGTGTAATTAAAAGAACACCCAGGAAGTATCTGGCTGAAATTGTTTTAATTGATGACTTCAGTAATAAAGGTAACTGTATTTCATATAAATACTTAACACGTAAGTGATGACCCTCTCATTCTACACGAGCTACATAAGAGAAGTATTTTGCTAATATGCAATAGTTTATGTTGGGTGACTGTTAGGTGAACAATGACATGCTATCAAATTTGGCAAATGTCTGTCGCTGTGTTTCTTTAAATGGAAATTTTGCTGCCAATTTTTGATTTTCCATCTTTCCAAAGAATAATCATTTAAAAATAATTTTATGACTTAGAGCCCAATTCTGTGCCTGTCTACTCAGAAGTAAGTCCCATTAGAGTCAGTGGAGCTTACTCCCAGGAAAGTGTGGATAGGACTGCAGCCTTAGAACCCAATCCTATCCAACTTCCCAGCACTGGTGCAGCTGCAATGCAGCCTGGAGGTAAGGGAACAAATGTTTCGTTATCTTGAGGAGGCCTCTGTGACTGCCACCGCACCAAAGGATGCAGCGCACGCCCCATTGGCACCATTGCACTGACCCTGGAAAATTGGATAGGATTGGGCCCTTAGTAAGTTATCAGATTGAAATCAAGGTGACTACTGTCCAGAGATAATACAGAGGTCTCCTTCAGCTTGTTATACCCTTTTTTACAATAATAATCTAAATCTAACTCTCCCCTTCACCCATCATAATAGCTATTTTGCAACTGCATATCCACCATGCTTCAAAATTGACAATTCATGGAAAATCAGAAGCATGGGAAGCTTGTGTATTGGAATTCCATCAGTTTTGGGTTTTCATTGCTTTGAAATGTTTATTAGGACAAACTGTATTTATATAGTAAATACCCACAACTGCTTAGTACTCTTCCACACCCTGCCATATTCAGAGTTGTATATTCAGGTGGCTAGCTGATGGTGAGCTGATGGCCACTGAATCTGAATGTGGAGAGGAGGGGTGGAGAACCTAACAAGTAGAAAGGTATGGGTATGTAAAACATAATCATAAAGGAATTCAGGGTTTTTATTGTGGGCTGGAGCCAATTTGCAGAAGGGAAAATGTCTTACCTTCAGTCATTGTACTACAGAATTTGAATTAGAGAGAAATTCTGTGAACTGGATGTAACAAGTATGATATTTGACAGTGATGTTAGGACAGTGTCATAGGTGATTTTGCACCTTGGATGTCTTTCTGGCTATTATGCTGTCCATTGTGCCATAGTTCAGAGGAAAAAAATTGGTCAGTTTTAGTTTGAACTTTGTACAATGTTTTGGATCTCTGTATGAACTCCATTCACCTTCATTATGATGATCAGTAACAAAATGTAAATAATTCTTACTTAAAAGATAGTTATCAATGTGCATCTTCATAGTATTGCAGTGAGTTATCCGAAAGTTGAGGAGGATCTAGGAGGTTCATTAGAAATGAAACTGTGCCCCTGTACTCCAAGGATAACGTTGGAGTTACTCCAAGTAACCCCATGAGCACAGCATTTCTAATACAAATACACAAAGAAGTGCAGGACAAGCAGGTACAAGTACACTGTAAGCTGCACTTACTTTCTCTCTTTGTATTTCCTATTGAATTTCTGGGTTTTTTTTCTCCAATGCATTACTTTCTGAATCTGTCTGCACTTTCAAGGCAGAGTATGACAGAGTTGAAAAATGAGCATCTTTCATAGTTGTTTTTTTTCTAATTTTGCATAAATATGCAACAGTGTGATCCTGAGAAATGGCTAATTCACTGTGGCCTTTCCCCACCATATTTGATTGTGGTAACCATTAATATTAATAAAGAATCATGAATGTACTCTCAAAGGTATTTCAGAATCTTGTTTGCATCCACATCTGCTTTCAAATCCAAGCATTACTAAGGTTTATTATGAGCAATGAATCCTTCATCTCATGCACCACCTCCTGGATTTTGTTGTCTATAAATGTTGACACTTTATTATGTGAGTTAAAGTCTTGATTACATTTTTTTTGGCATGTCAAACAGCAGCTTTGAATTTATGTCAGTACTGTGGTGGGTGAAGACTTAGCTCAAAGCAATAAGGTGCACATGGGGAAAATAGCACACTTACTGCTTTATAACAACTTCTGTTACATTTCCTTACAAATTATGTTTAAAAACCATGTGGATAATGCGACTGAAAAACAGCTGAAGGCTTGTGCCTTTCTGTTGCTAAAAGGGTCAGATGCAAGTATGAGACCTGTGTCTTGCAAAGCTCCCATAGAGTTCACAGCCACATTCTCAGGTCTGACTTTTCCTACATCTATTTTAAAAATACAAGCAGAACTGGGAGCAGCCAAAGTTAGTCTGCAGGTGTCATCTTCAAATATACCAAGTAATGATGATTTTAAGTTCTTAAACTTCCCAACATCTGATACTTAGTTAATTATATTTAGTTTGTATTGTAAGGTCAAAGCTAAATATTTAATAACATATATGGAAACTTCTTTTTTATTATTTGATAGCACACTTAAAAGAGAGACTAGAGGATTATATTAAGCAGTGGAATGGCCTTGTAAAGCTTTTTCGAAATGAAAGGAGAGAAGGTTTAATACAAGCTAGAAGCATTGGCGCCCAGAAGGCTAAACTTGGACAGGTAGAAAAATGTTTGCTAAATAAAACCCTTGTTTCCATGCAATCTAAATTTTGCTTTTAACGGATCTTAAAGTGGTTGATTATTTCACAAAAGTTCTTTAAATTGCAAAATGATTATATAGTATTTTATGAGATAGTTGTAAACTGATGTCAATGTAAAATGCAAAAAAGCTCAAGTAAAAATGTGTGTTCTATGTATGTATGTTCTAAATCACAACTGTGTTGAAATCTTCTTTTCTCTTTGTTTTAAAGGTTTTAATTTACCTTGATGCCCATTGTGAGGTGGCAATAAACTGGTATGCAGCACTAATAGCTCCTATATCTAAAGACAGGTAATTATATTCTGCTTATTTCTATATCTCAGAAAGCCTTTAAGGATAGCATTGCAGTTAGTCATTCACCCAGGACAAGTAACCAAATCTTTCTGCCTGAATAATTTAGTCAATTCATTTTCCAAGATGTCCAAATAGACATTTGCAGTTTGGCTGATTTAAGCAGAAAAATTTAGATTGTACTTAAAAATTAGTCATGACTTGTCAAGTGCCATTGAAATAATTGAGTAAATTTAGTTCTGCTAACTTAAGTTTCTTTGATTTAAATCAGCATTTCTCATCCAGTGGTACTTGAGGTCCAGTGGTATTTGTGGAACATCCAAACCCCCACCACCTGGCAATGAGACCAGCAATGCAATGTGACAAGTAGCAGTAGGAGGTTTGCCTCGGCAGGCAGAGCTCTAGTGTGCGCTTTTTGCACACTCAGTAAAGCCCTCTGGTCCACCCTGAGCTTCTTACTGGTATTTGTCACATCACATCTGACCTCCCAGTCCAAAAGTAACTGGCAATAACATCACATCACCATCAGTAACTTCCGGTGGTACTTCCAATAGATGGATCATGTGAAGTGGTACAGCAGGGGACAAAAATTTAGTAACTCTGATTTAAATGGACCGTAGGAATGCTAACTGTCTTAGGATTTCAGAACCTTGGTTTGAAGTTCGTGCTAAGAATAATTTGAACATTTGCCAGACTTGGAGATATCTAAAGCCCAGTGGATGACATTTATAATGCCCATCAGTGATTTTATCAATAGATTTGGGAAATTCAGTAGACCAGTCATTCTCAAACTCTCAGGGACAGTTTGTGCTGCAGTAAGTGTGTGGGAGGGGGGTGGGGGGAAGGCAGTGAAGCCATCTATTGGATCGTGCCACATTGGAGGGGTGCAGGGACTTGCTGCCACTTACCAGAGCCTGCAGCAGCCTCTCACAGGGCTCCCCACACTGCAGAGTCAGTAAAAATCTGGATCGCTACCACTTCCATTTTTGTGAACACAAAACCAGAAGTGGTTGCAATCACAATTTTGGGGATCTCTGCAGTGTGGGGAGCCCCATGGAGGCTGGCTCCCCACGCCCCAGGAGGCTGCTGCAGACTCTGGTAAGTGGCAGCAAGCCCCTGCACCCCTCCAGTGCAGTGCAATCCAGCAGATGGCTTCGCTGCCTTCCCCCCTTCCCCGTTCCTTAAGGAGTCTGAGTCCAGGGCTCTTTGGCGGGGGCATCGTGATGCCCCAGTTTGAGAACCACTGCAGTATACCATGATTTAGACTGTGTAAATTGAAAGGAAAACTCTTCAGCAACATACTTCTGGAATTCCTGTTATGACATTAATATACTGCAGATTATTTACATCCCAGTTTACACAAGAGGGTTAAGATTGGACAGTTCCTCCCCCGCCCCTCTGGTCTGGTCCATTATAGAGAGAGGAGCATAAGTACCCCTGCTCATTTGGCACGCCTCTGACATCCATGCAGGAATCTTCAGTTACGATCTCTGTATGCAGCTAAAATAACGTGTTTGATTACAGGACTTTATTGAGAAATTGTTGCAATATTGGTGCATTTGACTTTATGCAAATAGGTTATATCTGCTTGCATATGCAATTCTATCCATACTTACTTAGAAGTAATCCCCATTGACTATAATGGAATTTACTTCTGAGTAGATATGCATAGGCTTGGGCTCCAAGAATATCAAAGATGGGCTGGTGCACCAGGTGGGCAGGTAGGTCAGATCCTTTCTAATTCTTCCTCCCCAATTTGGGCTATACTGTGGAGTCTCTCTTGATCCTACTTAAAGCAAAGTGTAGTATCATTAACATCCACTTCTTAGCATGACCGTCATAAAATTCAAATTGCAGCTATTTTTAATAGTAAATAATAAAGCATTATGTTGGAATGTATTGTTGGTTTCTTTTCCTCCAATCATTTTAAATAATGAAATTGAGTCTATTGAGTTTTGATCACTACATTAGGAGCCAAACTACGCATTATAAGAACAGCATAATTTTACCAGGATTTTTTCCTGTTTTATTTTTTTAATACTGTGCAGGGGGCAGGGTACTAAATGAGTTGGGGAAACTATAGTGTGGAACTTTGCCCTGTCCCATTTTCAGTCTCAGTTGCAGAACCCACCCACCCCCACCCCGTCCATGCTGTTAATAGGAGGAAAGAGGCTTCTTCTGTTGGTAATCAAAAGGCTGTTGCACTTTTCCCTGTAAGGCACTTCTGCCAGCACTATTGAAAAAATAAAAGGGGAAAATCCTGGATCAAATTACACATTTCTTGTAACATGTTGTTTGACCCTTAGAACACTTCTAATAACGTGCAGTTTAACCCTTAGGTTTCTGAGTTTTCCAGCTTCCAAAGAAAATAGCTCAGAGCACAACTTTGTGCTGGGCCAAACTTTAATCTAGGCCAGGACAGTGACCGCTGCACTGGTGGAAGGTGTTGCAAACATGCCTTAAAGCATGTTGTGACACTCAGCAAGTAAGCTTTGCTGGCAGAGCTGCATGTGCCGCCCCACCTGAGGGCGCTGCATTCTGAGCTGCTGGCACAGGCAGGTAAGATGCTGAGTATTGCAAGTGCATGGGAAGGGTGGAAAGAAGGGGTCATTTCTGGGCAAGGGCAGGGTGGAACAGGGGAGGATCAGGCCCGGTAGGGGGGCAGGATCAGCAGAGGCCACCTTCCCAGGCAAGGCAGTAGTACATGGGGCCACTTGGACTTCCACCAGCTACATAACTGGCAGAGATCCAAGTAACCCTTTAGAGCTGGCTGGGGCATTACTCGAGGTAAGGGGGAAAATATCCCTTACCCCAGGAGATCTCCAGCCAGCCCCCTACTATCACTAGATACCATACAGTCCTGGCTGCGCCAGTGGTAGTTAGAATTGGGTTGTTAGTCTCTGTTTGTTTGCATATGTCAAATTTGACATGATGTTTTTAAGTTGTGTTACTCCCTAACTTTAAATGAAACCTGAAACAAAAAAACAAAAATTGCTTGGTGATAGGCTTGAAACCGGCTTTGTCATCTGACATGAGAGGGATGCAAACTAATTATTGCATAATACTATATACAATAAAATGTTAGCAAAATGTTAAGCATATAGTTTCCATCAGTGTATCAAGGAAAAAAATCTGTGAAGGAAGAGGCAGACTGGTGTACTGATGTTTCTGCTTTCAGCATGAATGTATACTTATATTAGTTTGATTCATCCTGCTTATTCATAATCCGCCCCCACACCCTTCTGTAAGAATAGCCATGTATGAACATACTACACTTATTCTAATTACATTAGAACAAAGTATAAAAGATAGCAGCCGACTTGCTCGATTAGACAGTTTAACCTTGTCTCTTCCCCTCCCATAAATGTTTCAGAACTACATGCACTGTGCCTCTAATAGATTACATAGATGGCAATGACTATTCCATTGAACCACAGCAAGGTGGGGATGAAGATGGCTTTGCCAGAGGGGCCTGGGACTGGAGCTTGCTGTGGAAACGTATTCCATTAAACCACAAGGAAAAGGCAAAAAGAAAATTTAAAACTGAGCCATATCGGTAAAGAATGCTGTTTCATTCTATTGATTTTTATAACTCATGCTTATCTAAATCCTCTCATTTTTCCCCCTTTCTTTTCCATGAACCATGATTCGTTTAAATGTGCCATGTACCTGCTCTCATCCTCATCGCCACCATCCATAATCCTGCAGAACCACATGCACTGTGCCGCTTATAGATGTCATAGATGGCAACACTTATAGCATTGTACCCCAAGGGGGTGGTGACGAAGATGGGTATGCTAGAGGAGCATGGGATTGGAGTATGCTCTGGAAGAGGGTGCCCTTGACCAAACGTGAGAAGGCAATGAGAAAGACAAAAACTGAGCCGTATCGGTAATCACTAAACCACTTACACGTTTTTCCATTTCTTAAGCGTGTACTTAACTATTAAATACTTGCATGAACCATTATTTAAAATAATGCTAACAAAAGCAGAAACTCTTTCAAGAGCCATTACTTTCACTAACACCTGGTCAAACTCTTCTGATGTAGCCTTACTAACTCTTTTTGCGCCCCTCTGCTGTATGCTTGTAGAGTCAGTTTTCTAAGCAAAGTGTAGGATGGATATTGAACTGATAAAACAAATTGTGTGAGGTATAATTCAGCCTCCAGATGTTTAGTTTTAGAAAATGCTTAGCATGCTTATTATGAGTCAAGTACTTTTAAGTATATCAAACATCTCTTCTGCATGCCTATAGCTCCTATCAATGGGAAAGAGTGGGTCAGGAAAAGAGAGTGCTTTGCCCTGCCTAGCCAGCTGATTTGACAAATGAAAGCATAATTGTTGGACATTTTTGCATAAAGAAAATACGTAGTTAATTCTGCTATCCAGTTATCCCATCGTGATGGGAGAATATTCTGCTTCTCTTAATTTCTTCACAAATAAAACAACTGTCAGAAAGCAAAATGCTTGCCTAGAAAAGACTTGAGATTTTTCTAATTTTTTGGTTTCTAACTCTAAACTAGTGGGGTTGTGGTTCTGCTTTAATTCAATTATGCTTCACTAACCTTGCAACTAAAATTGTTCTGATTTCAAGTCTCCTGTTTCTGTAACTAAATGAAGTGTGTTGTATTTATTTGGATATGAGTTACTGAAGTTTCAAGAGTCAATTTTACTTTTTCATTTTACCCTCACTTTCTGATATCTTCACTAAAGTTCTGAAATATTCCCATGAAATTATGAAGCTTTGATCAATTTCATAGAAATTTATTTTGTCTAACAGAAAAAAAATGTGATCCCCATCATGGAATTGAACATTTTCCTATCACCTACATTCTGTTATAGAAAAAGATTTGGGGGGGGGGGGGGCGACGACTGTTGATGACCACAACAATTCATAGCTTTTTATGTCTACGTGTTTCTAATAATGTACACACCTGCTAATGCATGTTCTGCAGGTGTTGGAATCTGCAGTGAAACACAATTTCAAGGATGGGTACAGCTCAGTATAAATAACTTGTTTTGCATTCCATAGATCTCTGGTCCAATCCCTGACTTCTCCAGGTAGGGTTGGGAGAAACACTTATGTGAAATCCTAGAGAGCCAGTGTGTCAGCTGGGGTAAACCACAGCTTTTCCACCTTTTCTTTTAATGCAAATACCACTTTTCCCAGTGCTGTCTTTTTTAGGTACCACTTTTTTGAGCATCACTTCCAACAGAGAAAACTGTTGTGCACAGAGATTGGCAGCTTGCCCATAGTCCCTGCGGTGAAGGAAATGCTTCTCTAGCTGCTAATGTTTCATGATCTCTCTCCCATTTTGGATTCTTGTACTGTTGATGGAAAAGCACTTGTGTAGACTATACTGACTTTGATGGGCCAACACCATCTGACTTAGATGAGCAAATGCTGACTAAATGCTGGCCCCAGTTACTGGAGGCCATGAGGTCCCAAAACATGCATGGGGCCCCAACCTGCTACGTGCTGCCACCAATACTGAATTTCAGGGGTCAGTCCAGCCAGGTAAACCATCCAATGGCTGTGGGACCTTTGTGAGTGGCCAGCTCTTGACACCCTGACCACTCCATCACCTTCAGCATAAGGCAGCGTAATATGTTTTGGGGACTCCCTGTTTCCATGGTTGTGGAGAAACATTTGGAAATGTGTTGGTGCTGTCTAGCCTTTTTCCTCCCTTTGCATGTTTACTGAAACAGATTGGGGTTTCAGGAAAGGTATATGGTGAAAATATTCAATTTTATGTGCTTGACAAACCCCCCAAAAGGGGGGGGGTAAATTAAATGGTGCAGGCAACTTTACTTGCCATTCCATTTACTAAATACATACCAGAGAGTGAGTCTGATATCGGAGAATGAAGCTGCTGTTCTGGCCCTTGGTTTCAGTTCCTGCTGGTCCCTCGTGATTTTTTTAAGAGACAGTGCATATTTTCCAGGTGTAAATGATTACACACGTCTAAACATATTTTGTTGTCTTAGACCTTGGGTATATTTGGGATCCTGAATCCAAAAATGGCATTGATTTTGCCCAATTGGCTCTAGTTTTGGGGGTATGGCATAGCCACCTTGTGTGCTAATTCAAGCAGCTTCCTTGAGAGGAAAACATGTTGTTGGCTTCCTGACAAAGAAGGTACTTGAATTGGCATACAAGTTGGCTATGCTGTATCCCCCAAAACTTGAGCCAGTTGGGCAAAACCAATGATGTCTTTGGATTCAGCACCCTAAAAATACCCTAAGTTTGTTCAAACATCCTTGGCAACTTGAAAATAGTCTACAATTTTTTTTAAGGCAGTTTTGAGTATATGTGATATTAGGTTTTTGCGCTGACTTTGAAATGTAGCCCTCATGTAAGATGAGGGACAAATGTAATTCACTGAACTGCTTGCAGCTCTGACTTAATTCCATTAAGAACATAAGAACAGCCCCACTGGATCAGGCCATAGGCCCATCTAGTCCAGCTTCCTCTGTCTCACAGCAGCCCACCAAATGCCCCAGGGAGTACACCAGATAACAAGAGACCTGCATCCTGGTACCCTCCCTTGCATCTGGCATTCTGACATAACCCATTTCTAAAATCAGAAGGTTGCACATTACGCATACCCGTAATGGATTTTTCCTCCAGAAATGTGTCCAATCCCCTTTCAAAGGTGTCCAGGCCAGATGCCGTCACCACATTGTGGCAAGGAGTTCCACAGACCAACCACATGCTGAATAAAGAAATATTTTCTTTTGTCTGTCCTAACCTTCCCAACACTCAATTTTAGTGGATGTCCCCTGGTTCTGGTATTATGTGAGAGTGTAAAGAGCATCTCTCTATCCACTTTATCCTTCCCATGCATAATTTTGTATGTCTCAATCATGTCCCTCCTCAGGCGTTTCTTTCCTAGGCTGAAGAGGCCTAAACACTGTAGCCTTTCCTCATAAGGAAGGTTCCCCAGCCCAGTAATCATCTTAGTCGCTCTCTTTTGCACCGTTTCCATTTCCACTATGTCCTTTTTGAGATATGACGACCAGAACTGGATGCAATACTCCACATGTGGCCTTACCATTGATTTGTACAACAGCATTATAATATTAGCTGTTTTGTTCTCAATACCTTTTCTAATGATCCCAAGCATAGAATTGGCTTTCTTCACTGCGGCCGCACATTGGGTCGACACTTTCATCAATGTGTCCACCACCACCCCAAGATCTCTCTTCTGATCTGTCACAGACAGCTCAGAACCCATCAGCCTATATGTGAAGTTTTGATTTTTTGCCCCAATAATAATAATAATAATAATAATAATAATAACTTTATTTTTATCCCACCTTTCTCCCCAAGGGGACTCAAGGCGGCTTACAACATATAAAAACATAATTTAAGAACAAATAAAAACATATTAACACATCATAAAAAACAGCAGTCAGAGTAAAAAATAGGTAAAAAGAGCATAGAGCAGCAGCAAGTCATAAAAGAATCAGGCCTGTAAAAATATTAAAAAGATGTTAAAAGGCCGAGAACTCAGAAGGCCTGTTTAAACAGAAGGGTCTTCAGGTCTCGCCGAAAGGTCTCAAGAGAGGGAGCCATTCTTAAGTCAGGGGGAAGGGAGTTCCATAGCGTTGGTGCCACTACTGAGAAGGCTCTATTTCTTGCAGCCACCCCACGTACCTCCCTAGGCGGCGGCACTTGTAAAAAGGCCTTCTCTGATGACCTAAGAGGACAAGCCGGATTGTACGGGAGCAGGCGATCTCTAAGATACCCTGGTCCAGAGCAGTATAGGGCTTTAAAGGTCAATACCAGCACCTTGAATTGGGCCCGGAAACGAATGGGCAGCCAGTGCAGCCGCTGGAGAAGCGGACTGACAGAGTCGAACCGCCTACCTCCAGTAACCCCAACGTGCATGACTTTACACTTACATACATTGAAACGCATCTGCCATTTTACTGTCCATTCTGCCAGTTTGGAGAGATCCTTCTGGAGCTCCTCACAATCACTTCTGGTCTTCACCACTCGGAAAAGTTTGGTGTCATCTGCAAACTTAGCCATCTCACTGCTCACCCATCTCCAGGTCATTTATGAAGAGGTTGAAAAGCACCGGTCCCAGGACAGATCCTTGGGATCCTGAAACACCTTCTCTTTTAACCTCTATCTGACTTAATTCTTTGGTCAGGAAGGGCTGTTCGGGCAGCGGTATCTGCCCGAGGTCTTCTGCCGTGAAGACAGATGCAAAGAAGTCATTCAATTTCTCTGCCATCTCTAAGTCTCCTTTTATCTCCCCTTTCCCTCCCTCACCATCCAGAGGGCCAACCACTTTTCTGGCGGGTTTCCTGCTTCTAACATATTTGAAGCAACTTTTATTATTCCCCTTAATGCTGCTGGCCATATGTTCCTCATAGTCACTCTTGGTCTCCCGTATCATCGTCTTACATTTCTTTTGCCACAGTTTATGTTCCTTTTTATTCTCCTCATTAGGGCAAGACTTCCATTTACAGAAGGAAGCTTCCTTGCCCTTTACGGCCTCTCTAACTTGGTTGGTTAACCATGCGGGCACCCTCCTGGACTTAGTCGAGCCCTTCTTCCTTTGCGGTATACACTTCCGCTGGGCCTCTGTTACTGTTGTTTTAAGCAGCCTCCATGCAGTCTGGAGAGATTGGACTCTTTTTAACTTCCCTTTCAACCTCCTTCTAACCAGCCTCCTCATTTGAGGGAAGTTCGCCCATCAGAAGTCAAGGGTTTTTGTGAGAGATTTGCCCGGTGCTCTTCCCCTGACATGCACTTCGAAACGGATCGCAGCATGATCACTGTTCCCCAACAGCTCTGTAACATTGACATCTCTAACCAGGTCCTGAGTACCGCACAATATTAAATCCAGAGTCACCTGTCCTCTGGTGGGCTCCATGACTAGCTGTTCTGTCATTTATCATGTCAAGGAATCCGGTCTCCTTTTTGTGACCAGAACACAAATTGACCCAGTCAATATGAGGATAATTGAAGCCCCCCATGATTACAACCCTGTCCCTCCTTGTCACCTCCCTGATCTGTTTCCTCATTTCAAGGTCCCCTTCCGATTTCTGGTCTGGAGGACGATAGTACGCCCCCAGTATTACATGGCTCCTCAGGCCTGGTAATTTAACCCGCAGAGATTCTACGGTGGAGTCGGACCCACCTTCAATCTCTACTTTGCTGGATTCTATCCCTTCCTTAACATAAAGGGCCACCCCACCTCCAACGCGCCCCTCCCTGTCCCTCCTGTAGAGTTTATAGCCCAGGATTGTAGTATCCCACTGATTCTCCGCATTCCACCAGGTTTCCGTTAAGTCCACTATGTCGTATGTTTTCCCTTGTCACCAGACATTCCAGTTCTTCCATCTTTGCTTGGAGACTTCAGGCATTTGCATAAAAGCATTTATACACGGAATGCCCCAGGATGGGCTGTTTATTAGCTCCTTTATCCCTGAATCCTCTCATTGTGCCAAACTGTCTATTACATCCCATCACGCTACCATTCCCAATTTCTTCTTCTACTGTCTTTACCTTGTTGTTCTCTAACCTCCCCATCCTCGTTCCATAGGTATGAGGAGTCCCGAACCAGATGCCCCTCAGCTCCTGGCGGCCTTCCCCCAGGGATCAGTTTAAAAACTGCTCTGCCACCTTTTTAATGTTATGTGCCAGCAGTCTGGTTCCATTCTGGTTCCAGTGAAGCCTGTCCTTCTTGTACAGGCCCTGCTTGTCCCAAAACGTTCCCCAGTGCCTAACAAATCTAAACCCCTCCTCCCTACACCACCTTCTCATCCACGCATTGAGACCCCTGATCTCCGCCTGCCTAGCTAGCCCTGCACATGGAACAGGTAGCACTTCAGAGAATGCTACCTTTGAGGTCCTGGCTTTCAGCTTCCTACCTAATAGCCTAAATTTGGCCTCCAGGACCTCCCGGCTACGCTTGCCTACGTTGTTGGTGCCGACATGCACCACAACCACTACCTCCCACAACGGCCACCCCACCTCCAACATGCCCCTCCCTGTCCCTCCTGTAGAGTTTATAGCCCGGGACTGCGGTATCCCACTGGTTCTCCGCATTTCACCAAGTTTCCATTATGCCTACTATGTCAATGTTTTCCCTAGAACCAGACATTCCAGTTCTCCCATCTTTGCTCGGAGACGTCAGGCATTTGCATAAAAGCATTGTTGAGTGTTAGGTGCCAAGGGCTGAATATGCTCAACACTCAGTTGAAGGACTTCTTAAGCACAGAAAAGCATTGCTGTGTCTTCTCACTTGACAGTTGGATTATTCCTTTGAATTGACACAGTTTATCTGCAGCTATTATTTCACTCTCTTACTGCTTGGATATATATCTTGAGAACAGGTTTTGTGCATCTGACTGCTGTGCCAAGGACCTTTGATGCTTCCACTGCAGCTGATCTAAAACAAGGCCAGTAGCTAAACTTGTTTTAAAACTATTGTAGCTCAATATTAGAGAGGCCTCATTATTTCTTGGCCCAGTTTAAGTCTACACTTGGGTTTGAACCTGAAGTGTATAACCTGTATACAGTATATCTGAAACTGCTCCCCTAATAGTAGTCTGAAGACTACTACTTAAGAGTAGTCAGTATTGCACTACTCAATTGCACTGTCAATTGCACTTTTCTGGGCCATAGCAACCAGGACCAAAATGAGGTTCATCCATGTAATGCAGAACATAACCCTGGGTATAGATACAAAAATACTGATTTTTGTTCACATTGATTGGTCATCAAAGAGACTGCACCATAGTATGTTTTGCATTCTCCTCTCTCCCTTTTGAGAACAAGAGGTAGGGTGAGGCGTGAAATTTAGAACACTGTGGGTACAATCCTAGCCCCTTATGTCAGTGCTTTCCAGCACTGGCATAAGGGCAATGCAGCTCTGAGGTAAGGAAACAAACATTCCCTTACTTTGATTAGGCCTCCATGAGTGACACCCAACTGCAGGATGCAGCATATGTCCCATTGACACTGCTATGCCAGTGCTGGAAATCACTGACATAAGGGATTATAGGATTGCGCTCAAAATGTAACATGCATTCAAGTATTGTTAGTCCAGTATCTCAGCTTTTAGTTGAGTTGAGTGAATTACAAACAAACTGGTGAACACAGATGGAAGGCTAGATAGCCAAGCATTCTGCTGCATTTGGTCAAATATTGGGTTCTCTGTTTTCAGAAGTTAAACACAGCAGAAACTGTTGGCAGGTTTATGAAATTCTCCACAACCATAAAGACTAGAAATGTATGATATGATCTCTTCTGTTTTAAAGGAGCGCTGATAGCTATTCTTGCAAGTTTACTGAAAATTGCTTTAATAAAAATAAAATTGCCTCCAATCCAGATATGTCTTAGGGCTAAACTAGATGTGGCAGTTGGTCACATGACTGATTTTTTCCCCCCCATGTTATGGATGGATGTTCAGGGAGTTTTTTTAATGAAAAAAGGACCTAGGCTTCTAATAAAAGAATTATTTTAATAAGCGAAAGATGGGGATCTGTCGAATCCTTTGTGGGGATTTCTTTTGAGCCCCTAAAAAACACATGCATGCTACTGAATTTCTACTCTGGAAAGGGGTGAGTGGTCTTAATGGCTGCATTGCATTCAAAAAACAAAAGTGAGGGCAAAGAATCATGCAGTGTTTCATTTGGGCCTTAGCTGGAATTCCAAAACTTTAACTGAACATAGGAAACTGCCTTCTAGTGAGCCAGACTACTGATCAGTCTAACTCAGTGTCATCTATCCTGACTATCCATGGCTCTTCATGTTTCATACAGGGATCTTTCTGAGCCCCACCTGGAGATGCCAGAGATTGAACCAGAGACATTCTGCTTGCAACATGTGAGCTATGGCCCCATCCTCACATTAGGCTGCAAACAGAGCTACAAATTCAAAAAATTGTTATAAACATCTTATTAAACCACTAATAAAGCTTTATAATTTCTGTCAGCTACAATTACCTGTTACTACTTTATGTAAAAGACATTTTTTGCTCAGATTCACATCATACAAATTCACGTCATACAAATTAATTGGTTATATTTTCTCTCTTAGATCTCCTGCGATGGCAGGTGGATTATTTGCTATCGAACGTGACTTCTTTTTTGAACTGGGTCTCTATGATCCAGGTCTGCAGATTTGGGGTGGTGAAAATTTTGAAATATCTTACAAGGTAAACCAGAGACTTGATTCACATGCTTTCCTAAAACAGGTTTAATAAAAGAATCAATTTTTAAAGTGACTCTCTTTCAGCCTAGTTCTGGACTCTGTTTTAAATCGTCCAGGGTCTGACATGTCAGTCACTTTCCCATTATTCACTCTTAGTTAGTATTGTGCCAACAGATGTGTCACACTGCATTTCTGTACTCAGTTATAGTTCATTCCTCTGTTAAAGTTCTTTAAAGTGTTGGAAGTCTCTTTTGGAAGCTTAACTCTTTTAAGCTTCCAAAAGCACAAGACAGATAGTAGCGTTTTCTGGACCCAAAGAGTCAAGAAGGAAATGCGAGCAGTTCACATTTTTACAATACCCAAGAAGCACACTGGGGAAACAAGAGACCCACTGAAAATAAGCAATGCTAGGTAGGCTAATAATGGCTAGACCAGTGGTTCTCAAATTGGTGGGTCGCAACCCACCAGCTTGTGTAAAGCTTACCCGTCCCCTTTAGGGGCAGGGGAAGGGGGGGAGATAGCGACACAGTCCCCAGGTTTGCATTGTTAACAGGGGTGAAAGGGGGCTATTTTTACTTACTGGGGGCTGCTGGCCGCTGCAGGAGATGTGGGGAGTCCTGAACTGCCCTCCACAGGGCTCCCCGATGCTTAGAATGTTGACGTAAAATGTTGAGAAAAACCGGTCGCCAAGCAACAAGGAAGTGCTTAGCAACTGATTTTTCTCAATATTCTAACATTCTACTTCAACGTTCTAAGCATTGGGAAGCCCTGTGGAGGGCTGCTTGAGGTTTCCTTCAACTCCTGCAGCTGCCAGAAGCAATCCGTAAGTAAAAAATAACCCCTTTACTGGCCATTAGCGATGCGATCCTAGGGATCACGTCACTGCTCTAGCCCCTCCCCAGCAAAGACTTGCTTAGGGCAGTGTTTCTCAAACTGTAGGTCAGGACCCACTAGGTGAGTCGCGAGCCAATTTCAGGTGGGTCATTTCAATATTTTTAATATATTAGATTTGATGCTACCATGGTATGTGACTGCACTTGGGTAAATGTTACAGACCTGTACTTTTAACAAGGTACTATGTATATTTTAACAATGATAGTAAATGGGACTTACTCCTGGGTAAGTGTGGGTAGGATTGCAGCCTAGGATTTTTTAAAATTTTCCTGTTTGATGACATCACTTCCGATCATGACATCACTTCCGGTGGATCCTGACAGATTCTGGCTAAATCCGGTACTAAATGTGTGAGAACCACTGGCTTAGGGAGTAAAACTCTCCCTAAGTTTGAGAACCACTGGGTTAGACAATGAAGGACTGCAACTTATGCAATATTAGAACTTTCTATTGACGTTCCAAAAACCCATTAGTGAATATAATTCCTTTTTACGTGTGTTTAGTCCTTTTTCTTCCATTTGTAGATTTGGCAGTGTGGAGGGAAGCTGCTTTTTGTCCCTTGTTCTCGTGTTGGACATATTTATCGTCTCCAGGGATGGCAAGGAAATCCACCTCCGGCATATGTTGGATCATCTCCTACTCTAAAGGTGAGTTCTGTGTCTTCTAAATAAGCCACTGTGGTTCAGTTGCTGAATTGATTCTAGACAAAATTCACTTCTTCTCTCTCTCAAGTAATCATTCAGTGCTCTCTCAAAGTACAATGGGCCCACCTTTTCATGGGCTGAGCATACACATATTTGATTATGCATGGATGCTGAGCCCGTAGCAGAGACCTCCTGGCCATGACCTCAGAGACCTCCTGGCCATGACCAGAAGTGCCTTCCAGTCACATATGAGAGGTCTTCTGAGGTGTGGAGCGGCCACACACAACTTCCACGTGCCTCAGAAAGTCTCCCAGATACTACAGAAAGGCTCTTCTGGTTTGCTGGAGCAGGCCTTGCTGCCCTGACAGATTTCACTATCCATGTAATTTGCTATCCACAGGGGATCCTGGATTGGCCCACTGTATTTTTTTTTAACAACAAATCAATGAACTCTTCATTCTAATTACTGTTGTCCATTTAGTTGGATGAAAAATGTAACTTCTTTGAAAACTCTATCTGTAAGCAAGTTTTCTTTGGTAAAAAGTTAAACATAATATTATCCATGTCTACAGAACCATAGGCAAATGTCTAAGTGACTTGGGGCCTGGCTTTAAGGGCTGTACAATCTTGCTATCCTAACTTTTAAAATGTATTACAATTGACCCTCATTATCCATGGGAGTTCCATTCCAGGAACCCCTGCGGATAAGGAAATCTGCAATGTTGAAATCTGCGAATTTCGCCCCCCCCCGTCCCAGCTATGCTCTGGTGGGGTCTAGAGGCCCTTCTAAGGTCTGCAGAGACCACCCGTGGCCTCTGTGAGCCTCAGAATGACAATTTGGGCTAAAAAAAACTACTTTTGGTTTTATGATAACCAGTCACTTCATGTTTTACAATAAAAGTAGCATTCTTTTGGCCCGAACTGCCATTCTGAAGTCTACAGAGGCTGCGGGTGGTTACGCATGGCTCTGCAGACCTCAGAAGGCCTTTGGACCGGATCAGAGCACAGCTGCAGTTGGGTTCAGAGGCTTGGGGAGGGCCTTTGGCATCCACGGATTATGAAATCAGCAGATACAGAACCAGCTGATAACACGGGCCTCCTGTAGTAGTTTCAGGTAACCTACAGACTGAACTTAACTTATTTCTGAGAGTATCTTATTTTTAAAGAGAAACATTTATAATACTGGTGTCTTATTTAAAAATGATTAAATGGGTAGATTACATAAGTTTTGAGATCCTTTTTTAATTTTCTGGAGTTCAAAACTTTGGGAGCAACGTCTCTCTGCACCTCTCTCCAAAAGATAGCAGGGAACACATTAAGTGATTGGTAAGGTAAATTTAGTCTTATAAAATGTATGCAATGATTTTGTCTTTTCACAGAACTATGTCAGAGTTGTGGAAGTTTGGTGGGATGAATATAAAGATTATTTCTATGCTAGTCGTCCGGAGACAAAAGCCCTAGCCTACGGTGATATATCTGACTTGAAGAAATTTCGTGAAGATCACAAATGCAAAAGTTTCAAATGGTTCATGGAAGAAATAGCTTATGATATAACATCCCACTATCCATTACCACCTAGAAATGTGGAGTGGGGAGAGGTGAGCATGTCTAATATCACTGCAAACTCCTATGTAGAATTAGCATATCCACATATAATATGCTTAAAACTTTTGGTTTATTGAGTGTTAAGCAGATGTTATCTTATGGCATATCATTTATTACTGTCATATTGCTTTATTTTGAATTGATTAGAGCAACATTTCTCAAACTGTGGGTCAGGACCCACTAGGTGGATCTTGAGCCAGTTTCAGGTGGGTTCCCATTCATTTCATTATATTTTTAATATATCAGACGATGCTAGTATGGTATGTGTCAGCATTTGGGGAAATGTTGGAGATCTGTACTTTTAACAGGCTTCTATGTCTCGGTTTTTTACAATGATAGTCAATGGAGCTTACTCCATTGTGGATAAGGGTGGATAGGATTGTAGCCTTTGGGAAATTTTTTAAAAACAGATCAGCAACTACTTGGGAGGGCTAGGAGGGTTCTTCTTTATTTTAAACAAATTTTTAAACTTATATTTATTGTAAATTTTTACTTAATTTTGGTTTTGTTGTATGGAGGGTGTTTCTAGCCATGACATCACTTCCAGTGGAACCTGACAGATTTTCATTCTAAAAAGTGGGTCCCAGTGCTAAAAAGTCTGAGGACCACTGGATTAGAATAATGCAAATAAGGTGCTAGAGTTGCTGCTACTGGGCAGCATCCTGACAAGCACTTCGTTGCCAGGAGCTCTCCCTGCAAATTGAAGTTTCCTTCATGAGGAGAAGGCATTCCTGAGGGTGGAAGCACTAGTGGGGCTGCCACCCAGTGTTCATTTGTGTGAACGTTAGCAACACATACTTACTCTCTTTTGGTTTTGCGTGCACTCAAAAGTTTTAAGCCACTTAAAATACCTAATTGAAAAGCGCAACTCATTCACAATACACCTCTAGAGCATTTATTGTGCTAAATATTTATTCTGGGATACTTTTGAAGAAGAAGGAAACTTGGCTTCAGTTTATTCCAGGGGTGTCCAAAGTTTTTGGCAGGAGGGCCGCATCGTCTCTCTGACACTGTGTCAGGGGCCAGGGAAAAAAAGAATTTACATTTCAAATTTGAATAAATTTACATGCATTTACATAAATGAATATATTAAAGATGAACTTATATGAATGAATGAAGGTCTTGCAATAGCTCAAGGCCTATAAAAGACCTTGCACAATGCAAGGTTGGCCTTTCCTTTTCTGCCACTACTGCATCACAGATGTGAAACAGCAACCAGTGGAGGGAGCCCTCATCTCACAGCTCACGCGAGAGGTCAAACAGTTGCCCTCAAGCTGAGAGCAGTTGCATCGGGCCAGTGTGGGCTCCAACAAATCACCAGAGGTTCATTGAAGACTGGGAGCTTTCTGAGGGCGCAATTGAGAGGCCTCAAGGGCCGCAAGTGGCCCCAGGGCCAGGGTTTGGGCACCCCTGGTTTATGCTATTGTAAATCCATAGTCTCTTTTTTTATCTTTCCAGCTTTGGAAGCATGACTGGACTTGGGGGTCAACTAGGTCAGGAACTGGTCCCTCTGACCAGGCTGATCCCTGAATCCTTTGTGGTGGTACTAGTGTTCTGTGTGCTATCAGAGGGTGCCAGGGAGGGGGCAATGCAGTACCCAGGGCCTCAGCAACCTGGCACTGATTGAAATTGGAATCTTTGAATGCAAGGTGCAAGGGAGTGGCAACAGGATACAAGTACAGGTAGAGCCTATTTATCTGCGTTAGTTCCATTCCGTGACTCCTGTGATTAACAAAAAACGCGTTGTGCTGAGTCCATAGAGTTAGAGTCCATAGAGCAAATAGGTTGCACCTTGACACTTCCGGTTGGAAGGAAACTAAGGCAGCTGTTCTCAATTCCCTCCCCTCCCCACTCAGCCCTCCTGTTGCCAGCTGTCCTGCTTCTTTCACAGTTGGAATGGTGAGCTTGCTTGGGAAGCCTCTGTGTCCCAGGCAGCCTCCCAATAGCGCTGCAGGTTCTTCTCCTCCTCCTCTTCGCTGCTGCCACTCCTGCAATCCTCCCAACCACCATCATGGAAACTCCTCTGCCCCGGAGCATTCTGGGACTTGTAGTCCAGTTCTCTGCTCACTGTCACCTGTCTCTTCAAGGCTTCCCAAGAGCCTGCATCATCTGGGGTGGGGGGGAATTTGGCAAACACTCCCTGGGTTTTTTTAAGCAATCTCCTCTCCTCCCTCTCCTGAGTGCTCCCGGTTGCCAGCTGCCCAGCTTCTTTCACAGGTGGGATGCTGATTTTGTAAGAGTCCAGCCCTATGTGTTTCTACTCATGTTTCTTTGTGTTTCTATGTGTTCTACTCATAGAACACATGTGTTTCTATGTTTTCTACTCATGTTTCTATGTGTTTCTACTCATTCTACTCTATTCCAGTCAATGGGGCTTACTCCCAGGAAAGTTTGGAGAGGATTGGGGTGTAAATAGCATGCTTTGCTTGGTGGGAAGGCTTTGTGTTAGCCTGCACCATGGGGGGGGGGAGGGGAGAATTCAGCAAACACTACCTGGGTTCTTTAAAGCAATCCCCTCTTCTCTTTTAAAGCAATCCCCTCTGTTGCTAAGGCACCTGCCCCTGTGAGTGAGAGAGTGAGAGTGAGAGAGCTCCACCTCACTGCACATGTTCTGGCTACAGAGGTTCTTGCCCCCTTCAGCTTCTGCTGGCTCAGGGGCTCCAGGAATGTTACTGTTGCTTTGCAAGGGGAACCTCTTCCAGGGCTCCAGGGCTATTCCCTGCCTGGGCGAGGTGGAGCATTTTTGTAGTGTTTTGGGCTGCCTGGAAATGGATCGAGATGCCAGCGCAGGCAAAGGAGGCAAAGGTGCGTGTGACATTCAGTACCCCACCCCATTCGCATTGAGACAAATCCACAGATTAAAAAATCCATGGATAAATAGGCTGGGACCTGGTGAACTACTGCGAGGTGCAAGAAGCTGGACTAAATGGGCCCTTCTTATGTTCCAGTTCACCATGAGAGAACTGTGAGTTTCAAAGGGTCTTTTAAATCATGTAGAGCACGTAGATGCAGTATGACCAAATACCCTGCATAAATTAGGAAATATCATCCAAGTTACAGTACATTGAAAAAATAGAGAGCGGGAGCCAACAAGAACAAATAATATTTTTTTTCAGAAAAAGGATGGACTTGTTGAGCCATGCTACCTGCTAAAAGTGACTGAAAACTTCTTATGATTGCAATCTAACCTGTTCTAAGTGAGAAATTATAGTTCCATTTTATACTAATGCAGTTTTTTCCCTGCTGGCAACGTTATACTGTGCATACTTTTTAAAATTGTTTATCACATTGATAACAAGATGCCTCTGCACTACTGCAACTAGGAGTGTTCCACTTAAGAAACGTTATGACATAGAGAGAGAGAAGTAGAACAATTACAGTAAAAACTCATTTGTACTCTATTATGGAGCATAGTAAGCCGCCTTGGGCATTTGCTTCTGCATGGGAAAGGCGGGATATAAATCTCTCAAATGAATGAGCATTCTCAGAAAGCACAACAGCCCCACACATCACAGTGCTTTCCGTTCTGCCCTGCAGCCTCTGTTCTTTGCACCTGATCTTCCACCAGCCTCTCACTGGCCAGTCACTTTTGTCTCCTGTCGCCCCAGATGCCTCTGTGTTCCAATTTCCCAGGAGGCTTGGCTAGCTGGATGCTGCAAGACAGGGGGAAGAACAGGCGCGACAAACAGAGGCTGCCGCATGGAGCAGAAAGTGCCATGCAAGGACAGCTTTTTTGAACACAGCAGTCCATGGTTTGAAGACTACTGATTTAACACGTGCATACACTGAATACTGAGTCCTCTTTAGCAAAGCTTGTTTAATACTTGCCTAGGTAATATTGGGTATCATCCACACCAACAAAATGGTGCTGGGTCATTAGAAGTTGCTTTCTGCTAATTCATGGGGTCCTTGCTTGAGCAGAAAGCTCCTTCTGCACAGAAGCAGCTTCTGACTGTTGAGCTTGAGACAGTTGAGCAGCTTCTGACCTTCAACCAATTGTTCTTGTTGCTGTATCTGTGATTTTTTTCCCCCAAGGTGAAACATTGTGATCTTCAGTGTGTGACTAAGCCAGAAATAAGTTAACCGCAATCTGCAGTTAAAATATGGGTGAACCTGATGGAATCTTATTTGGGCACCAAGGGGGAGAGAGCATAATGGGCTTTGGGAGCTGTTATTTATGATCGTGGCAGTTGAAAAGATCCAGTAAAGGTTAAAGTACATTGATAATGAGATGATTTGGTGGTTGTCTTAAGACATGGGTATTGAAAGATTGAATTTTGAATTTAGGCTAGCAGTCTAAATGCATTCATAACTAGAATGAAAACAAAAATGTTGGATGTTTTAAAAATAGAGCTAGCAATCACAGCCAAGTCGATTGTGCTCTTCACAGTTATATATAATCAGCCACTAACAATTGCCAAGTATACACAGTGAATCACATTAAATAGAAGCAGTCTCCTGAAGAAGGTGAGAGAATTACCTTTTCTGTGTGAATGCTGTTCTTTTAGTGTAGGAAAATTCCTGCCTGCAGGAGATGATTCACTCAGAATAATCCCCTCTTTCTTTGCTTGCAAGATTGTGTTGTGTAGGTCATACATCATGCAGCAAACTTTTTATTTTTTTTTAAATAAAAAATGTCTTGGGTAGGGCCATCTTGCTGGGGGGAAGTTTTGAAATAGCTCTTTTTAAGTATTATTTTGCTTTATTTCTTTTCTTCCACTCCCATCATGGTATTGAATATAAAAAGCTATTTCTTGTGAACGATGGTAGTCGGCTGCTGAGATTATTAGGCCAGTTTTGTTTCATTGCCAAAAGAGAGTATAAATACTGTTTAGTAAAAGCAGAACTGACTTGTGCATTCACTTGTAAGGCAAGATGCGTGCACAGAATTCCATTTCATAGAACTTGATTTCCTATCTTTCATTCCAGTTCAGTTATATCCTTCTCTAGATGCATACAAGGGTGATCTTGCCATGTACTTATACAGGAGAATTGTGAGCTTTTCTCTGTATCTTTTAATATAGTATTTTTGTACACTTGAACACACTGAGCTGATGCTTTAGTGAGGAGTTTGTTGATTCAGAAATATTTCTGCACAGCCACACATTCCTTTTTCCCCCAGCCAAATTCCTGTATCTTTCTAATCTTGTGTGTTTCAGATTAGAGGCTTTGAGACTGCTTACTGCATAGACAGTATGGGACACACCAATGGGGGTTTTGTGGAACTTGGACCATGTCACCGAATGGGAGGAAATCAAGTAAGTGACCTCAATGCAAGTTGTTTTGAATGCCAAAATATCATTGTAAGTATTTGTGAATTTCTTTTTGCTGCAAAAAGTTTTAAATTGTTAGAAGCATAACCGCAAACTAAAGCAACCCTCCAACTCAAAAGTGCTGGAAATTGGAATGTGTGTAAAGGTTACTGCTAATTTTTCACAATAATATTGTAGTTGCTATGCTCTCTAGTCATACTTCTGTAATAATCCATGTGTCAAATTGTGCCTCCTTCCTCTTTGTATGAAGATTCAAAAATATATTTGATGTTTTTCACCACTGTCAGTGAAGTAGATGTTCTGTCTGGAAATAGATACTGTATCTAGAATCCCCTTAATAAAATGCACATTAACACAAAGGCATTTCTTGTTTTTTACAAGTTAATAAAAGGAATCTGTGATGTCCAAACATTATACATGAACCCAACAATTTGTTTCTTTTTGCCACTAAATAACTGCAAAACACTCTTGCTTTCAATATATTACTTTCTTAATTCTTAAAGCAAAAGACAAATAAACTGATAAGTTGCATACTGTTTGGAAGCACTAATATTTGTGCAGTGTCAGTTTACTCTTTTAGCATTCCTTTACAGTTATTGGTATACAATATTTTAAGTAAGTTTTTTTCTCCTCTCAGCTGTTCCGAATCAATGAAGCCAACCAGCTCATGCAGTATGACCAGTGCTTGACTAAAGGACCTGATGGATCAAAAGTTATGATTACACATTGCAATCTGAATGAATTCAAGGAATGGCAGTACTTCAAGGTATCTGATGTACTATGATCTGCATTTGCATCCTCTTTAGGAGTCCAGGGAACCTGTGTGTGTGTGTGTGTGTGTGTGTGTGTGTGAGAGAGAGAGATTAACGTCAAATCTTACCTTTTTGACTCTTGGTAATGGAGATGCAGTAGCTTGGAGGGTATCTGGAAAAGGTGTTAAATGATAGAGGGGGTGGGGTGGGGTAACGTGGTTGTTCTTTTTAACAAAGCCAGGATAGAAATTGTCTGGCAGCCACTATGGAGAGATGAAAATATGTATTCTTGCTGACATATTGTGATCTTCCCTTCCATAGATTAGTCAGGAAGTCTGTAAAGGGCTTAATTGAGTCTTGGAAGTTGTGAAATAAGTTATAAAGTGACTTTGCACTTGAGCAAGGTAAATTTCTTTCACCACTAATAGTTTTCCCACATCTACAAAAATTAGAGATCATAAGAGAACCTCATATCTCCTCTTAAGTCACAACCTAGACTTAAAAAAAAGTTTTTTCCAGCCTGCATGGTTTTACCATGGTACATCTCATTTTGAATTTGATTTTACATGACCCTCATGTTGTTCTCTTAGTTTTCTAATTCAGAAGGAAATTGTCTGGTTTTTTTAACGCCCAGATATTTAAAGTTTTAACCTTCCCTTAATATAATTTATTTTAAAAATAAGCAAGTAGCTTGATCAGTTAAGTCTCTTTGGGTACAGTCCTAACCAACTTTGCAGCACTGACTTAGCTGCAATGCATCCCCAAGGTAAGGTAACAAACATGCCCTTACCCTGACTCCCCACACTGCAGGATGCAGTGCACTCCACATTGGCACAGCTATGTCAGTGCTGGAAAGTTGGTTAGGATTGCACCCTTTGAAACATTCAATACAGAGTTCTCAAACCATTGCTCTGGCATATGTTGCATTTGTTTTAGTGAGTCATGCAATGGTGCTTGTTAATATAACATTACTTCTTCCTGCTCTCTAGGAAGTCCCGCTTTTATGGATTCTTTGTACCTACAGAACCAACCTCAGGTTCATTTTAGGGCAATGTTTCTCAACATTTGTCCCCCGCTGTACCACTTCACACAGTCCACCTATTTGAAGTACCACCAGAAGTAACTGGCAACTGGGTCATCATCAGTTATTTCCTGTTGCCACATTGCCGGATGCAATGTGATAAACACCAATAAATGCTCAAGGGAGACAGGAGAGCTTTTTAGAGCATGCGCAAAGTGCATGCTGGAGCTCTGCCTGCTAAGCTGAGCCTCCAACTGCTACTTATTGCATTGCATTGCTGATTTCCCTGCCAAGGGACGGAGGTCTGGGGATCCTGCAAGTACCACTGGGCACCACTTTTAAGTTCCACTGGTGGTATGAGTATCACTGGTTGAGAAATACTGTTCTAGGGTTCTGGCATTGGAGCCCTGTAACCTGTTTACATATGTATGCCTTGAAAAGTGGGATATGTGCCTTCCGACATGCATGTTTTCCAACTATCAAGTTGGCAACAGCTTAGGCTGTGGTTGGCCTGGGTGCACAAGCTTCCATTCTTCCGTGAACTTTAAGCCACTTTTTCTTACATAAGCAATTGTTTGTTTTGTTCTTTTAATATTAATTAAACATTGTCATTTTTGTAGTCCCCACAATAGACTAGCATAGTTGTTGCTTAATATAACTTGAGGAGGAACAAAAAGCAGACTCTTGCCTACATTGCCAAAGTCACCAGACAGAAGTGAAAGCATTTTTCTGCATCTATTAGCTACTATCCAAATTCATTTGCAGGCAATATTTTGTCTGCAACGTTTATGAATGCCCTAGTGTTAGTGTTCCTTTTTGCATGCAAATATGTTTGAGCAACTAATAGATATGGGACAGAAGCTCTGTCAATGATTCACAGAGCTGCGTAGTCTCCAGGAAGGGCCTTGCACTAGTACAGAGGAATTTGTTTTTCTTCTCTAAGTAGCTGCCTGCCATGCCTTATCGCAAATTGCTGGTGAAATTCACACCAATTGAAAAAGCTGGTTGCTATGTGGAATTGGCAGTCTGTTCCAATCAAATTTAAAGTCTTCTTGGCATCGCATACGGTAACTGTTTTCACTAGGTGTACATATTCCCTCACCTCTTCAGGTAGCTTCCAGAGAGAACTTCTGTAATTAGAAATGTTCTTGCACAAGGTTTTTACACAAAGGAAGTTAACTCTGTTCAAAGTAGTCCTCTCTTCAGTTGCAAAATATGATGCAGCACCTTTTGAGCCTCCTCCAAAACCTTGTGGCACAGTCTGCAGTTTTTCTTCCACTAGCAGCTGTACAACACTGCAGAGCTGTATTGTGCCTAAAATTTCATCCACAAGAATCGCTGTGGTTGTTACGCTTGATCCATAAGTAAAACTACTTGTATGGCAAGTAATCAGAAAAGTAGTTTCAGAAAGACTTTAGACAGTGAAATAAAACAGATTACAGTACTTGAAAGTGGGCAATAATAGTTTTTTTCATTACTTTTGTTTTCCAGAATCTACATAGATTTACCCATATCCTTTCAGGGAAATGTTTGGACCGTTCAGAAGTTCTACACCAAGTTTTTATCTCAGAGTGTGAATCAAATAAAGCAACACAAAAATGGGAAATGAACAATATCCTTAGTGTGTAGAAGAAGAAACCCAAACCTACCTACTGAAAAGTTTAATTTGTATAGAACTGAAGATAGCCTGAAAACTGCTGCAACTATTAACTTTGTACAGCTGCAAGCCCAGAACCTCCTGATCTGGATGAAGGACATAGATGGACTGTGATAGATTTATCATCTGCAGTTAATGTTTACAAAACTGCTCTTACCTTAAACTTTATAGATGTTTACATCTCTTTGTTTTGTGTTAAGACTTTAGTTGATAATTTTAATGTGCTTTTGACTCTGTTCCTGTTTTACTGGAATAAAGTTAAAAGCACTGGCTTGGATCTGAAATAGCGTGAGGTTCCTTCCACTCTGCACAAGGAGTCTTTTCCACTCCTCTCTTCTGGCAGCAGCCCACATCCCACAATGAAAAGCCCTTCTTAATAAAAGGCCGAGGAATCTTCTGAAGTTGCTTTTCTAGATGCATCAAGGGGCTACAGCCAGTGGGAGAATTGACAACTTTCTCCTATGTGCATGTGGAAGTACCTTCCATGAGTGGGCGAACAGGGAGGGGGGAATGGAGGATTCAAGCAATTGACGTTGTCTTTGGGATTACACTCAGGGGTCTGCAGGCAGTTATTTTGTTTTTTACACTCACACTTGAAAAAGGTTGGATTAACCAGACTGCTATAATATGGTGATTACCAACCTGTTGTATGTTGTTTTTGTTTTTACATTCTACCAAGCACTGCCACAGGTTTTTAGCCAGGGTGGCCTTTTTTCACAGTCATGCTGCTTTTTTGGAAGGTAATTTTCAACGTATTGAGTGCCTCTTTAATTTTTTTCTCTATCGTTCACAAGAAAGTTTTGCCATAGTATGGATTTGTTGAGAAGTTTCCTGAATCAGGATGAGTTGGTACTGTCCACGTTATGGTTAAAAGAAAGTTATTGCCAACGTGATTATTGTATTTACTTATTTCAGATTGCTAAAGTAACCAACTGAGGCACAGGTCTTGCCAGGAATATTTTGTGAGGGACCCAAAATAGTGATGCTCTAACTTCATTGGAACCTTTTTGAAGAAGGTTATAGTTGGTATAGGGAGTAGCACTTAAATCCATGAACCACTTGTGTAAGGTAGCATAAAAGCAGCTTCTATATCTTCTTCTGTTCTGCAATATTAACCTGAAACTGAAATTTAGCACTATGTGATACATTTGGAAGTGTATCACACTGTGATACAGTGGAAGTCAGTACTCCAGATTACAAGTAAACACAGAGGCACTAACTTCCCTACTGTATCATGCCTTACAAAATGTTCTGTATATGTCAAAACTGAAATATGTCTGCAGCTGCACAATATAAAAGAGTAACATTTGTTTCAGGTCTTTACTTTTTTGTGCTAAATGGTTGTCAAATGAAGACGAACTGGCATGTTGTGTTTCAAAAACTTCAAATTGTTTGACAAGCAATCAGCATATAAAGGGATGTCCTTAGAAGAGTTCCATGTGTAGAGTAAAAATGGACAAAGGGGATCAACTTTTTGTTCTGTACAGCCTTCCAAAGTTCTCTCTTCTTCACTTGCTCTAGCAATTAAACAGCTGTTGAATCCTGGGATTTGCTTTGATATTTATGATGTTGTGATCTCAAATTACCAAACTGTGCCATAGCATGAGCAAAAAGCAAAGAAGAACATGAAGTAAATCTTTCATTTAAAAAAAAAATACACGTGAAACCAAGACCTATTTCTGCATTTAATTCTAAATTCAAAAGGAAAGTTTTGCCTAAATCCACCACAAATTTCAGTAGGATTAAACATAATTAGGAATAGAGCCCTGTGTGCAGTCATGCAATCCTAAATTTCATTTGAATCAATTGATAGGCATGCAATGCTGTTAAATTTTGAGCTGAAATAAAAGTGATTTGATTGTATAAATCTGACTCTCATTTAATCAGCTTCTAAAAAGTATAATGCAACACTAAGGCCAAATTCTTCCTTTAGGTGCAGACCAACATTTCATATAATATTTGTTGTAAACGGCATTTAAGGCCAGGTACGTAAAATTTAGGATTGTTTTCTTTTTTTTCAGACCTCCCTTTTAAAGGTGTGAATTATTAGATTAGGAAATAAGAGGAAGAAACAGAATAAGGGATAGTAAGGGTGTGGGTATGGGTGCATTTATTGTATGTATGAAAGATTCATTTTCTTTGTTAAGTAGAGGTTAATTTAATCACATTACTATGCATAAGTGAAAAATTGCACATAGATTGTGCAGGGGGTGTATGTGTTTAAATGGGTATTTGTGTGCAATTCCATTAAAATCCAAAACAGTATGTGAATATGTATTTTTAAACTCCAAATCTTTCAAGACAATATAAGCTGTTACTCTGACTTTTCCTACTGTAACCTGCTTTTAAAAAAGTAGTTCCCATATTCTTGCTTTGTAAGTTGATCACTATGCATTTCTACACATTTTATAAATTTGATTTATGCAGATTTTGATACACTGTATGTTTCTGTAAAGATTGTATAAATCTCCAGAGGTTTTATTAGGATAAATCTGGGAATCCTATGTATATTCTAATTCTGGGTTGCTTGTTTTTTAGGTGAGGAAAATAAAATATTTTAACTTGTGGGTTTATTATATACTTGTAGCCAAACTGATTTTTTTTATTAAAAAAATTTCATTGGTATGAATACACAGAAGTCAAATGGTTGTTAAAGTATCAGATCAATCTGAAGAGACAAACTGAGTTTAAGCAGCATATGGCGCTGATGCTGAAATAGTGGATCAGAGTTTTACTAGTGGGTCACAGGAGCCTTTCAGCAAAAGCTCAAGCTTTGAGGATTCAATTTCTAAGTCAAGCCTTTTTAAGGAAAACGAAAGGCAGCTTGCCACACCAGTGTTACCCTCTTAAAATACTACAGAATTTTTCTTTTTGTTCTTGTAGTAAATGAGTGAAGTAGTGTTTGGAGCTACAATGTCTAAGTGTCTGGAGGCCAAACATTTTTGGACCCCTTTTCTTTCTCCCCACACACCCATTCAGGTATGCTAGCACAAAAATGGTCTACACTTGACTAACTCAAATTCCTGGGATTATTTTCCAGAGCTAAATCTGGGAGAGAGCCTTTGCATTGGACCTCCATAACTGTGTGGAACAATTCTGCAAAAGAAACAACTGATCATGTACCACAGAATGTTTGTGTTGAATAATGCCTATGAAACAATACAAAAGGCTAATATGAACTCTTCCATAATTCACATCAAAGTACTGTGCAGATTGCCTCAAATGTAGTCCTGCAGTCAGAATTATTGAATGAATCAATTTCTTTAGGAATTGTGATTATTCATGGTTCCACTGGCCTAAAAAGCTTTGGTGCTTGACCTCTGAAGTTGGAATAGCATTAAACAGTTCTGTACCTTTACAGCTAAAAACTACATTTAGAGCTTTTCTAGTTAGGAGCTTTTAGATATTACCAATACATGGCAATGACAAGACTCAAACAGACCCATCCCATTAAAGCAAATTGTATTAGGGACACTATTTCATAATGCATTACGTACTTAATCTGTAAGCATATATTGCTGTATATTGCAAGAACCTCACTGTCACTCTAATCAAATCTAATACCAGCGCATATACCTGTTTTTGGTAAAAAAAAAAAACAAAAAAAAACTTTGTAATTCAGTTTTAAGGACAAGTTGGTCCTAATTTTTCCAAAAGATTGGAAAAGAATGCAAAGAATCAGGAAAAGACAGTCATGGGACTTCTGTAAATATTGAACAGAATTCCTCATGTAAAACTTGTGAAATGCAAATTTCTCATCTAAACCCAAGTGGCAGCTATATTCAACATTCCTAGTCTTTGGAGAACTATAGTCTCCTACGTTCAAGAGATTATATGACATAAGCCTGTAAATTACACTGCTTCTATGATTAGTATATTGATTACCTGTACCTTAGGACCAATTACAATTTATGGTTGGCAGCAAAAGATTGCCAAAGCACTATCCCCCTTAGTGCATAATATGCATAACTTTATCTTCCCCATTTATATGCCCCTTTTTTATTGTAATGATTTTCTCACCAATTTCCTGTAAACTGCTCTGGGAGCTCTGTCAGCTAAAGAAGAGTATATGTTTTCAATAAATATGTATGTATGCCTTTTGTATACGAGGGATCCATCCTTTCAGTCCTGGTTTTCATTTCCTTTTCTGACCCCACAGGAGGGAATATGTATTAGTCAAACTTAAGGCAGCGGTTCCCAAACAATTGAGACATATGATACCCTGGTGTGCTGCATTCACACAGCATGTGGCCCTGGGAAGTGATTGGCAATATCACCAGTCACTTCTGGGTTTGGAGGTCTGAAACACCTCCACAAACAGCAGTAAGAGGGCCAGGGCAGGTGGCTGAGCTTTTCCCAACATGTGGTTTTTGTGCACTGGAGTTCTTCCCACCAGGTCGAGCCTCCAACAGCTGTTTGGAGTGGTATAGACTCCCCCCTGAAATACTCAGGCAAGTACCTTGTGATGAGCCAGGGTGTCGTGACAAATTTTAGGAGCCGCTGACAGCAACTGTTACCCTGCACATACCCAATCTTGTCTGATCTTGGAAGCTAAGCAGGGTCAGGCCTGGTTAGTACTTGGGAGACCACGTGGGAATACCGGGTGCTGTAGGCTTAAACCAGTCTTTTGAGACTGACGGTTGCCAACCAATAGGAGCCGCTGACTTAAGTTTTGCCTCCAGCAGGTTAGTCTGATCAGTTTCATTTATACACCTAAATCCATAAAAGAATGGCAGTTGCTTCACATCTTCCTCCTGGCTATAAAAAATGGTGGTAAGTCAATAGATGAGCCAATAGCTTTCTATGGATCACTCAAGTACAGATCACAAACGACTGTCTTCATGTGGATGTGTATTGTATTCCCGAGGTCATTTCAAATGTGCAACACCTAGGTGGCACATTGCTTCAAGGGCAATCTAAAAGTTCCATGTGGGAAGTGTGATTTTAAAGCACCTCCACATATAGTTAAAAAAGCTTCCCCCCCATGGCTACAGCTTTAAGTTACTGCCCTGGGTAGAACTGGGGGGGGGGGTACAAACATCTCAGCACACTGTATGACCTACAGTAGTTAGGAACATTGATATTTTTATTTCATCTTAAGATACAGAAAGTTATCAAGAGTCCTAGAGTTTGAGGGTGGCTTCAATGCCATCTAGTTAAACCCCTGCTTAAAGAAGGAAAATCCTGTCTAGGATCAACTGCAAAATGTTCCCCTCAAGCCCCTGCTTTAAGACCTCCAGTATAGGAAAACTACATCTAACAGGCTTAAGCTGCAGAAGAAGAGTTTGACAGGCTATCTGAAATTCTTAATAGTAAGGGCAGTTTGAAAATGGAGCCAGTTACCATGGGTGGTCCTGTTCTCTAGAATAGCAGAAACCAAATCTTTGCTCTCCTCCCTAGGACAGCCCTTTAGGTATTTGAAGAGTGCTATTATATCTTCCCTGAGCTATCAAGATCCTCCAGAATGCTCCTACTGTCTTCTGCAGGGTTAGGTATTTGTCCCATTTTAATGTCATCTGCAATTTTAAAATATCCTTTCCACAGACTGATGTTAGAGAACCAGGCCCAAGACAGACCCCTTGATACTCCCCTCAAAACCGTTGTCCTATGTTCAAAAAAACTATGTCATAGAAGGGGAGGGTAGATAGTATTGTATGCCAAGTGTGCATACCTGCACAAAGCAGAATGGTCAGGCTAGCACTGTGGAGATTTGGGCAAATTAGTGGAAAATGAAATTGGCCTGGAAAACTGACAAACACAACACTGAAGCGGGACAAGGTCAAAATATGGAGAATGCTTTCTTGAAGCAATTTACAGATGTAACAAAGGAGTGGTAGGACACTTGTTTCAGTGTGTTGAATATCTGAACCAGGTAACTGCCAAGGAGTGTTTGAAAGCTCAGTTGCTAACCAATACAGAATTGAACATATCTTTAGGATTCACCACATGCCTTGTGCCTTAACGTACTAGGATCCCTACTATAGCTATGCACCTTACACCAAAGAAAACTCACAAGATTCATCTTCAAGTGTTAACACTTCCCCACCCCAACCTTATAGGCAAGGCCCTAGGTTCCCACCCCAAAAGGCTGCAGAGAAGCAAGCTTGAATAAGCACCTCTCCTCAAGTGAGTGCAAATGAAGTCTAAAGTTTCTGTCTTTATACAGAAACAAGCAATAGACAAGCATTTCGCCAACTGAACTTACATATGCCTACCTATACTTGGCAGCTTTATCAACTGAAAATACTAAAAAGGGTGAGATCTAATTGTGCTGATATCCCACCACCTGACCCAGCAGTCACCAGTTCTTGCTGAATTTTCAGAAGTGCACAGTACATTCCAAGGACAAACTTCTGAGTAAGCATGCTCAGGACTAGTCTTGAGGGGAAGTAATGTAAAAGACACACTACATAGTTGAGAAATTGCCTTTTGCTAAAGACCACACACAAAACCAGGCCGTATGTTTTGCTTAACACACATCCAAGTCCCAGTAGCCTTACTGAATTGTATTCAACCAATTAAAGGTGCCAGAGTAGTGGATTTTCAAGTTTTCTCCAAGAGAATTAGGTCCAATTTACTGTAGTCTAATTAAATGCAGTCCAATGTGCTCACGTTCACCACTTAAGGTTTGTGATATTGTAAGCTAGAAAACACATTTACAATGCTTTAAAACATAAAAGTTGGAAGCCACCTTGTTATAACTTTTTAGCATCAGAAAGAGCAAACTAAATTAGACCAGTACTTGCACAAACTCTTTCCCTCCCTTCTTCCCTGTGCAGCTCTGCCTGTGGGAGCTGCCTCCATGCAGTTTGGAAAACTTCCCCTTACATCATATGAACATTTCCTCAATCCTATAGGTTTTTCAAGGGACCTGAACCATGGAGAAAGGGGAAAGAAAGTAGCAGGTGTGCTATTACAAAAATGCTACAACCATATAGCTGGAATAAACATTTTAACTTGGTTTCAGCAAAAGGCAAGGTTAAATCAAACACACCAATGTAGTAACAAGACTAATGTACATCATTTTATTACAAAATTGTTAAAAAAGTAATACAATGCAATAGAATGCAAGACAAGGTTGACTATGGCTATCTAGGTTTTACTTTGCTCAAAATCAAGCAGTCACTGAATTTCAAAGAACCATTAAATATGCCAGAACATTTGACAATATCAGCTTTTCAAATCTAACAGCAGCAGCCTTTAGCTACTACTTACATTAGAATACAGGTCTCCCTACAGAGAATCACATTACCTATACACAATTCTGTACAGTTTGTTTTTATACTGAAGCTAATAATGAGCTGCACTCGACTTCACATTCTTAGCAAAATCATGGACTTCTGAGCACAAATCTTTACAGCAAATTTTCACTTTACTCTTCATCTTCCTCCTCCTCTTCTTCCTCATCTTCCTCTTCCTCCTCCTCCTCTTCTTCCTCCTCATCCTCCTCTTCAGGTTCTGCCTTCTTCTTGGAACCTGCTGGCCTACCTGGACCTTTCTTTCCAGCATCACTCTTACCCTTGGCACGGTATGCTGCAACATCCTGCAACAGGAATACAAGAAGTCACTCTTTAAACCACTAGCTTAGTTTATCAATCTAGGTGCTGTAGACTGGTCTTCTCCCCCACCCCCAAATTCATACTTGGGACCCCAATATTCACTCCTCCACTATTCCATGATATGCACACTGTACTCTTAAGTTTCTTTCTTCCCCATTTATAGTGGTTAAGAATTCATGCTTTCCTTCCACTTAAAAACTAGTATGCAATAGGAACTTGAGACCAAAAGGGACTGCAGAAACATGGTTTACTGGAAGCCACTTGCCTTTGAGCTACTTTAATGTATCACTAATACATCTGTTGCCAAGTTTTCCTCCAAAGGAAAAAGCTGTATATCAGGCAGTTTCCTCATAGAAGCAGTGCTCAGGGGCACTCACAGAAATAGCACCATATGCTCTGTTTCTCAAACTGGGTTGCAACTCACTAGGTGAGTCATGAGTCAATTTCAGGTTGGTCCCCATTCATTCCAATATTTTATTTTTAATATATTAGACTTGATGCTACCATGACATGTTACTGCATTTGGATGTTACTCTATTTTTTTTTTAACAATGACAGTAATGGCACTGACTCCTGGGTATGTGCAAGTAGGACTGCAGCCTAGAATTGTTAAGTTTCCCTGCTTGATGTCACTTCCAGCCATGACATCACTTGGGTCCTGACAGATTCTCATTCAAAGAAGTGGGTCCCAGTGCTAAGTGTGCCAGAACCACTGCTCTGAGACTATTTTCTTGGCCATCATGGTTTTATTTTGATACTAATTACCAAATAATCCTATTATTTTTAGTTTTCAATGCTACACTACAAGATAGCTAAATTAGAGGCCATATATCACAAAAAACACCAATAACAAAAAATAAAGTGGTTTTATTTACCTTCTCATATTTTTCCTTTAGTTTAGCTGCTTTTTGCTCAAAAGGTTGTTTGTCTTTAGCAGATTGCTCAGACCACATTTCACCTAGTTTTTTTGCTGTATCACCAATAGACAAGCCTGGATGATCACTTTTGATTTTGGGACGGTGTTCAGAACAAAACAGAAAGAAAGCAGATCTAGAAGGAAAAAAGCAACAAGAGAATAATGTAGCAAAGCCAATTTCTTTCATACAGTTATTTAGCTTAGGGGTTGGAGAAACAAACAGTCACAGACGCCAACATTTCCATGAGTTACATCTAAAGATACTGATCAGGACAATGCCTATAAAACAGACATAAAAACCCCAGAAGTATTTTAGAATTGCTTCTAAAGAGATCAACTTACGGTGGTCTTTTTGGAGCATTAGGATCCTTTTTCTTTTTCTTCTCCCCTTTAGGTGGAATATAATTTTTCATCTCTCTTTCATAACGAGCTTTGTCACCCTTTGCCATATCTTCAAATTTGGACTTTTCTTTTGCAGACATTGTCTATGAAGGAAGAACAAAAAATGATATTACAACATAAAAACTATTTCAGCCTTGGAAAATCAGTAACTTCCATAAAATGAGAGGGAACTACACATTCACAGCCTCTACCCTAGTAATCCAGAAACTGTACAAAAGACATGCTTGAAATCAACCATAAAAAACAGTATGAATCCCAAGTAAGCCATTTAATCTTTGAAGACTATGGGTCTAATCCTATCCAATTTTCCAGCACCAGTGCAGTCGCAATGCAGCCCCAAAGTAAAGGAACAAAGGTTCCCATATCTTAAGGCCTCTGTGACTGCTCCCCCACCACAAGATGCAGTGTATGCCTCATTGGCACAGCTGCACTGGAAAACTGGATAGGATTTGGTCCCAAGTTGGTTCCAGTATGTCTAGCTGATCACCTCTCTCTCTTACGGTTTGATAGTCTGGTCACTACACCATCCTTTGGTATGTGATGGATTCAATGGGCCTTATGCAATCATTTACCACCCACTTTGCAAATACAAACTTAGAACAGAACTTGACAAATTCTAGGTGCAGTTGCCATGGTGACTGGACATTTCATCATGGTGCCTGGAGAACAGTTGGGTACAGAGAGAGTTCCAAGTTCCTTTTTTCCCCAGAGTTGCCTTTCTTTCAAAAGAAGCTGTCCATTTCTGCACCTCTCAATTGCCAATTCCTGGAAAGATGGCTCCTCCAATTAGGCCAAGGGTGGTCATTTCCTCCACACGTCTTACATGTGGCCACAAGAGTGCAGAGGGAGGAAGAGTTTGGGAGGTATGCCTGAGTGCAGATGGCAACCAGAGGGAACTTGACTGCAGCGCCATTCCTATTAGCACCAAGATTGCACCTTACATCCTTCGCTGGTGCTTAGGCCATGCAAGAGTTTCTTGCTATGTCATTGGTGTAGTAGAAGACTAAGGCAGCACAGGTGGGCAAGCACCAATCAAGCATTGAGGGAAGGGGAATACAGGGGTCACTGTGTGGAAAAGAGAGATTTGCTTTCACCTGGGAAGGTGGCAGGCATGGAGATGGAGTCTCCCATCCTGTAGTGGGTCGGGGGCCACTGTATTGTGCAGACACTTCCCTTATCTATCTCTCTTCCTTTTCCCCGCCTTACCTGCACAGGACCAACGACATCTGTTTTCCACCCCAAACACAACTCAGCCATTTGCACGTGTGGTAGCCACCACCACATGGCTTTATTGCATAAAGCCATAACTTTGTGGCAGATTACTTCCCCCAACCCAACCCCCCCTTAAAAGTTAGTGTCTTTCTTTAGAGCCCTGAGGGGTAATGAATCTGTCTGGCTTCTAGCAACTAACAAAATTTGTTGGCCCTGGCTTAAAAAATCTTAAATAGCCAAAACAATGCTTTACTACTTATGCTAGAACTACAAGAGAACCTGAAGAGACATTAGTCTTCTAAAGTGTTATACAAGTTGCTTAAGAAACTGCAAAACAAGGGTGCATACATAAGCATGTTCTACTACCACAAACAACTGCTATGTAACTCCTCCAGGATATATCCAAGATCTGCTTTCTGAAAATATTTATGGTAACAGGAAGAAAAGCATGCACAATGAGAAGTGGTTCAAGCATCAAACCCTTTGTTCATTTAGCAGTCATTTAGCACAGGATATATAATTTAAAAAGACCCCAATGTAGAGATCCTATACAAGTCATTCAGATACAAGTCACAACACAAAGGCCACAGAAAACGAACAAGCTATTTTAATATTAGCACCAGGCCATTATTTTAAGTCCCCGAGGTGTTATGGCATCTCTTCCATTTCCCTTATGTAACAGAAACTTCAAAGTCTTTAGAAGTACTTTTGTCCTTGACTGTACTTCTCTACATTATAACAAACTGTGCACCAGAATGAGCAATTAGGATGTCCAGGTGCCACCCCTGTGCGTGTGCATCCAGATCAATTCTCAAAAGGGTCATACCTTCCTTCAAATAAAATAGTTCTCTATTATCTAAGACCCCAATCCTATGGCGGTCTACTTGGAAACCAGTCCCATTATAATCAGTAGGGCTTTCTCCCAGGTAGGTGTGGACAGGACTGAAGACGAATGGTCCTATGCAGGTCTACTTAGAAGCAAGTCCCATTATAATCAATGGGGCTTTCTCCCAAGGAGGTGTGGATCAGGTTTGTTTAAAAGGCGCCTTTTAAGCCTCTTCAAAGCCACCTTTATAGCCGTGCGGGGGGCACCGCCGCTCCCAATCTGTGCAGCTCCATAAACTTTAAGCCATGCAGGGGACCATGCGGGAGGGGTGGGGGAGGGGAAGTGGAGAGCTCCTGCGAGCAAGGCCGGCTTCCAACTCAAGTTCCCGCCTTTAAAAGGGGCGAGGCCAGGGCGCGCGCCTGGAACTGCAACGCGCGCCAACTCCGCTTGGGGGGGGGAGGGAAATGGAGGCGGGGCCGCGCGCGCCAAGCACGGCCAGGCGGGCTGGGCCTGCCTTGAGGGCGCCTCTTACCCGCCATCGCTCCGAGCATTTCTTGGAGAACTCGGCGAAGTTGACGGAGGAGTCCGGGTGCTTCTTCTTGTGCTCCTCGCGGCACGTCTGCACGAAGTAGGCGTAGGAGGACATCTTGCCCCGGGGCTTGTTGGGGTCACCTTTGCCCATGGCTAGCTGCGGTCCCTGAGGAGAGAGCGAGGCGGGGGGGCCGAGGGCGGAAGGGGTGAGAAGACAGAATTCGGTGGCGAGGAAGGGGAGGAGGCGGCCGCAGAAGCCCCCACACACAGGGCCCCCTCCCCATACAGCCCCTGCAGAACCCCCCCATATAGGATCCCCTCCCCACAGGGCCCCTCCACAGCCTCGTCCTCACCACACAGCGCCCCCTCCCCACAGAGCCCCCTATATAGGGTCCCCCTCCCCCCACACAGCTCCCCTCCCCACAGCACGCTCCTCCACAAAGCCCCCCACACAGCAGCCACGCGCGCCTGTGACGAGCCCGGCGAGGCTTTCCCGCCCAAATTAAACCGCCACCGCCCCTTCAAACCTCCCCCCTCAACGGTCGAGCCAGGCCTGCCTGCCCACGACGGCTCCGTGTAAACGCCCCCTCCCCACAAGGCCAACTCCTCCGGCCCCTCACAGCTCCGGCCCCCGTTCCCACGAGCAAAGGTAGTACACGTGTACGGAGCTCAGCCGCCTTGCCTGTGCGCCGAGGAAGAGAAGTGGCCGCCGTTCGCAACGCCTCAGGAGCCCGCCGAGCGCTCGAGTGCCCTCCGTCCGCCGCGGCCGAATGGGTCGCCTCCGACGCACTCGGTAGCCTCTTGTTTTCCACAGCCCTACCCGCCACAGCAACTTGACCCGCAGAAGAGCTCTTCGGAAAAGCCCACCCCCTCCAGGCGGCTCTGATTGGCTGCCGAGGTGGTTTGAACCGCGCAAAGCCACGCCCCTGCGCCCTTCCCGGCACGCGATTGGCCTGGAGTTGGAAGGACGTCACCTCGTGGCTCTGACTGGGTTCGGTCGAGAAAGGGGCGGGAAGAAAAGGGAAGGGGGGTTGCTTGCGCTCATACCCGTTGAAACCGGTTAGGGAGTGAGGGGGAGGGAAGAGCAGGATTAAGAGCCCGCCTCCGATTGGAGGGCTGGACGAGGTGGGGAAAGAAATGCACCAGCGGCGTCTCCCATTGGCTGAGGGGAACGTTCAGCGTTCCTATTGGTCCAGGGAGAGTAAAATAGCGTGGTTTAAAAATACAAAAGGGGGAGGGGAGAGAAGAAAACAAGAGTCGCTCAGTGGGGAGGGGGAAAAAGGTGCGGGTGGCAACACTTTGCCGCGGTTGAGGGCAGAAGTTGAAGCAGGAAGTGGTGCGGACGGGCATCTTATGGTTTTTGTTTTGCCTGCTTTGTAAAGCTGCTGAAGCAGAGAGGGAGGCGCATGAGGTCAGCCCTGGCTGGGCGCTGGAGGGTGTGCAGCTTGTTTCTCTGCCCTTTGAGGGGGAAGGAGAACTCCCCCTCCAGCAGAGGACTTTGCATTCTTACTCCCAGCTGAAGCCTCCTTGAGTTCAGTGGGACTTATTCCTAGAAAGGGCTGCCATGCTCCATGCGGAGAGCAAGCCCTTGGCGCATGCACACAGGCACCACTCCATGTGCTGTGTGCCATGCACCTATATACCTTTAACCATATATGGGAGAGGGAATTGGCAAGTGCAGCTTGCCATGTTGAGCTGCACCTGCCCAAATTCCCTCTCATATACAGTGGTTAAGGGTGCAGGCACTCAGTTCCCCTTTTTATCCAGTCACCCTACTTATTGGGATTACTGGCTTTCAGCTTCTAAGTAGGGACATTCTTAGCACCCACAACCCATGTCCTCAGCATGTTTGTGGGTGCTTGGGCATCTCACAGCGGTGGCACTTTACAAAGGAATCTTGTGGGGAGTCTCTGCCTCACCTGCCTCCTCACCCACCACACCTCCCTGCCTCTAAAATACAAAAAGGCCTTTGGAGGCAGGGAGATCATCTGTTCAAGGTGTTGAAATGTATGCTTTTGTTTTGTGAAATGGAACAAGAGCTCCATTCTGATGGAGTGAAGAAATAACGACTCCATTTGGCATGTGTCCTCAGACATTTGGTGGCCTTGAAGGCGTCACAAGAGTCTTCCTGTTGCAACAGGCTTACGCCAGCCCTCTAAACTCTGACTTTTTTCTGCCCAACCTCCCTTTTCTTTCCTGCTGGAGGCAACTTAAAAACCACTTTTGCACTTTGTCAGTGCCAGCTGTTGCTGCCTCTCCTAATATACTTCTGCCCCACCTCCAAGCCTGCCTCATAGCAGGTTAGGCAGCTGTTGCTGGCTTCAAAATGCTGTCCCTCGATTGCCATGGTCTAAAAGAGTTGTGTGCCTCATTCTACCACTCCCCCTTGCTCCAAAAGCCGTTGGGAGTGGGATTGGGGGGGGGGGGTCGTGGGCAGAAGGAAAGGGACTGTCCAGAGCAGAGACAGACATCTCCACACCTCATCTTTTCCATTCTGGACTTTGGTGTCCTTCAAATACAGCCCTCTTCTAGGTAGGCAGTGAGAACATTCAGTTAACTTCATTGAACACACATTGTCAACATAGCACTCAGCAAGCTGACAGACTTACTTGTGGCATGGGCTTTTGTAGGCCACTAGAAGAAAGTGAGCAACCCCTTGTTATTGCTCACTGAGCTACTATTTTATATGTCTGTAGGTTTATTTTAAAATTGGCAGTTGAATCTGTCCTAAGGTGGATAGGAGCCATGCAAATTTTACCCTTCCGCATTACATGCAGACACTTTGCACTTCAGTGGGGCTTTTGTGAAGAGTACTGGACAGAAAATAAAATACAGTTCTAGTAGGCTTTGTTTGATTATGCAGAAAGACTCTAACCACTTAGGGGACAAGTGGTTACTCAAAAGACGCCAGAAAGGTTTGAAGATGCACCAATTTTTTTTTGTTTCAGAATTCTTCTCCCTGAACTGTCCTACTTCAAACCTGCAGCCCTGGAGCTGTGATTAAAGAAACAGGTTTGCTGTTTCTTCTTGGCACTGGGATTAAGTCAGATTGTTTCTTAAGGGAAAGAGTTTCATTCTGTCTTTATATTGCAGTTTCCTTCCCTGTGGAGTTGAAGCCATAGCTGAAAACCTAGCGTAGCAATACAACAGTAAGCTATTCAGTAACAGTGAATCTGCCTTTTGCTCGTATTTAGCATTGTGGGGAATTAATTTAACTCTTGAATTTGGAAACTAATGTCATTTGTATAATTGTCAATGAAAGATTACAGTGTAGGGAAAGGTAGTTCAAGTAATGGGGTAGTGTGAAGAAGAAGAAAAACTAGTTCATGAATGTGTTTTCAGTGGTTCTCACACATTTAGCACTGGGACCCACTTTTTAGAATGAGAATCTTTTGGGACCCACTAGAAGTGATGTCATGACCGGAGGTGACATTATTAAGCAAGGACATTTTTAACAATCCTAGGCTGCAGTCCTACCCACACTTACCCTGGAGTAAGTCCCATTTCAGTTGCGTGCCTGCCACAGACCTCCCTGGAGCAAATGCCCCAGGCGCTGGCTGCTAGGACCCCATGGAAGCCTCTGAGGGGCAGAAACTGCTTCTGGTTTGCTGGAAGCACAGTTTATAGCACCGGGGAACCTCGCAGAGGTTTCCCTGGCGTGGGAGGAGGTTGCGTGAGGCTCCGTGAGCCTCTGGTGAGTGGGGGGGGGCAGATTTCTGCATGGGGGGTGGTGATAGCCCACAGGGGGGGTGCCATCGCGGAGCTTTGCCCCAGGCGTGGGGCTGCGGAGGTCTGCAGCTGTCCCATTTACTATCATTGTTAAAAGCATATACATAGTAGCCTGTTAAAAGTACAAGTCTGTAACATTTCCCCAAATGCAGTCACTTAACATTGTAGCATCCTGTCTCATATATTAAAACTAAAATATTGAAATGAATGGGGACCCACCTAGAAGGCCCCGACCCACAGTTTGAGAAACACTGTGATAACATGGTCAAATGAGAATAGAGAGGGTGTCGTATTCTTGGTGACTATTCCCTAGACTTTGGAATTCTTTCCTAATGGAGGCTCACAACACAATCCTATATAAATCTACTCAGAAGTACTAGTAAGTGCCATAGTGTTCAGTGAAGCTTACTCTGTGGTAAGTGCTCACAGGATTGCAGTCTAATTGATGGATAAACCATTTCTGGAAGTTATATAAGAATTATTTGTTGTTAAAACACGATTTCAGTGGCTATGAAAATTTGATATCTGAGCATTTGCATGTATTTAATTCTTTTACAAGTGTGACTGTCCAAAGTTCAAAAGAATGGAAAGGGAGGGTTGACCATTCCCACAGTAATTCTATATAAATGTGAGTAGTAGCTTTTATGCACACAGGACTTAGGGAGCAAGTCAGTTTTGGGGGTATGCATTTGCTCTGTGGGTAGGTCAAGTTGTTTTTTTTAAATTGGGAGTGGATCAAAGAGAAATTTCAAATGTGTTCTGCCCATCATGCTGTTTATGTCAACAGAGCCTCCTTGAACACCAGTGTTGTTCAGCCTGAAAGTGTTGTTTAGCCTGAACTTGCCTGCTTTCAGTTTATCTGTTTTACAAAATGACAACCAACTGTACATCCTACATAAGGCAACTGCAAAGCACAGATGATAAGCAATAAGTACAATAACTCTTTTAGTATTTACTGATTAGGATGCAGCTGCTCTAGTCTTCAGCATCACTCTGTTCTTATTTTGCTAACTTTGTGTCTTTAACGTGGAAATTATATACCTTTGCCATTTGTTTGTTATATTTCCCCTGGGTTTTCTCTCTCATTTTTCTTTCATGCCTGTCATGTTCTGCTGGACCCTTTTAAGTGTCTCTTGGCAACTATGTAAACACTGCTACTTCTACACTGGACAATATAGAGAAGACAGACAACACATTATTCTATACAGAAGTGCATCCTCTGAGAGACCATGTTCAGTTACTTTGTATGTGAAATACCACAGGAGATATTGATTAGCCATGACCAGCATGGACAACACAGCTATAAAATGTGCCAAAAGTCTTCTAAGTGAGGGAATGAGTTTGGGCAATAGACTTAAAAAAAATACACAATTGATAATTCTGTTTTCTAGAGACAGGACTTCCTGGTGAAGTTTGGTACAGGTTGAGACTAATTATTCGCGTGGGTTCTCTTCCAAGCACTCAAGTGGATAAAAAAAATGCACTTCACTCAGCCCCTCCGTTCACCAATGCAAAATGATCACCTTTCTTTCACGTGCTGGGGGAAGGGAAGGTTCAGAAGGAGAGAGAAGGATTGATGGATTGTTAGCCTGCTGCCTTCCCTCTCTCTCATTAAGGAGGCTATTGTTAAAGGACTGTTCAGTTTTTAAAACTGATTTTAAAAGGATGCATTTTTCCCCTTCTCCAGGGATCAGCACATTCTTTCTCATTTGCAGGGGCCATTCCTGTTGAGTCAAATCCGTGTATAAAAAATCCATGTATAAATAGGCTGGACCTGTATCTCTTTTCCCCCATGAGTAAAATTGACAGCTGCTCATAGGAAATGATGGAATAATTCAGCAATTTAGCTGAACATTTGAACATTTTTTAAATTGTGCAGCAAATGCATACACAGCCCCATAGTTATTGATCCTAAATTGTAAGTTGAGAGGAAGGAGCAGGCAGTAGCTGAGAGTGGCTTATAACAGCCTTGCAATTGTGATGTTATTCTGTATTGCATGAAGGGGAAGGGGAATTGAGGCTCAGGGCCCAATCCTAGCCAACGGATTCAGCTGCAGTGCAGCCCTGAGGTAAGGGAATAAACTTATCCCTTATCTTGAAGATAAGATCAACTTCCTATGAGGGAGCTATAAACTATTCTCAATCTATAGAAATTATTTTCTGGCAATTAAGCTTCTGATCCAATGATCAGCCAGCACTGGTGCTGCGGTTGCAACACCGGCACTGGGTATTGTAAAAGTGCCTTAAAGTGCTTTCCAATACCCAGTGAGTAAGCAGTACTGGTGGGAAGGCCTGCACAGTCCCATCCCACCAACCCACCGACATCCCCCAGGGTGTCACATCCCACCCAAAGGCTGCTAGGACAACTAAATGTTGTGCTAGGTTGCAGAGGAGCAAGGGAGGGTGGCAGGAGGGTTTTCTGGAGGCAAGGAGGGAGTGTTTTGGAACAGGGAAGGGCAGGGAGGGGGTGGGGCAGTGAAGCAGGCTTCCACTGCATCCTAACCTCCATGAAAGCCCTACATGAGGCTACTTGAGTAGCCCCAAGGAGCAGGGTGAGGCACTACATGCAAGTGAAAGAATAAATCTTCCCTTACCCTGAGGAGGCCTCCCATCTGCTCAACTCCAAAATGATATGGCATGTGCCTGGTGGCCCCACTGTGCCAGTGCTGGGTAGAATTGGGCTGCCCAGCAGCTAATGAATGTTTGGACTCCATCTTTCTACAGCTGCAAAACAATGAAGGATAGCATCTTGTTTTTAGATTAACTTCTTTGGTTGAAATTTTGCAAGTTTTAATGTTTAATGTACTGTGCCCTTAGCCAGTACATTCAAAAGCTTTCTTACAGAATTGATACTGTTGAAAGAAAATGTAGGCTCACCAATCAAATATATAAGGTCACTGGAGCTGGAAGTTTAGCAACCATTCCTAACAGGCACTGATAGATCATAGAGCTGGAAGACTCCAATTTCATCACAAATGTAAGGTGTAGGTCTTAGCTCAAGGGCAAAAACTGTCAGTTTGTAAAGGACCTGTTCCAGTTCTATGTTAAACAGGTATCTCATTCTGAACTGATTTGATTACTGGGAGTCTGAAATGGGAAACCCAATCCTAACCTATGCTGGCCCAGCCAGGCTGTATGGCTTGCACTGTATTCAGTGCAGGTTAAGAGGCAGGTGGAGCCCTCCTTGGGATAAAGGGATATTTTTCCCCTTACCCTGAGTAACACCTCAGCCTGCCCTATGGAGGTACTTAGATCTTTACCAGCTATATAGCTCCACCCAGTTCTACACCATTCTGAATAATTCTTCACCTTCTGTAATATATTTTTCATTATGTATGTTTCCGATTTAGTGCCTGAACTGTTATCTTTTAGCAGATCTTGTGGCAATGGACTCGTTTTTTGTAAATGGGAAAGGGCTTTAGATGAAATTGTTGCCTTTAGAAGCTGAAGAGATAACATTATGGAAAAGGCTGATATTCCTGCAGAACTATCCAAAACAAAGGCAGGAAGAACATTTAAGGACACAGTATTAATCCAATTAGAATAGTAGGTTTGAGGTTGAAGGTTGCTGTGGATTTCTCATCTGTCTTCCTTCAAAACAACTTAAAGGACTTAAAGGCTGACAGCCCAATCCTATGCATGTCTACTCAGAAGTAAGTCCCATTAGAGTCAGTGGGGTTTGTGCCCAGGAAAGTGTGGAAAGGATTGGGCTGTAAGACTGTTACTTCTTTACAAGAAGTAGCTATAGGAAAAGAGAAAGACAAGGAGCCTTAAAGGCTATTACTACATTAAAGTGTTTAAAGGCAGGCCTGAACAGTGTGTATTTTTCCTCCCAAAGCCTCTGACTCACAATAAGGAATGATTGCCTCAAGGGCAAACAGGAAAGAAATGGAAAGCTTTGGTTTTGTGAAACCTCCTTTGTCATGTTGAGCCTTGATGCTCTGGCATTGGGGAGCCTGGAGATCTTACTGAGTAGTCCCATTGATTGAAGCAGTAAATACAATGTGTGCAGAAGTATGTCTTAGCTTCTCATTTTACATTGTAAGTTTGTTGAGCACCAATGGGATTGTCTCAGGAGTCACCTCCTGTTTGATACTGGCTTTTACTCTTTCCAGTCATCCATATTTTGAGATTTAATAAAATTATTGATCTGTAGATGCTATCTTGCTTACAACTGTATATTTCCTCTGCAGACTCCGGCCCAATTCTTTCCCCTTCCTTTTATTCCATCCAAATGAAAATGAAAAGCTCAAGGCCACTTCAGACAGGGAGATTTTCTGTTTTTCCTATGTGGAGAGGATGCAGTCTGTTTGACTTGTGTAAGTGGACAATACACAAAAATGTCTCTGATGAGACTGTTTTATACCCTATGTACTGTGGGTGGGGGAAAAAAAGCAGCAGCAGCAGCAGATGGCTTTCTGACACTGCCTGGAAACCTATGAAAAGACTTATTCATTTGGAAATACAAAAGGCCAAAAGTAGTGACTGACTACTTTTCCAAAAGCTGGAGGATTTGTCCCAGCTTTGCAGCGTCAGCAAAGGCGAGCAACTGGAAACTCCATGTGAAGCTGTAGCAGGGAACCTGTGCACATTTTCCTGGGAGCAAGCCTCATTAAACACAATGGAGCTTACTTCTGAGTAGTTGTGCATAGGATTGGGTTCTCATGCTGCAATCCTACGCACACGTTCCTGAGAGAAAGCCCTATTGCCAGATTCTACCTGCTCTTGGTGTGAGCAAGAAGCATCTTGGCTGCCCTCCATGTGAGAGATGGAGCTGCTTGTCAGCCTGCCTGGGAGAACTGGAAGCCAGACCAAACCAGGAAGATCCATTCTGAAATGTTGTTGGTTCTTGAAAGAGAGAACCTCTATGATTGTAAAAATCCCCTTGAGGGATTTAGAAATGCCTGCCTATGTAAACCGCCTTGAATAAAGTCAGAGGAGTAATCCGATATAAATACCTAGTTGTTGTTCTTATTGTTGTTGTTGTGGCTTACTTCTGAATAGATGTGCACAGGATTGGGCTCTCAAGCTGCAATCCTTTGCACACTTACCTGAGAATAAACCCCACTGAAGATAATGGGGTTTACTTCTGAGTAGCAAAGCATAGGATTTGCGCTCTTACAGGCGGACGGGTGACGCAGCGGAGGTTCTGAATGGCAGCCTGACTGCAGCAGCCCCAGATCGAGGGGCAGGCAGGAGTATCCATTTGCAGCTTCCCCCTGCATTTAGATTTGAAGTCTCAACGGCTGCAGAGAACTTCCTTAGGAGGGGAGGGTGAAAGCGTCTGGAAGCACCGCCTCTTGCGTGTTTGTGTCTCCCCCCCCCCCACGGTGCGAGCACAGTCTTGCATTTTGGTTGCAATGTACAGCAAGTTGTGCAAGCTCCACATTGACACTGGCTTGCCCCATCCTTTTAATGGGGCATGTTTAATTAGTGCGTGTTTGCAGACAGAGAGCCCCTTCTCAGGCATGCATGCATACGTCCTTCCAGTCTCCTCCACCTCCTCTGCTCGTTAAGGCTGCCATCCTATCCACACTTTCCTGGGAGTAAGCCCCATTGACTATCACGGGACTGACTTCTGAGTAGGCAATGCCTGGGCTTGGGCTCCAAGGTTGCAATTTTATCCACACCTTCCTGGGAGTAAGCCCCATTGACTATCACGGGACTGACTTCTGAGTAGACAAAGCAGGGGATTGGGCTCTAAGATGGCCTGAGCGTGTGCAAAGCTGCCTCGGTGAGACACTTTCCTTTGTAAATAAATTTAATGCTGGGCACAGAGGCGGTGCATTCCGGGATTGGTAGTCCTTGGTGCTGTCGGTGCCCTGAAGAAGGCAGGCAAGAGGAAACTACAATCCCCGGCAGCGCTGGTGGTGGATGGGGGAGGAAGGCGGGGTGGAAAAAACAGAGCAAGCACAGTGGGGCAGCCAGGTTGTTGCTGCTGCAGCAGCAGCAGGGAAACAGCTGAAAAGTCTCCTGCACATGACAAGGGAGGGAAGGAGGAAGCGCAGTGACCTGCTTGGAGTATGAGTGGGAGGCTGGCGCTTGCAGTGGTGCCAAGGGACTAGCGGGGGCATCGCTGGAGGGGAAGCGCCTCGCTTGTCCCGGCCAGGCAAGGCTCGTGGCAGCTTTGCCAAGGCGGAGGAGGGGGAGGAGGGAGCGTTCTGCCTTGCATTGCCCTCCTCTCCTCCTTGCTCCCTCCCGGGGTCACAGCCAGCGGGCACTTGCAGCAGCCGAAGCTTAGACGGAAGGGGGCTCCAGCCGGTCCTTCCCGGGGGGCTTGCAGCCTTGCATCCGGGGGGAGCTGGCTTGGCCGCGGGAAGGAGCTAGACGGCCCCTGCTTCCCCTCCTCTGCGGCCGCTGGTGCTGCTTCGGCGGGCCAGGGTTCCAGCCAGTCCTTCCCCGGGTGCCTTGCAGCCTTGTATCCCCGGGGCGCCCGGGGGGAGCTGGCTTGGCCCCAGCAGCCGCGGGAAGACGCTGGGCGGCCCCTGCCTCTCCTTCTGACAAAAGGAGACGGAGGCGGCGTCTGAGCGCGGGGGCAGCCGTAGCGACCAGTTGAGTGACTTTATTTGGGAGGCTGCACCGGGAGCTCAGCAGCAGCAGAGGGGCATGAACGGCTTCGGCCCCGAGGAAGTGACCCGCGGCGGGGGAGAAGCCGCCTCCGTGCCTGCCGTGGTGGCCAACGCCGCCGCGGTGGAAGTCCTGCCGCCCCCTCCGCTCCCGCAGCCTCCGGCCGGGCTCGGGGCCGCTTCCTCCGCTGCAGCCGCCGCAGCAGCAGCCGCCACCGCGGCAGGCTCGGCAGGGCCCCCCGGCGCTGCGGGGCCCGGAGCGGGGCAACTGTGCTGCCTGCGGGAGGAAGGCGAGCGGTGCAGCCGGGCGGCGGGCAATGCCAGCTTCAGCAAACGCATCCAGAAGAGCATCTCTCAGAAGAAGGTGAAGATCGAGCTGGACAAGAGCGTGAGTGTCGACGGGGGGGGTAGCTTGGAGGGCTGGGGCACGATCCTAGGCAGGGTCTACTCGGAATTAAGTTCCGTTGCATTCAGTAGGGCTTACTCTCGGGAAAAGAGCGCATATGGTGGCAGCCTGAGAGCCCAGTCCTGTCCCTGTCTGCTCAGAAGTAAGTCCCATGGGCTGACTCCCAAGAAAGCACGCGTAGGATGGCAGCCTGGGTCAGCTGCTCTCTTCCTCCTCCTCTTTTTGGGAAGATGGTTTGGCGTCCCCCCCTGGAAAACATTTCAGTGTCAGCCTGTCTCTTCTCCAGGCACGCACAGCCCTAGATACCTCTTTCCCCCCCCCAGCTTTGAAGGGGGGGCGGCGACGAAGGAGACAAAAGCAGAGCGAGGACAGCAGGGGAATGAATGGGGTGAGGCTTTCCTGGAGGAGCCAGGCAGCATCACAGCTTCCTTTGGTGTGTTGGATTTGGTTTTGCTCTTTCCCAAAGAAACGTGGGCACAATGTGAGTGGCTGTGGCTGCCATCCGATCCACCCTTCTTTCCTGGGACTTCTGAGTAGGCTTGCAGAGGATTGTGCCCCCAGGCAAGGTTGCGGGGGGAGCCCAGCAAATGCAAGACCCCATTCTTCCTGGGGACCTCCCCCTCTCTTCCCCCCCCCCCTTAACAGTTGCGTTTCTTCTTTCCTTGTTTAAAGGGTTACAGTATATCCGAATGAAAGTGTGTGGAAGGGGGAGGAGGGAGAGCACAGGGTTTCCCCAAAGGCAGCTCGAAGAATAACTAGATCTGCTACTATTGATCGGTGGCTTTCCTTTCTCTCTGGCTTGGTTTGCCCTTGATACAGTTGGCTGCCTGGCTGACGCTGCAAAAGCAGAGCGCCTCTGCTGCTGCTACTGGGAATGTTGGGGGGGGGGGGGGAGTGACGGCTCTACTCTTTCCATCCCCCCTCCTGGGTCTCTTTATTTGCTGCTGCTTCCCTCTTCCATAGCCGAATCCTATGTATGCCTACTCAGAAGTAAGTCCCATTGTGTTCAATGAGACTCACTCCCAGGACAGTCCTCTCCCTCCCTCCCTCCCCATCTCATGGTGTTTTTCTTCTTGGAAAAGAGCGATCCATCCATCCTGCACAAGTCTTTGCAGAATCGGCCTCCCTCCGACCTGTTTCGCTTTCTCTCCGGGCTCTGTTGTTGTGCTCCATGGAGTGTTTCTGTTTCTCTGGAAGGGGCAGGACCGGACTGGGCTGCTCCGCCTCGTGCTGCAGTGTGTGCACGTCCCACTTTGCCACTGTGTCTTCTTCCCCTTGGCAGCCATCAGGCTCTTCAGGCTCTGCAGGCAGAATCAGGGTCTCCAAGGCTTGCTGTCTGCTCCCCTGCCCCCCCTTCATATTTAAAGGGGGGCAGAGAGTATTTCGTGCCATAGATGTTCCCAAAGTCAGAGCACGTTAACCTGCAGAGTAAATGATGTCTGCGGCTTATGGCTCCTTCATGCAGAGCGAAGGCTGTACTTGTTCGTTCCGGTTAACAGGCAGAAGTGTTTGGGTTGCCTTATGGCATTGTGTTGGCGCAGCTCAAGTGTGCCCTTAAATGTTGGGTAGCAAATGGAGGTTGCTGATAACAAGAAACTTTGTGAGAAGATCTGACTTTGGGGAACCTGGCTTGTGGTCGTGCTGGCTCACTCTGGATGCTGGTTTGTGAGATACTTCCACCAAAGTATCTGCTAGACTCACAGTCTGATCCTGTGCACTTGATTTTTTACATGCATTCACTGGGACTCGGGGCTGGAAGGTTGGATAGGATTGGGCCCAAGGTAGGAGAACAAACCTTCCCTTGTCTCAAGGAGGCCTCCATGACTGTCCATCCACTTCAGGATACAGCATATGTCCCATTGGCACAGCTGCATTGGTGCTGGGAAGTTGGCTAGGTTTTGGTTCTTTGTCCCTTGTAAGTGTGATTAAGATTACAGCTCTGTGGTTCTGTGCTAAGCACACTTACTATGGAGTAAGCTCTTCGGGATGCAGTGTGACTTATGAGTTTGTCTGCCTCGAACAGTACTATCTGATTAAGTTGTGCTTCTTTAGAACTGTATGCTGTTTCAGTGTGTTGTATACATGTCCTAGCATTAAAAAAAAGTAACTATCCCAAATACTTGAGGCTTGACTAACTTGGAACTGCTGGCTTCTGCATTTTTAAAGTTAGATTTTGAATCCAAAGAAACCTTGTCCATATATAGAATATAACCACTAGTGCTATTAACGGTTGAATCCTATGCATATTGGCTTGGAGGCAAATTCTGTTGCATCCAATAAGACTTACTCCCAGGTAAGTGTGCATAGTCTTGCCACCACAGTTTTACTGGATACAACAACAAGCTGTGAAGCTTTGACACTACTGCTGCAATGTTTCTTTCTTGACTTCATTTTGTCACTTTTCTGTCCTTGAATCTTGGCTGGCTAAGCACAGGTTTCACACTTAGCTTCTATTGTGGTCTTGGCAAGAGGGAATAAAGACTGTAGCAAAAGCATTTCCTGAGCCAAGGTGACTGCAGTGCAGTAACTTTTAATGCACCAGTTTTTTTTTTTCTGCTGATAGATTTTGGTGACTCCATTGTGTTTGTGGATAGTGTCATATGCATAACTTCCTTTAAAGGACTCTGCTCTGAGTCTTGTTGAGAGGGAGAGGTGTAAAACTTTTCAAATAATTAAAATGTAAAAAATCACTGATGGCCTTTGGCATCACATGTACATGATGAAGCTTGAAATTTCTTACTCTGTCTCTTTAAACTTTTAGGCAAGGCATCTTTATATTTGTGATTTTCACAAAAACTTAATTCAAAGCGTCCGAAACAGAAGGAAGAGAAAAGGCAGCGATGATGATGGTGACTCACCAGTGCAAGATGTTGACACTCCAGAGGTAGTTTAATAATTCTTGCAGTTAATTTCTAAACAAAACCTCTTGCAATCTGCAGAATTTGCTTGTGGGAAGAATGTTTTGTTTAAAACTTATGGACACTGTAAGTAATTCAGACATTATTTTAAATATGAGTTTCATGTGCTGCTATATCTTGACTATATTGTGTTGGCTAGTTTTATCACCTGAGTTCATATCTCCTCTAAAAAGGACCACCTTCATCCTTACAAATCTACACATCCATTTAAGATCAAGAAGGGATGCTGTCTTGCGCATCTTATAGAGCAATTGACTGCAGTGTGCGAGAGGGCCTCCTTGGTGGAAGCCCCCAAAATGTGGAATTCCCTGACTTGTACTGTGGAGTAGTCTCTCTCCCTGCCAGTATTCCACTGGAGGGTGAAGTCCTGGCTCTCAATGCAGTTGTTTGATTTGTAGTTCCTCCTCTCCATTTTGTTTTAATTGCTGCCGTTGTTCCATGTTTTTTTTTTTTTTAAATATTGGTTGCATTTTAACTGATATTGTAAGCTGTCTGGAGTCTGCAAAAGCAGGGTAATTTGTTTTAGCAATAAGAGGTAGGCAACAATAGTTATATGGTCAATGTTAATTCGTTGGAGTTTGGTTAAAGATTGGTATTGTACCTTGAAGACATTTGAAACTGCCTTTTCATGGTGTCTTGCTTACAAAATATGACATGTAACACATAAGGGCTTCTCAAACTATCCAATGTGCTAGGGATTGGCAGTTGTTTTTTTTTAATGTATCAGGGTTCTGGACCATACTATACCATATTACTATTGTCTCTTTTTTTCCTGGCATTTCACTGGGGACTAACAGCTGATGGCTTACAGGCTAGCACTGGTCCATGGACCAACATCTCGAGTTGCACTGATGTAGATCATCCCATGGCTCTCTGGCCTGGCACGGACATATGAAACCACATTGTACTGACTGAGACCATAGGTCCACCTTGTCCAGTATTGTCTACAATGACTGGTAGCTGGTCCTCAGGATTTGAGGTGGGAACCCTACTTGGAGATGCCAGGAATTGAACTCTTTGCATGCAAACCATATGCTCTGCCACCTCTCTGGTCTGACAGCAGTGCTTCAAGATCTCAGACTGGTGTTTCCCATTATCTACTTAGATCCTTTAATTAAAAATGGAACCAGGGACTTTATATGTGCAGAGTATATGGTCTAGTGCTGCTAGAGCATGAAGGTATTAAACATCCATGCAGTGTAGAGGCAGCATCATTGTTACATGTTATTGTGAATCAGTACAGAGAGCATCATGCAGACAGCTTCACACAGCATCTCATAATAAAAGTAGGTAATTTGTAGACTGTACCTCCAGTTTCAAAATCATTTTGTTTTCTTTCCAGGTTGATCTCTTTCAGCTGCAAGTAAACACACTAAGAAGATACAAAAGGCACTTCAAGTTACAAACCAAACCAGGACTTAATAAAGCACAGCTTGTTGAAGTATGTGCAACTTTAGTAATAAATAAGTGTAGTATAATATATGGCTTTTTTGAATTATAGTTCTCAAACCTTGGCATACGAGAACTCCTTTCTTTTTGCTCTGTTGACTAGTGGTTCCTTCACCTCTCTTCATTAGTACAGCCCTACTTTCATTTTGATAATTATGTTCCCATCTAAGAGTCAGAGGTAGCCAAGTCTGCAGGTGAAACTGAGTTATTCAGGATGCTTAAATTCTAAGCAGACTGAAGAGAATTCCTAAAAGGTTACTGCAGTCTTGGTTGACTGTGCAACAGGTTGACAGATATTTAGTTTTCAAGTGCAAAGTGATAGATATTGGGAGAAACAATACTTACTTCACATAAATACTAAAGGAACTTTAAGTAGCTGTAAACTGCCTGGAAGGAGATCAAGGCATAGTTGAATTGGAAATGTCAGTTCAGTGTGGTGTAACAGTTAAAAAGGAAAACTAGTGTTAAGAATGATTAAGATGATGACTGGAAAATAAAACTGCTGTTATCATATAGTGCACTGACATTTGGAATCTGTTTCATTGGTTGCCTCATGTCAGAAATAATATAAAGTTGGGAAAAGTATGAAAAGGCAGGCCAAATAATCATTGCGCTCAGATTCCTTGGATGGGAATTAACTTCCTTAGTTGTGGCCTACTAAGTTTAAGATACAACCTAGTTAAAAACAAGCAAACTGGAGTATTGGGAGCACTGACCCTCCTACCTTGTATGCTGAAGATATTAAACAAAGGAATCTTTCTAATACTCCAGTTTGAACCACTAGATTTTGCTCAGAAGACCATATTTTGCTATGTAAGAGTTAACTCTACATTCTGTTCATATAAACACTCCTGAGTTAACATAACTGATCAAGAAAATCAAACTTTTTCTTACAGATAATTGGGTGTCATTTTCGGACTATTCCAGTGAATGAAAAGGACACCTTAACCTATTTCATCTACTCTGTGAAGAACGACAAGAACAAATCTGATCTAAAAATGGATAGTGGTGTTCACTAAATAAGCAGATTTGAGACTTGCAGACCTAAAGACTTTTGGATGTGCTGAAGCTTTCTTTGTAACTGGTATTCAGAGAGAGAATTCTGATGTTATTTTACATGGGGGAAAATACTGCTCAGAAATGATATTTCCATGGTAAAAATATTTTAAATAAATATTATTGATGTTGCTGCGCCTGCATGTGTGTTGTCTGGCACAGATATATAAGGCTATTAATACTCAGTCTACACCTTAATATAAAATAAGTTGAAATGTTGGGTGTTTGCAAAAATATTTTCTGTAAATTTAACCTAGATACTGCTATCATTTAAAAAAAACAAAAACCCAAAAATTATATATATAGTGCCAAGAGCATGTTTTTTAGTACAATTTGTACTTCATTTGCTGGTATGAGTAACTATTTGAATAGGGTTTTCAAGAGTCCTTTGCATAGCAATGGTTTTTAACACTGAGTTCTTTCATCCTTGTGTGCCCTCTCCAGTTCAATTCAGATGTTGTGCTAAACTGTTCTTAAGGAAGTCTTGCTATGGCTTGGCATAATGTCAAAATTGATAAACTATATTTTGCAATTGGCTGATAAACGAGAATTGGAAAACATGACTTGCAATGAGTCTGCAAACCGTGGTTTGTACAACTACGATAGGATACAATACAACTAAACTGTAGTTGTAGCTATTACTTTCCTATTGAGATGAGAGTGAACATATGAAATGGAGTACTGAGAGAATAGAAAACAGTCAAGGCATATTTTTGGGAACTCAAACTATAGTTAGACTCCTAAACTCTGGTACATACAAAATTTGATATTGGAATTGAACCTAACAACTTGATGTTGTTGAGCATCATCTACCTCCCAAGTACAAACAGCTGGTTGCAGTTTCTCATTACTACTATTATAATACAAAGGGTCCTCATTCTATTGTATATAAATTTTGAGAATTACATAGTATTCCCACAAACTCTTGTAAGTACACAACAAGAGTCAGTGGTTTGTTGCTAGCGTGGAATTCCCATTGAAGTGACTGGTTGTGTTTCTGTCTCAAGTACCGCAATGAGTGCACAAGTTAGCAATGCAAAGTCAGTAGTTGGCAAGAAGATGTTAACTTCTCTTGTATTGCCAGGTATTGCAATATGGAAAGTGGATTCCTGTCTACAGTTTGTAATGAACTGTCACAAGTTGGTCTAACCTTTTAAGCACTATAGGATCAGACAGGAAGCCTGATCTATCCAGTGCAATCTACAAATGGATCTACCCTGTTATAGACAGAGAAGAGATATATCCAGTATCTGGGGTGTATATGCAGTGATCATGTACTTATTATAGATACTGTACAGCCATGAGAAGTGATTGGCTCTCTTGAAGCTAACCATGGTTACTGTATTAGGGTTTTGGGTTAGAGAAGAGAGAGAATCTTTGTAAATACGTTGGCAAATGAACAGCCTACATTAGGCTATTTTGAACTGGAATCCTGGTGTGTGTTTCTCCCAGTGGTTAGCTTCAAACCATCTACACTCATCAGTCCCATCTGACTTAAAGTATTGTGCCTTTGACCTAAGTGGAATTTATTTCCAACACAAGTAGACATAATAAGTGCTAACTAAATAAGCTGCTTTGCTTTAGCTTTTGGTGCTGTTTGACTTCAGAGCCTGTTCTTGAATTTATGACATAAAACCCCCAAATAAGAACATCTGTATATATTCAAGTTAGTAGGCATTTATTTAGCCCCTAGGCATTGGCTGAGTTCTTACATTTGCCATCAGCTGGAATGTTGTCATGAGTACAAATGACTTGGAAGGTATAGCTTGAAAAGGGTAGCAGGTGGCGGATCCACCTTCCACATGCCCCCGCCTCCTGTTCCACAGCCCAGCGGTCCAGGGGACCGTTGAGCCGCAGAACCCGGATGACCGCCGCGCGCTAGCCCAGCTGTGGCCGGTGCTGGGCTAGCTCTGGCGGGAGCCTGGTGGTGAGCCCTGCAAGCGTGCCTTATGGCATGTTTGCGACTGTGGTCCGCAGCACGGAGCCGTGCTGCAGACCACAGGATTGGGCTCTTAATAGGCTAATGCTTCAGTAAACTTGTTTGCATACTGCTGATGTCAACTATATTAAGCTAAATTCACTCTTCAATAAGAATGGATTACATTAATTGCTTATGATCGATAAGATCACTTTGTGCTAGTAGTCCTGGTTCGGGAGAATTTAATACATGTCTTCAGAGCTATCTTAGGTAACTGCCACACTAAGCCTTACAAGGAAGCTGACAGATGTTGTAGAGTGGTGTGACTAGACAGTATTTGCAGATGATACAAAACTGGAATAATTGTCAGCACTTTAGAAAACAAAAATAGATGCCATGTTTAGTATGACCTCAGTCAGTAGAGTTGAGTAGATTCCAAAGCCTAATTTGGTAAGCTTTGTACTTACTAAACCATGTACTATTCTATACTTCAGTTTTCTAATTGATAAAAATCTTTATATGCTTTGCCTTGGTGATCCTCACACCAGCACATGATATAGGCTCATATTATCTCTATGGTAAGAATGAGATAAAAAGGATGAGAGATAATACCTGTATAGCTAAGCTGAAATTCGGAACCGATGGCTTCTTGCCTTTTATTTTAATCACTGCATTACTTAGCTTGGTTTAAAGTACTGTATTACAAACAGGAAACAAGTGCCAGTTTATAAATAAAATATGAGAATACATGGATAGAAGCAGGATGTGAGGACCGCATGGCGACTTGCCTGCCTGGTGCGAAGGTTGTAGACATCACTTCTCATCTAGACAGGCTGGTAGATAGTGCTGGGGAGGAGGTAATGGGATACCGCAGTCCAGGGCTATAAACTCTACAGGAGGGACAGGGAAGGGCGTGTTGGAGGTGGGGTGGCCATAGTGGGAGGTAGTGGTTGTGGTGCATGTCGGCACCAACAACGTGGGCAAGTGTAGCGGGGAGGTCCTGGAGGCCAAATTTAGGCTATTAAGTAGGAAACTGAAAGCCAGGACCTTAAAGGTAGCATTCTCTGAAGTGCTACCTGTTCCACGCGCAGAGCTAGCTAGGCAGACGGAGAGCAGGGTTCTCAATGCGTGGATGAGAAGGTGGTGTAGGGAGGAGGGGTTTAGATTTGTTAGGCACTGGGGAACGTTTTGGGACAAGCGGGGCCTGTACAAGAGGGACGGGCTTCACTTGAACCAGAATGGAACCAGACTGCTGGCACATAACATTAAAAAGGTGGCAGAGCAGCTTTTAAACTGATCCCTGGGGGAAGGCCGACAGCAGCTGAGGGGCATCTGGTTCGGGACTCCTCATCCCTATGGAACGAGGATGGGGAGGTTAGAGAACAAGGCAAAGACAGTAGGATAAGAAATTGGGAATGGTAGCGTGATGGGATATAAGAGACAGTTTGGCACAATGAGAGGATTCAGGGATAAAGGAGCTAATAAGCAGCCCATCCTGGGGCATTCCATGTACAAATGCTTTTATGCAAATGCCTGAAGTCTCCAAGCAAAGATGGAAGAACTGGAACGTCTGGTGACAAGGGGAAACATAGACATAGTGGACATAACGGAAACCTGGTGGAATGCGGAGAATCAGTGGGATACTGCAATCCTGGGCTATAAACTCTACAGGAGGGACAGGGAGGGGCATGTTGGAGGTGGGGTGGCTGTTTATGTTAAGGAAGGGATAGAATCCAGCAAAGTAGAGATTGAAGGTGGGTCTGACTCCACCTTAGAATCTCTGTGGGTTACGTTACCAGGCCTGAGGAGCCATGTAATACTGGGGGCGTACTATCGTCCTCCAGACCAGAAATCGGAAGGGGACCTTGAAATGAGGAAACAGATCAGGGAGGTGACAAGGAGGGACAGGGTTGTAATCATGGGGGGCTTCAATTATCCTCATATTGACTGGATCAGTTTGTGTTCTGGTCACGAAAAGGAGACCGGATTCCTTGACATGCTAAATGACTGTGCCTTAGAGCAGCTAGTCATGGAGCCCACCAGAGGACAGGTGACTCTGGATTTAATATTGTGCAGTACTCAGGACCTGGTTAGAGATATCAATGTTACGGAGCCGTTGGGGAACAGTGATCATGCTGCGATCCGTTTCGACGTGCACGTTGGGGGAAGAATACCGGGCAAATCTCTCACAAAAACGTTTGACTTCTGACAGGCGGACTTCCATCAAATGAGGAGGCTGGTTAGAAGGAGGTTGAAAGGGAAGTTAAAAAGAGTCCAATCTCTCCAGAGTGCATGGAGGCTACTTAAAACAACAGTAATAGAGGCCCAGCAGAGATGTATACCAAAAGAAAGAAGGGTTCCACTAAATTCAGGAGGGTGCCAGCATGGTTAACCAGCCAAGTTAGAGAGGCTGTAAAGGGCAAGGAAGCTTCCTTCCATAAATGGAAGTCTTGCCCTAATGAGAATAAAAAGGAACATAAACTGTGACAAAAGAAATGTAAAAAGGTGATATGGGAGGCCAAGAGAGACTATGAGGAACTCATGGCCAGCAGCATTAAGGGGAATAATAAAAGCTTCTTCAAATATGTTAGAAGCAGGAAACCCGCCAGAGAAGTGGTTGGCTCTCTGGATGGTGAGGGAGGGAAAGCGGAGGTAAAAGGAGACTTAGAGATGGCAGAGAAATTAAATGAGTTCTTTGTATCTGTCTTCACGGCAGAAGACCTCGGGCAGATACCACTGCCCGAACGGCCCCTCCTGACCAAGGAATTAAGTCAGGTAGAGGTTAAAAGAGAAGATGTTTCAGACCTCATTGATAAATTAAAGATCAGTAAGTCGCCAGGCCCTGATGGCATCCACCCAAGAGTTATTAAGGAATTGAAGAATGAAGTTGCTGATCTCTTGACTAAAATATGCAACTTGTCCCTCAAAACGGCCACGGTGCCATAAGATTGGAGGATAGCAAATGTCACGCCTATTTTTAAAAAGGGGAAGGGGGGGACCTGGGAAACTATAGGCCAGTCAGCCTAACATCTATACTGGGTAAGATGGTGGAATGCCTCAGCAAAGATAGAATCTCAAAACACATAGACGAACAGGCCTTGCTGAGGGAGAGTCAGCATGGCTTCTGTAAGGGTAAGTCTTGCCTCACGAACCTTACAGAATTCTTTGAAAAGGTCAACAGGCATGCGGATGCGGGAGAACCCATAGACATTATATATCTGGACTTTCAGAAGGTGTTCAACACAGTCCTTCACCAAAGGCTACTGAAAATACTCCAGGGAATTAGAGGACAGGTCGTCTTCTGGATTGAGAACTGGTTGAAGACCAGGAAACAGAGAGTGGGTGTCAATGGGCAATTTTCACAATGGAGAGAGGTGAAAAACGGTGTGCCCCAAGGATCTGTCCTGGGACCGGTACTCTTCAACCTCTTCAATGACCTGCAGACAGGGTTGAGCAGTGAGGTGGCTAAGTTTGCAGACGACACCAAGTGGTGTCGACGACATTTCCGAGTGGTGAAGACCAGAAGTGATTGTGAGGAGCTCCAGAAGGATCTCTCCAAACTGGCAGAATGGGCAGCAAAATGGCAGATGCGTTTCAATGTCAGTAAGTGTAAAGTCATGCACATTGGGGCAAAAAATCAAAACTTTACATATAGGCTAATGGGTTCTGAGCTGTCTGTGACAGATCAGGAGAGAGATCTTGGGATGGTGGTGGACAAGTCGATGAAAGTGTTGACCCAATGTGCGGTGGCAGTAAAGATGGCCAATTCTATGCTTGGGATCATTAGAAAAGGTATTGAGAACAAAACGGCTAATATTATAATGCCGTTGTACAAATCTATGGTAAGGCCACACCTGGAGTATTGTGTCCAGTTCTGGTCACCACATCTAAAAAAGGATATAGTGGAAATGGAAAAGGTGCAAAAGAGGGCAGCTAAGATGATTGCTGGGCTGGGGCACCTTCCTTATGAGGAAAGGCTACGGTGTTTGGGCCTCTTCAGCCTAGAAAAGAGACGCCTGAGGGGGGACATGATTGAGACATACAAAATTATGGGAAGGATAAAGTGGATGGAGAGATGCTTTTTACACTCTCATATAACACCAAAACCAGGGGACATCCACTAAAATTGAGTGTTGGGAGAGTTAGGACAGATAAAAGAAAATATTTCTTTACTCAGCGTGTTATTGGTCTGTGGAACTCCTTGCCACAGGATGTGGTGATGGCATCTGGCCTGGATGTCTTTAAAAGGGGATTGGACAAGTTTCTGGAGGAAAAATCCATTACAGGTTACAAGCCATGATGTGTATGTGCAATCTCCTGATTTTAGAAATGGGCTATGTCAGATGCAAGGGAGGGCACCAGGATGCAGGTCTCTTGTTATCAGGTGTGCTCCCTGGGGCATTTGGTGGGGCCGCCGTGAGATACAGGAAGCTGGACTAGATGGGCCTATGGCCTGATCCAGTGGGGCTGTTCTTATGTTCTTATGATGGTGAAATATTTAGATGCTGTAGTACAGTGTTACAACCAGTGGTACTTGAGGTGGTATCTGGTGGTACTTGCAGGACCCCTGGACACCTGCCACCCAACAGCAAGACCAGGAACATGACACAACAAACAGCGGTAGGAGGCTTGGCTCGGCTTTTTCTGCCATCAAACAAGCCGTCCTGTCCACCTCGAACCTTTTCCTGGTGTTTGTTGTGTCGCATCTGGCCTCCCAACCCAGAAGAAACGGGTGATTATGTCATCACCGGTTACTTCTGGTGGTACTTCGAATAGGTGAACCATGAGAAGGTACAGCAGAGGACAAACCTTGAGAAACACTGCTATAGTGGATAAAAATTGGATAGATCTTAATGTGATACCACAATGCAAAAAGC